>NW_004955409.1:2959374-3050799 GCF_000276665.1 Chinchilla lanigera
CTTCTTCCCCAGTTCTGCCTCTTATGCTGCTGGCAGCAATCCTCAGGTGGGCCTCCCATACCCAGCACCACACTTGTTCAGTTCAGCTGGGTGTTATAAGTTGACCATCAGTTGTCAGTCTGCCACACCTCCCTTGTATGAGTTTTTGTCTTAGCCTTTTCTTCTTGTAGCAGTTTGAGGTTCTCCATTAAGTTGTTTATTTTCTCTTGCTCTGTTTTCCTGATATGGGTATTACTGCTATAAGTTTCACTCCTAGGACTGCTTTGTGTCCCAAAAATTCTGGCATATTGTATTGCCATTATCATTTAATTGTAGAAACTGTCTACTTTCTTCTTTAATTTCATCTGTGACCCATTAGTTCAGGAGTTGTTATGAAGTTCTTGTGATTTCTTTTGCCATTGATTTCCAGTTTGATTGCACTACGGTATGATTATATGCATGGGATAATTTCAGTTCCTTTTCATTTACTTAAGTGTGTTTATTAGTTAATGTGTGGTCTGTTTTGGAGAAAGTCCCATGGGGTGGAACACTCTGTAGACATCTGTTAAGTCCATTTGTTCAAAAATTTGATTCAATTCTAATATTTCATTGTTGATTTTTTTGTCTGGTTGATCTGTCTTTTTGTGATAGTGGAGTATTGAAATCCCCTCAATACAGTTGTATTAGTGCTTATTTGATTTTTCATGCCCGTTAATATTTGTTTTATATAGTTGAGTGCACTGGTATTTGATGCATGTATATTTATGATTGTTATCTCTTCCTCTTGGATTGTTCCTTTTACAAGGATTTAGTGGCCTTCTTTATCTTTCTTAATCAGTCTTGGCTTGAAATTCACTTTGTCTGCAAATAGAATAGCTACTCCTGTCTCATGGAGTGTTGTTTTCCATCCTCTGACTTCAGTCTATGAATTTCTGTTTGAATTAAATGTGTTCCTTGTATGCAGCATATTGTTGAATCTTGCTTCTTGATCTGTTCTGCCAGTCTGTGTCTTTTGATTGGTGAAATGAGACCGTTAACATTGATGGTTATAACTGATAAGTATTGACTTATCCTTGTCATGTTATTTTCCTGTTCTTGGCTCCTCCTCTTTCCTACCCCCTCTGTTTACTTGTTTGCCTTCCCTGGTGGATTCCTTCTTTTGGGGTTCATGGAGTTATAGTCCTTGTTATCTCTTTCTAGAATGTCCTTCAAAACATTTTGTAGTGCTAGTTTGGTGGTCATAAATTTTCTCAGGTGTTCTTTGTCATGGAAATATCTTAATTCTCCATCAGGGTTTTTGTTTTTTTGTTTTTTTTTTTTTTTTGTCTCTTTGAGACAGAATGCAGTCTATGCAGTGCAGGCTGGCCTTGAGCTCACTTTGTAGCCCAGGCTGGTCTCAAATTTGCAACGATTCTCCTGCCTCAGCCTCCCGAGTGCTGGGATTACAGGTGTGCACCACCATGCTCAGCTGTCCATCAGTTTTGAAAGATAGTTTTGCAGGGTACATCAATCTGGGTTGAAGGTTGTTTTCCTGTAGAACTTGAAATACTTCACTTCAAGTTCTTGATTTGAGGGTTTTCTGCTGAGAAATCAGCTGTGAATTCTGATGGGCTTTCCTTTCTGGGTGATTTGTTTCTTTTCCCTAACAGTGTTAAAGATTCTGTTCTTGTGTTGAATTTCTGGAATCTTGACTATGATATGCCTGGCTATAGATTTTTTTTTAACTGAGGTTAATTGGAATTCTATATGCCTCACTTATTCATATGTCAAATTATTTTTCCCTACCTAGGGAAGTTTCCTGCCTTGACATCTGTGAACAGTTTTTTAAAAAAAATACCATTTGTGTTATCTTCTACTTTTTTATTGACTTCAGTCAGTCTTAAATTATTCTTCTTTGCCTTGTCTAGCAGCTGCTGGATTGATTTTTCATGGTCCCTTGCTATTTTTAAGAAATCTTTCTTTTCATGATCATTAACTGCAAGCCTGTCTTCTATATGAGTTCCTGTTCTCACATTGGTTTAATCTGCTGTGGATACTTTCAGTGGAATTTTTATTCTCCTGGATATCTGCTTGAATCTGCCTTAAGGATTTCATTTCTTTCTTATGCTGAGCATTCATGGCTTCCATAAGTTTTTTAAGATCCTCTTTTTTTTTTTTTTTTGGCCTGTATCTGTTCTAGAATCAGTAAGCATGGTTTTCATTGTGGATACCATTTCTGCAGTTATCTGAGAAATTATTTCTCATTTAATTTTTTTCTAGAGCCTCATTCAGTTGCTTTGTTGTTACCACTTCAGGGAGGTCAGGTGGGTGGCTTTTGGATTGCCCCACCTCATTGCCCCGTGGGTTTACCTTTGATAAACTGCATGTCTGGGGTTGTGTCTTGTCTTTTCATTTTCTTTTCTTTTTTTTAGTTTAATTCCTGGGTGATGCTTGTAAATTGCCTATGGTGGATTGCTTTATTGCTAATATTTAGAACTCTTAGGAAATGATTACTTCTCCAAGGTATCTTCCAAGTGTAGCTGGCTTTTGGGTTTTGAGTCTGTTACAAGATCGTACCTCTTCCATTTGTTGGGTATGAGAAGTTGCTGCCTGTTTGGCCCTGCCCTAGTTCTTTGGCAGGCTGCCACAGTATTTTCTGTGACCCTTAGTCAACTCAGTCTTGGAATACCAGGAAAAACAGCTTTTTAGAACAGTTATGTCACTTTTGGGTATAGTGGTTGCATCAGCAGTGACAATAGAATCAAACATAGCCTAGAAAATGACAAACTGAGCTAACCATTAATTTGCTACTTTTAACCATATGAACTAGATTTGTGGTTATATAACAAAATCTAAAACAAACCAGAAAATTACATGCAGTATACAAGTCCTTAGTATGTCAATTTTGCCCTCAGGGGTTAACATTTAAAATAGGTTAGGGAGAAAATAGAGAAGTGAAAGAAAAGGAAGAGATTAGAAGTAAGGCTAAGGGACAGAGGGGATCACGCTACCTTTGGGAAACTGATGCCAGAAGAATGGAGGTAAGGGGCTGGGAATTTAGCTCAGCGGCAAAAGCGCCTGTCTGTCAAGCGCAAGGTCGTGAGTTCGGTTCCCAGTACTGGAGAAAAACCAAAAACCAAAAAAAAAAAAAAAACAAAAACAAAAAAAAAGAAGAATGGAGGTAAAGAGCGAAGGAAGAGATAAAAAGAAGAACATAACAAGAACCACAAACAGGCTAGAAAATATGTTCACACTCATATAAAAACAAGGTCAAACAAAGGAGAGAAAAACAAAACCAAAAACCAAAAAACCACCACCACCACCACAACAAAAAGCAAGTAAGAGGGAGAGAGAGGAAAAAAAAAGAAAAAAGTCCACTTCCAGGTAAGTCTTTGCTGTTGCTGGTATACAGCGTGTGGAGACAGAGTCCCAGTCTGTGTCGATCTATCCCAGCAAGCCAGGCGGTAGCTTTTTGGCTGGGTAGTGGATAATCTCAGCAAGCCTGCACCTCCTGGCTGAGACCAGATTCATTTAGCCTGCAGCTGTCAGTGCACCTTCTGCAGCCCAGCTGGGAGCTGCTAGATGGAGCCAGCAGTCTCTGAGTTCTGAGCTCAGCTGGCCCATCTCCAAGATGGCTCCAGGCCAATCACTCTCTGGTGTGCAATGACTGAGTCCCCAGAACTCACTGCTAGTTAGTACAGTCCTTCATGTCCGCTGCTGCATCCCTCTCTGGAGGCCTCTGGGGTCGCCAGCAGTCTTCACATGCCTACAGGTTTGAACTGCTCCTCTCATGCAGTGAGTCCCATCTCAGGAAGAAGATGCTACTGGCCACCTTCTCCTCCTTCTTCTTTGAAGTTTCTCTCTTCACTCTCTCTATGGGCTTCATGTCATGCTTCAGATCCTTCCTGGATTCAGGGGACCCACTTACCTTGTTCTTGTCTTCCTTATGTTGCTATGTTCCAGCATCTGGACAGGGACTCTCAGGCTCTTTCTGCTGCTCCTTACCACTCCATCTTGGTGCTCCCGTGCTCCATAATTTAATATAATTTAATATAATTTTGAGAAGGGGTCTTGGTATGTAATTCTGGCTGGCCTTGAATTCACTATGTAGCCTAGACTAGCCTCGAACTTGCAGCAGTCCTCCTGCCTGAGCCTTGTGGGTGCTGGGATTTGAGGCATGTGTCACCACATCTGGTCCTCATTTTTGTTTTTTATGGAGACAGGGTCTGGCTTATGTTGCCCAGCCTGGCTTCAAAGTCTTGGGCTCAAATGACCCTTCCACCTCGGCCTCTTACCTGAGGCTGCTGGTAAGGCTGTTGCTTACCCTGCTTCTTGGGAAATTTTTGTCACCCTGTGCTTCGTTTTCTTGGTTGTAAGATTTTTCCCCATGGATCAACATTGGCCTCTTAAGGTAGCTTTGCAGAATGAAAAAGTCTGTAACCCAGTGGTGAAGCCAGCCAGCCTGCCTTGTCGCCCCTCTAGTGTTTGTTAATGTGGAGAGAATACCGGTGCTCACACAGCGATGAAGTCACCTAATGGTGCATTTCCCAGAGCATCCCCACCATTATGGGACACGTGACTGTGTGAGCTCTGTAACTTCCTAGGGAAATCATGTTGGTAGAAGATTTAAATTTTTTTTATTTCTTTCCTTGGCATTTTATTTATCTGAGACATGAAGGGAATCTGGGAAATGAGAACAGTGTAGGATCAGAGTATTCGTTTCTTTTCTGAAAATGACATGGTCAAGGAAGGAGGATATAAAACTGAAGTTAGACAGGACTGAGTGAGGCAGGCGCCCTTCAGCGCTGTTCACTGACGTTCACCTCTTAGAGAAGGCAGCAGGGTCTTTGTGATGGTCATTGGGATGTCAGTTCAGAAGACTTAATTACTTTATCAGATTTTACCATTTTTCATCAAGAGTTCAAAGCATTTTCGTAAGGCAAAGAAGACGGTCACTTTGTTCTTCACCCTCAACTAGTTGACAAGGCTCTTCTGATGATAGTTGGATATCACAACTGAAACCTCAAAAGGAGATTTGGTGACAAATACTTAGGGTTTTAGGTCTTATATAATCACTGCAGGATAATGTGACACACACTGTACTTTGTCTAAGGAGGAAAGTCTCTTGGGGAAACCAATAAATTGCTGTGGGCTTGGCAAAAACAATCATGTTCACGTGGCTTTGAACTCATTTCCAGTTCTGCGAGCATCTGTGACTTTGACCCTTAGCTGTGGATTGAATGTTCTGTTAGTTTCAGTGCTTACAGCAGAGTACTTTTCTTTTTCGTCATAGGATGTCCAAAAATAAGATTAGAATAAGGGAGGGGCAGTAGTTTTGAGAAAAGTATCTCTTCATTGTAAAAGTGTTTATACTACAGAATTATCTTAGTTATGAATTACTGTCAGCTAGTTATTATCACAATCATAGGAACAATTTATCCTTCCCTTAACAGAAACCTCCCACATGAATGGAAGGAAAGGGTATTATTCTAAGGCTGTTCCTCTTTTCTTGGGCCTTCTGTGAGTATTGAGGCCAAAGCATAGTTTTGCCTGTGATATGACATTTATAGCTCATTATGGTGAGGAGGACAAGACTCTGAAGTACAGTGCTTTGGCAGTGGGATGGCTCTGCAAAGACCCCAAGGAGGAGAACCTGGGGAAGGGACTCAGTCTTTCCCAGAAGAACCTGCTGCCCTGGCCAAGCCCCTCTGTCTCCAGCCCCAGGGTGAGTTAGTGCATTCTTGTTGGAGTCAGGTACTTCATTTACCTAGTGCCCCGGAGCCCACTGTACTCTCTGGGTATGTTACTATTTGCTTGCAGTCCACTTTTGATCTCTGAAGTTGAGAGAATGGGATTTTTTTTTTTTATAATCGAACGTAGGACCTTGCCTGCACTTGCAAGGCAGGTACTGTGCCGCTGAGCTATATCACTAGCCCAAGAATGGGATTCTTGTCAGTAATCACAGATTTTGTTAAAACCATGTCAACTTTTAGTCTTTATTGAGTACTTGTCTGTGCTCTGTGGTGTAGTAAGTTAGTTGGAGTTATGTAGATGAACCTGGCCCTTGCAGCACTAATAAGAGATCTTACTGGGACAGAGGCAGGCCGATGCAGTGGAAAGAGCAGATAATCCTCACTCTGTGCACTTGGAAAGGTACTTACCCCTGGGCCTCAGCTTCTCTGTATACAAGTGGTCCTGTGAGGGTAACCGTAGTGTACCTGAAAACCCTGTCATAGGGAAGGCATGGGTAGAGTCCTTTCTTTTAGGTCTTCCACATCCCTGATGTTATCTGGGAGGATCAGTCAAAATCTCTTTTCTGAAGCTTTCAGACCAGCTTGGCTGGCTCACTAGCAGCAAGGATGTATCACCTCTCAACTCTATGTTCTTTGGCTAATTTCCCATATGCTCAGACTTCTGGGTCCAGAGATTGTTAGTTAGGATAACTTTATTACACTGATAGTTACTAAGGGTGCTATGAACTAGTGGGGATTGCCATAGTAAAAAAAGGGCAAAAATAGTCCTTTCCTGGAGAACCTTTGGCGTAGTGGGAACCAGACAAACAGTGAAACACAGGCTCCTGGGCCCTCATCTGTAGAATGAATCATGGTTCAGTACAGATGGATTATACGAGTTCTGTTCTTCTACACTGGGGTTATTTGTGCATCACACTAGTTTTTTTGAAAAATGGTAGAGAATGGTAATAATCTTCCTGTATGCTTTTTCAAGTTGCTAGTGTGCAGTAGTTTATCAGTTTCATTCTGGCAGTGACCACAGATGTTGTATAAGCAAAGACATAGTTGTTCCATTTTCATGGAAGTTACTAATTTAATAGGGGATTTGAGAGCATTTTAGACTAAACTTTTAGTGGCTGCATAGTAGTATCTCAGTGTGAGTTTTCTGTAATTTATCAACTCCCATTTCTAGTTGATGTTATGCTTATTTTCAGTTTTCACTGCTATGAAAATGGGGCAGTGAATATCCTTATATTTTGGCAAACTTTGTAAGTATGCTTATAGGGCAAAATGGGGCATTGTTTGATCAAAGGATATATTGTATTTAAAATGTTGCTAGATATTGCCAGATTCTTTTATCCATGAAGATTGATTTTGTAAGTGTGGGGCAGGACCAAACAATCTGCATTTTTAACCTTTCTGAGGTAATTTTGATGCAGCCAGATTGGAGAACTATTTTAGAATGAGAAAAATTTCGAGATTCTCTGCAGCTAAGGAATATAATGTCCTGTGGCAGAGGTGGGTCAGCAGAGGTGGGTCAGCGATGGAGACCCAGGAAAGGGGAGGAGCCTTCAAAGTGCTGAGCAGTAGGAGTTCATCTGCCTGCAATCACAGTTGCTAGCAGTGGCCAGCTTTAGAGAAGTGGGGGTACTGATGCTTATCTGGAATGTGTTCATCCTGTGTGTTCCTAGATGTAGGGATTGGCTCATGAAAAGGTCATACCTTTTGTGCCCCTTCTCACTGTGACCTCAGACTCCTATCCAGTGTGTCACAGACAGAGGAGCCATTCTCCAGACCCCTTTCTCTGAGCACACCTCTTATGTCCCTTTAGACATGGAGTGTAGGGAAATGAGGTAAGAATTACACTGTGCCATTTTGGACACTTTGCTTATTACTAACGTGTAATTTTGGGCACATTAATGGAGTCGAATCTTTCTTTAATGCAGTGACACTGCCAACCTTCCAGGTTTGTTGCAGAGGTTAAAGGAGTGATGGAACCTCACTGAGTCCCTCTTCTGTCTTTGGTACTTCGTGCAGATGTCCGTCACACAGCCGGTGCGTGTGAGCAGTGACTCGCCAGTCCTTCCCTGTTAGACCGGTGGTGACCACATCCGTGGCTGTGGATTCCCTGCCCTGCCCAGGCTGGGATGTGGTGCACTGTTCTGCTTCTTAAATTAGTGATGTATGCTTATCACTTGCGAATAGATATTCTGCTTTAATTTTCATAATTATTATAACAGATAAATATTATTTCTTATATTCTACTGTGGGCAGTGCTCAGAGCATGCAAGTAACTTACTCCAGATCCCATAGTGTGACAGAGTGGCAATTGAAAACTCCTGATTTCAAACTGGATCCAGCTTGTGCTTTCCCATCAGTCCACTCTGCTGAGATAATTGTGCAGGACGTACGGGAAATTGGGAAATGTTGTCTGAGGGCAAGCTTGTTTTAGTTCTATAATTTAAAAGATTAGCATGGTGACATAGACATTTCTCTTGCCTGTACTTAATAATTCCCTTTCAGTTAGCTTTCCTGAGCACATGATACAGTAAGTCTGTCTTTTCTGTAAGAATGTAAGTAGTCACACCCTCTTGTTTTTCTTGTTTCTATTGCTTAAAATTGTTAGCTTTTCTTTTTTTGAACTGTTTAATACTTGTGCAACATAAGTTGAGGATGGTTTATAGTAATCAGAGCAGAATTTTGGTAGCTTTGGAAGTGTTAGTAACCCCGGAAAGTAACATTTGTGCTCCTGTGTGGTCCTTATCCTCATCCTTCTTTCCTTGGTAGCCATGGGCTTTGAGGGCCAGTTTAGGGCATAGGTCAGTGATTAGCCATTATCACATGTCATCCCTGTTACTGGAGCCTACATTGTAGATTCATTGCTTAAGTGTATGGAAATAGTGGGAAAAGTACCAACTCATAAGTACTATATTTGTTACTGTTTTTTTTTTTGGCTCTGGAACTCAGGACCTTGTGCTGGCCAGGCAGGTGCTTGTGCCGCTGAGCTATCTCCAGGGCCCATATATTTGTTACTTTTAAATGAAGCTCTTCATTGGAGGATTAGGTTGTTGGACCATTTTGAATATTTCAGTGTGAGTAGAGTTTGGAAGAAACTCCACACTCACTGTCTGCCCCTTAGTCATAAAATTCACAGAGTTGCTAGGTAAGAGTTGCATACACCAGGAAGTGTAGCAATACAAGAAATATATGTTTCTACAAGCTATATGTTGAGTGAGGGAATTTTCCCAACAATTCTATTATCGTTATTCTTAGGACACAGGGTTTTCTTTGCCCAGTATTTTTACAAATCAGCTTGTTCTAGAATTTATTCTTTAAAGCACGCTGGGTTGGCTTCCTTCCTTCCTTGGTGCCTGGCGTGCTTAGGTGAGCAGTACAGGCAGGCTCAGCGTGGACTCACAGACTCCCCTGTGAGTTGATGGCCATAGGTTAGTTGCTGTCCTTGTGCTTGCCATCCTGCCTCCGATGCTGTGTCAGTTTAACTTTTTACCATGTGTGGGCCTGTGTCGGAAAGCTGTGTCTGGTTTCTGTCTTTCTGGTTTTAACCTGGGGAATGCAGTTGAGGTCTTCAGTGCCTCCTTATTTTCAGAAGGAGAAACGAGCTTTGGAGAGAAGCTCTAACAGAATGCATTATGGCCTGCAGGGTCAGGGGCTGCACTGTTGGTTTATTCACTTTTTATGAATTTCAGTTTTTATTTATGTATTTCACTGTAGTGTTGTCACAATGAAATGACCTCTGGGCACCAGAGCGCACATAAATTAGCAGTAAGATGTAATTTCTGATTTTACTTCTGCTAAAATGTTCAGCTTTTTGTAGGAGACAGAAGCATGTAAGATGGCCACAACAAATAATTTTTTTAGATAATCTTAATTTTTAAATCAGTAATACTTGATCAACTTCACTGTTAATAGAACTGGATTATTATCTGGATGATGGGGTGCATGTGGGGAAATCATTCAGTTGTATCCTGTACTAGTTGCTAGAGTAATCTCACACCCTAATTAAGGGTTAATTATTGTTGTTAATTGCTTAATGATAAAGTTCTTTTGAAAATAACAGCTTACTCTTGTATGTGAAAAGTACCCTTTCCACGTATACAGAAGAATAAATATTCGGAAAGTTATTTTTGGCCTTGTTATGTCAAATAGTCAGTTGCACAAGGATAACATATTAAACCTAAAATTACACTTTTGAAAGCCTATTGAAAACAAAATTCTCATATACTTTCGTTATCAATTTTTCAGAGGCTGTAAACCTGTTCTAAGACTGTGTAGTGCATATTTTTATACTGCTGACCTGCCGCTAACTGCAGACTTGATTAGATAAACAGAAATCTGTCTTAATTACATCTTTATGTGTCACACTAGAGCGACAGTTAACAATGGGAAAAATTCTGGTTGCAGTGTTTAAAAACGGGAAGAACCCATTTCTTGTTAATAGCAATTGTTGAATGATAATGCTGAGGATGGAATGACTTTACTTTCTGATGTGACTTTCAGTGTTTTTTATTTGGAAATTGATACTCATACGGTCTTTTAAAATGTGGTAAGATACTTTACAGTGGCAACAGAATCTAAGATAAAATATTACACAGTAATTCAAAAGCTGTATGTCTGTCTTACCATTAAACCCTTTCTTCCTAGGCCTATGGATCCGGCTGTGACATTGTTATTTTGGCAAACGACTTCGAATGTGTGCAGATCATTCCTGGTGCTAAGCATGGGAACATCCAAGTCAGCTGCGTGGAGTGTTCCAACCAACAAGGAAGAGTAAGAACTTCACTTTGTGCAACACTGTCTTTATTGTTTTTAGTAATACCACGGTTTCCTTATTCTTCAGAGCAAGGCGTGTCTGCGCTTTCTTGCTCCTGTGTGTTGCGTGGGAGGCTGTTGATGGAGTTGTAAAGAATGACTTGTACATAAGTGTAAAGTGCTGTTAAGCCAGTGATGCGATGATCAGTTGTTCCTTGGGTGTATTGTCCCAGAAGCGCTGTAGGCATCTCCGCCTTGTACATCCTGGTATTCTGCCAGCTGGTGATCCTGGTGGGCATTAAGCCAGTAGAGAGAAATAAACTTTTATCTTCTCTACCGAATACTCTTTATAATATCAAAACTTTCTGTTTGTTTTCTGAAACAGTTTTAGACTGGCCTCAAGCTCCTGGCCTCAACTGATTCTCCTTGCTTAGTTTCCCAAGTGCTGGTACTACAGGGCCATGTCACTGAGCCTGGAAATAGCATCAGTTTTTTTTTCTTGTGGTACTGGTGATTGAAGTCAGGGCCTTCACACTGAGCACTGTTTTTGTTTGTGTGGAGACAGGGTCTGACTAAGTTACTTTTTTTTTTTTTGTCTTTTTTGAGACAGGGGCTCACTATGCAGTTCAGGCTGACCTTGAGCTCACTTTGTATCCCAAGCTGGCCTCAAGCTTGGAACGATCTTCCTGCCTCAGCCTCCTAGGTGCTGGGATTACAGATGTGCACCCCCACGCCTGGCTTCACTAAGTTACTAAGTTGCCCAGGCTGGTGATCCTCCTGCCCCAATCTCCCAGAGTGCTGGAGTTACAGGCATGCACTGCCATGCCTGGCTTATAACATCACAATTTTATTAAGATATTTAATGAGTTGTTAGTGTCCAGTGTGAATGTGTCATATAGTAGGTGCTTTGCAAAGCCTGTTAATTTAATGAAAGTTTATTTTTGAAATAATTTTAATGAAAGAGTTTTATAGTTCATTCACTAATACTTTAAAACAGAGGATTTTACTTTTTTTTTTGGTATAGGAAATCAAACTCAGGACCTTGCACTTGCCAGGCAGGCGCTTATGCCTCTGAGCTATATCCCCAGCCTATGGATTTACTTTGAAATAGTTAAAATTTCATCATATACTCCCTCAAAATTTCAAACAAAATATGTATCAGATTTACATGTGAAAGCGTATTTGCTGTATGCCCCAGCCGCCTAAGTGCTGAGCTTACAGATGTGACCAGCATTGTATGTGTCTACAAGAATATAAAAGTAAGATTTTTATCTGTAATAACTGTAAGCTACCTCAGTCCTAGAGAGCATTCTTTACTGAATAACAAATTTTATCAAGAATATGCTAAATCAGGATATTACTTGATTAAATAAATAGTACTCACGCAAATTTATGCTGAATATGTTATGGTGACTTTATTATTCCATTTCTCTCGCCCAACGCTACTGCTGGGGTCAAACTTTAATAGTTATGTGACTGTAGTACTCCTTGACAGTCTAGTGATGGATTTCCCCTATTACTGTAGCACTGAATTTTCTCTCTCTTTTCTCATTTTCTTTAGTTTTTCCTCCCCAGAGCATTGCTTATGCTTGTTTTAGAACACAGAGTGGCTAGGCATGGTAATGCGTGCCTGTAATCCCAGCACTCTGACGTTGAGGCAACAGGAATGCAAGTTCCTTTTCAACTGGGATACTTAGTGAGACTGTCTCAAAATAAAAAATTAAATTCTAGGTATATAGCTCAGTGTGAAGACCCTGGTTTCACCCCCTGTAAACACACACACACACACATACACACACACACACACACACACACACACAGAAACAACCCCTTCCCAATGTGCTGGAAGTGTCAGATTTTGTTCATTAATTTTTTATTACTCTTCTTGTAGGCCAAATAGGATAACTTTTAGGCTGCCTTCCAAAATTGATATCGATAGTGCGATAGTTGTCAGAGGTGAATTTTAATAAATTACTTAAGTTCTGGTGAAAATCACAGTCAGCAGATTTTCTGGGAGAAAAGTTTTATTTTTTGGGATTTTGAGACAGGGTTTCGCTATGTAGTTCAGGCTGGCCTTGAACTTAGCAATCCTCCTACCTCAGCCTTCAAGATGTTTAAAATACCTGGGTGTGGTGGCACACGCCTGTAATTCCAGCACTGGGGAGGCTGAGGCAGGAGGATCCTTGTGAGTTCGAGGCCAGCCTGGGCTACAAAGTGAGCTCAAGGCCAACCTGAACTGTACAGTGAGACCCTGTCTCAAAAAAAAAAAAAAAAAAAGATGTCTAAAATACAAAAGACAGTGTTCATACCTATGAGAAGCAGAGCAACCTATGTTTTCTTTTCTTTTTCTAGCCTCAGACTCACAGCTATCCTCCTGCCTCAGCCTCCCTAGTGCTGGTATTATAGGCGTGTGCCACCATGCCTGAGTTAGCAAGCTATGTTTCTACAGTTCCTTACCATTGTGTATCCCTAGTTCTTGTGGTGATGGGTGACTTTCAGAGTCACACAGTTTGTGACTCTGTCAGACTGGTGCAGAGCATTGTCAGCAGGCGTCTGAAGTAGCCTCCAAACGCTGTGAATTCAAACCCTTGTCCTGGAGAGAGTGTTAGGTACTAGAGAACAGTTAAAGTCACCTTTTGGCATGAGGAGAGTACTTGAAAACCACAATAGTCTTTTTTGACAGGCCTTAAAAGATGTACCTAATTTAGTTTCTGTTAGTTTTGTTTTCTGGTACTGGAGATTGAACTCAGGGGGTGCTAAGCTGCATCCCTAGTCCTTTTAAAAATGTTTATTGTGAGGCTGGGTCTCATTAAATTGCCTAAGCTGGCCTCATATTTGTGATCCTCCTGTCTCATTTTCCTGGGTAGCTGAGGTTACAGGTTAGCACTACCACACCTGGCCCTAATGGAGTTTTATGTTACCTGGGTTTCAGAGGGATCAGAAGGGATGGCTTTTGGTCTGTACCCCTAGCCAATCCCCTTGTCTTCAGGAGGGTGAATAGGAACTGGCCTTTCAGGAATTAATGGCAGAGGGGCTCTTGTAGCTTCCAGGAGCAGAGGGGTTTACGTCCCTGTTACCGGGTGGGAGCACAGTCCTGGTCCTCAGGCCCTCTCATCTCCAGGCCAGTGGGTGGCTCTTTGACTGCTCAGCTGTATGTTTTCTGTTCTCTTTCCTCCTCCTAGTCAGCTTCCCATGATGTTTTCTGTTTGGTTGTGTAACAGTCCCATTTATATGATGCGTTCTTAAAACCTGTTATTATTTGATGTCGTCTTCTACTTTCCATGGTTTTTATATTATATTCACTGGATTATAGTTTCTGATAAAGAGATGTGCCATTGAAGTGTATTTTTTATAGATAAGTTTATTTTTTGAATAAATTTATTTCTCTATAAAAATTCTTAGAAAAGGTGATTTCTTTGAATAGGTCAACTTTGTACTTGTAAAAGAAAGCCTACTGAATGTTTTTAGATTCTTAACTCTGATACACTTCCAGATATGTTTACGTCAGGAAATAGATCATTAGGGCTGCTTTGGGATTGTATTAAACGTCATTAGTTTATATGTTATTGTGAAAACAAGGTTGTATTTACCTTTTTCTAAGTATGTGTGCTATGCTTTTTCTTTTTAGATTGCAGCTTCGTATGGAAATGCTGTGTGTATATTTGAGCCCCTTGGCATAAATTCTCATAAGAGGAATTGTGTAAGTATTAATGATAGTAGAATGCTTTTAGAATCAACCTTTTTCAGGTTTCTGATTGATTCTAGTTAACTTTACAGTCTGGTTGATAGCGACAAGAGGCACCGTAGGAACAGGGGTAGAAGTGGGCTGGAATATCAGCGTGCAGGGGTTGAGGCCTGTTAGGACCCTAGGTCCCGAGAACATTGCTAGCTTCCATTTGTCTGGTCTGGACCAGCTTGCTCTGGCCCATGTTACTGGTCTCTGCTCACTGTGTGCTCTCCTGCTGTGCTCCAGAGCAGAGGAGCGCCAGAGCGCTGTCAAGGAGACGATCTCGCACCTCTCAGAGCTCATCTCCTGCTCTTCTCCCACCCTGGATTTTTCAGCCACACTGGAATGCTGTCCCCAGTCTCTCTTCCTTGGTGTCAGCTGTTATCCTGGAATGTCTTCCATGCATCCCCAGGCTGTCTTCCCAGATTCTTTAGTTTTTACTTAGTAAAGAATCTCAGTGGGTCCACCATCACCACACTTAAAAACTGCAGCTTCAACCTGTTTGTCTGTTTTAACTTCTACCCTTTTATTTATTTTTTAACTTCTTTTCCAAGGACTTTTTTTGTTTACTTATGTATTGCTCATTACTCAGAGTGTAAGTGGCATAAATTTTTCTGTTGTTCATGAATGCATCCCAAGTACCTAGAATCTGGAACTCACTGGGTGTAGTACTCCTGAGTCTGTGACTCTTGTTAGGCGCTTAGAGAACCTTTGCAGCTAAGAGGTCTAGCATACCCTATTGACAACCATTCTCATGTATTATTGAGTGCTGTTTTTTTGTTTTTTGTTTTTTTTTTTGAGTGCTGGGTTTTAGTCTTTCTGATTTGGTATTCAGAAATCATCAACTCAGTTAAAAATGATCACATGCTTTAGAACTTCACTGCTACTGAAAAAAAAGCCAAACTGCAAATGTTAAATCCAAGTGCCAGGAGTATGTAAGTAATTTTTTAAAAAAAATTATTTTTGCTTTTTAAGTTGGGGTCTCACTGTGTTCCCTGGGCTGGATTCAAACTCCTGGGCTTGTCTTTCTCCTGTCTCAGGGTCCCAAGTAGGTGGGACTACAGATATGTGCCAACATGCCCAGCTCTAAAAAAATTTTCTTAACTTTTTAATTTTTTCATTTCTTTTTTTTTGTTTCTGTTTTTGTTTTTCTTCCGGTACCACGAATTGAACTCATGACCTTGCACTTGCCAGGCAGGGGCTGTGCCGCTGAGCTAAATCCCCAGCCCCTCATTTCATTTTTTAAAGACAGGATATGTTGTATAGCCCAGGTAGGCCTTGAACTCAGGATCTGTCTAACCCTCAGGTTTCTGTACTGACATGCTCAGCCTAAAGATTGTTTTGTAAAATCAAATGTATTTTAACTAGTTTCAGTACTTTTCATTAAATATGTATATTTGGATTTTTTTTTACATTTTTGAAAAACAGTGTAGATTAAGATGGTAGCCTTCGTCTGTACTAGTAGGAGGGGATGGTGCCAAGTTTTAGAGTGCTTATGAACTGCCTTGGGATGAAGCTCATTGGTGGAGAGCCTTCCTCGCGTGTGCAGGGGCTCAGGTCAGTCCCAGCACCACAGACACAAGTCACCTGGAGAGCATAATGAAAATTCCGTAGCCAGGTGTGGCAGTGCACACCTGTAATCCCAGTGAGGTGGGGGGATTCTGAGTTCGAGCCCAGCCTGGCCAGTTTAGCAATTTAAACCATGTCTCAAAATAAAATATATAGAAAGGACTGGGGATGTAGCTCAGTGCAAAGCCCCGGGGTTTAATTCTTAGTACTGCTAAAAAGAAAGAAATCTTTTTTTAGAGTTCCAGGCTGCACATTGAAATTTTCTGTGATATGCTATAGTTGGCTCATGGATTAAACATCTATGGAAAAAATATTAGGGTCATCTGTAACCTTACAAATGATTTAATTATTTAAAATACTGTTGTGACTGATGTTTGGTAAGCACTAGTAAGATTTTATTTTATTTTTTAAAAAATTATTATTATTATTATTATTGGGTACCAGGAATTGAACTCAGGACCTTGTGCTTGCCAGGCAGGCACTTGTACTGCTGAGCTATATCCCTGGCCCCAAAGATTTTAAAAATAACTACTTTCCTGATTATAAAGTCTAAAATTATTTTTAGATAATGAAATGCAGATTTTGCAGGCGTATCTTAAAGTTTCACATCTAAGTAGTCAAGAAAGCTTGTATCAATTACTTAAGTATTAGAATTACTATAAAAAGTAATGCCATTTTTAAAATTATTGTACTTGCTTGGCAGTTACTAACTTGCCTAACCTGGCATGACTATATCTTGTGCCGTAGTGTTACAACAGGGCACATTGTACATTTATTTTTTAATTTTTTTTTTTTTTTTTTTTTTTTTTTGAGACAGGGTCTTCTTATGCAGTTCAGACTGACCTTGGCCTCACTTTGTAGCCCAGGCTGGTCTTGAACTCGCAACGATCCTCCTGCCTCAGCCTCCCGAGTGCTGGGATTACAGGTGTGTGCCACCATGCCTGGCTTGTGCATTTATTAATATACAACAAAGATATAAAGCAGACTTTTATTTATTTAGAATATAGTAGTTCATGTAAAAGGTTTTTGACTTTTAAACTTTAAATTACTTTTTAGGATATAAATATTAAAAAACGGATGAAAACGTGTAATTGTAAATTATATATATCATATAGTTCAAATCTGTTGACTTCTTAGGAGTTATATATAGTTTTTTTAAGACAGTCCATATGATCATGATAATTAGGATTTCTTTCTACTGTGCATCTATTTTAATTTTAATTTAAAAATTTTATTAGTGCACTTTTGCAATTCATACTGGTGATAGTCACTGTGAGGTTTTAATAAACATTTCTGAGCATCTTTGTAGCAGGCATGACAAGCACTAAAGATAAAGAATTAGCGAGCTGTAAGCAAAGCTTTGGGTGGATGATAGAAGGCCAGAGAAGATGACGGAGTGGAGATGAGGACCAGCCTGGCTTTCCTGCAAACGTGGAAGCCCCAGGTGCAGTTAGGAAAGGCCTCCTCAGGGCAGAGGAGCGCTTCTTGGCTGGAGGGAAGCCTGGGAGACGGTGCTTGTTGGGGTGGCGTTGCTCAGCACGGTAGACTAAAGAAGTGAGATCATTGAAAGTTGTTTTTAAAACATTGTGTGGAAATAGTATTCACATCTTTATTTCAGATCATAAGTTCTTACATTGAAGAAAATGATAAAATGGTAGAGTGTCTGGATATTTGAAAGACATCTTTTTCTTTTTTCTTTCTATGTGTTCCAGCAACTCAAGTGTCAGTGGCTTAAAACCGGGCAGTTTTTTTTGAGTTCTGTTACGTACAACCTGGCGTGGGACCCTCAAGGTATTTAGCAATTATACTTAGAAATTAGAAAACTTAAATATTTGTTTTAAATGTATGCTTACAGTGTTACATGGTGTTTCCTAATACAAAAATAATCAGTGTTATTTTTTTTTTTGTTGAATTCATTGCTTTGTATAGTGCTCAGTATACTGTTCTATGCTATTCTATGCCTTTTTGCCCCTGCTTTTTAATGTTTTATTGCAAGAAACAGTGACTTGTTTCCTTAATTAACATGTATTATACCTTATTTTTACTGTATTTAATGAGAAAATCATAACTAAATCAGGAACCAAAAATATTCCACCTTTATTGGTATCCTTTGTATTTCAGGAAATTACTACCTTTAATTTTGGAAGCTTAATGATAATAGCTGTTGCTCCCTTTTACAATCAAAATTATTGATGCTTTTATATTCCATATAGAAAACAAAGTCCATTAATTTGCAATTTTTCTTAACATCCTGAGAACTTACTTTGCTTATTTTTTTTTTGAGATAGGGTCTTGCAGTGGAGGCCAGTGGAGGCCAGGCTGGCCTTGAACGGGGGCGTGATCCAGCCCATCTTCCCAAGTGCTGGGCTTACAGGCATGTGCCACCATGCCTGGCAATCCTGAGAACATTTTGTACTGTATACATCAGAGTTTTGGGGATTTGCTGTTGTATTTTGGCTTTTTATTCTTGTTTTTAAGACTTGCTTGATACACTGTAGCTCTTTGCTAGTAAGCTTTCTTGTTTGTTCTCAAATCTTTTGTAAGAACTATTCTTTTTTTTTTCTTTTTTGAGACAAGGTCTCACTGTGTAGTTCACGCTGCCCCTGAACTCACTGTGTAGCCAGGGGAGCCTTGAACTTCAGGCAACCCTCCTGGTTCAACCTCCCAGTGCTGAGGTTACGAGCGTGTGCCCCTAGGCCTGGCACTGTTCTTTGTTGTCTGGGAATCGTCGTCATCATCATTTTTGTCCTGCTGCTTCTGAGAGACGTTTCCAAGTGCTTTCCGCAGGTGGTGCTGCATTGCTTATCTTTTCACAATAGTCACGGCCCTAACAGGGACCCATGTGTGCATTTCTGCCCCTGGATAACCCTTGCTTATTCATCAGAACATTCTTTAATTTTCAGATAACAGATTATTGACAGCAACGGATTCTGTTCAGTTGTGGGCTCCTCCAGGAGGTGATATTCTGGAAGAGGAGGAAGAAATTGACAATAAACTTCCTCCCGTTTTAAATGATTGGAAGTGCGTCTGGCAGTGCAAGTTAGTGTCTAACTCTGTTGTTATGTTCATTAATTTAAAAAATGCTTCCTAGATTATGTTCAATTTTACAAAAATCTTTATTTTTTGATGGCACAATTGCAGTTAGAGGCATAGAAAGTAGACTTTTCCAGTCAAAACTCATTAGGTCGTTCTTCAGTTTGTGCAATATAGCTCATTGCTTACAAAAAGATACAGTATTTCCCTACTCAGAGCTCCAGGATGTGAGCTGACAGGGTTGTCACATGGGGCTACTCACACCGGATGAGATGTGGGTGGGGAGGGAGTTGCTGGTCATTTTTCCTCTGGAAGGGCAGCCACCCACTAGAGTGGTGGTGTGTGCAGAGCCTAGCTAGCCAGGGAAGATGTTAGGTTCATTGTCTAGCCTGTTAGGTCAGATACTGATGGGCTGGGTGTGTGTGGGTGTCTTGTATGCATTTGCTTTCTCCAGAGCAAACTTTGGATTCATTTTAATTAAGTTACAGGTTTAAGAAGGTGAAGTTTTTAGGGAGGCAGAAACACTTATGTTCTGATAAGTGTGGCTTTGATGTTATGAAAATCAGATCATTTACATATACAAAAAAATTCTGTTTGTTTTTCTTAGAACCTCAGTATCTGTACAGTTGATGGAATGGTCTCCAGATGGTGAATATTTTGCAACTGCTGGAAAGGTAAAAGACCAAACAAAAAAGAAATAAAAAAACTAAAAATGTTCCTCATGCATCCTCATTTTCAGTTCTCTCTTCTATAAAACTGAGATAACCTCACTCTGAAAGCTGGCGCGAGAAGGAAGTTCTGTTGTGTGCTAGACAGATGGTGTTAGTGTAGAGGCTCCCCTGATGGTCCCGATTAGAAGACAGCAGAAGCTTCAAGAATAGCTCCTAGTTGTCATCTCTGACCTCAACTCCCTTACCTTTTTTTTTTTTGTCTTTTTGAGACAGGATCTTGCTATGCAGTTCAGGCTGGCCTTGAGCTCACTTTGTAGCCCAGACTGGTCTGGAACTCACAACCATCCTCCTGCCTCAGCCTCCCGAGTGCTGGGATTACAGGCATGTGCCACCACGCCTGGCCTTCCCTTACCTTTTTTAGAAATGAATTTTTCTGTTTTGTAAATGGCATGTGTAGTTCTGTTTAGAAAGTGGGATTATTCCACTGGATTCAGAATAAAAAGCAGCCCACTACTGTTTCCAGGGTCCCGAAGTCATTAATCATTGAGCTGAAGTTTTTCTTTCCTTTCTTGTCTCTTGATGACCTGCTGGTGCCCCTGTTTCTTGAGTTCTTCTCCCTGTGGGAGGCCCTGTGTTTGCCTTCTGCTGTGGGAGCTGAGGCGTTCTCCCTCTAGCTGATGTGCCCAGCCCCGTCTCCATGTCCCAGCGAACTTGCTAACTTCCCTTCCTTAAGGCTTCCCTGTCTCATAATTTTTGGGCAGGTTGGTGTTGTTCACATTATTGAGATTATATAAAATATTCTTCATAATTCATAATTATTTCAGGAGCAGCAATTACGTTGTTTTATTGTTTAGTTTTCTGTGTGTGTAATGCATCCTCAGAATTGCTGACAGACTGAATATTTTCTTAGTATAATCTCACATAGGAGATATCCTGAAACATGTTCTCTCCTTGCTCAAATCTGGTTAAGTTTCTCCCTGAGTTTAAAAGAGCACATTAACATTTTGGGATTTTCTTTCAGCAGCCTTGGAATTCTCCTTGCCTTATCCCTGCTGAATTCCCTGTTCTGAACATTGTTTCCTTTCCACCTTCCCTGCTCTGGTGGACATGCCTCCGAAGGCTCCTGAGAGAAGGTGAACAGGCATAAACATTTTTGAGGCCTTCTGTGCCTGAGGTGCTTTGGTTGTGCTCTTGTGTTTGCTTCACCTGGGCGTAGAATTGAACTGGAAATCACTGTCCTCCAGATCTTTGAAGTTGTGGTTCTGTTGCCTCCTGGCTTTTGGTGTTGCTGTTGGGACGCACGGAGCCGGTGAGATGCACCCGTCTCCAGCCCTGAGGTTAGGGGGTCTGCTCTTGGCTCCTAGAGGCTGCAGTGCCATCACGGTGCCCGTACCTCAGGGGAGAGAACTTCAGCGCGTGCACAGGGCGCTCACTTCCGGCGCTTGCGCCCTTCGCTTGCCGGAGACTGTCTCACGGCCGTTCCTGCTGTCACTTCCTTCTCTCTCTCTCTGCATTTCTTCATATTCACATGAGGTCTTTCTGCACCAATCCTCAGACTTACTGTTTTCCATCTCATCCTTTTAAAATTTACTTTAGGGGGACTTTTCTGCTGGAACTTTGAGGTGGTATTTTTATGCTATGACATTTTTAACTTCCAAGATTTTTTTCCTTACTCTCGGAGTGATGCACTGTAAATTATAAAATGTGTATAAGTTTAAAGAGTATGTAGAGAGCCTGGTAAGTGATATGAATAACTAAGTGCACCTGAACCACCACCCATGGGGACAGAGGGTTAAAACTGATGGGTCCCTTGTCTTCTGGATGTGTCATTTCCCTCTAGCCCGGTGCAGCCAGAGTCTTGAATCGTATAATTACTATCTCATTGTTTTTTGAAAAGAGTAGCTTCACATATATGCGTATTCACATTTTCTTTGTTCCTTTTGGATGTGAGTATCTTTTCCTTTATTTATGGACCCTTGCTATTTTCTTCCTTCCTTCCTCCCTCTCCTCGCCTCCCCTTCTTTGATTCCTTCTTCCCTTGGAGATGGGATATCGTTATGTTGCCCAGACTGGTCTGGAACTACTGGGCTGAACTTACTTTGCTGCCTCAGCTGCCTCATATCTCCTACCCCTCAGAACTGCGGCTTGCACCCAGAACCTTTACACCGAGCTACATCTCCAGCCCTTTTTCATTTTTTATTTTGAGACAGAGTCTAACTAAATTGCCCAGACTTGAACCTTGCTTGAATATGGGATTCTGCCTCCACCTTGAAGAGTGCTGAGATCACAGACATGCTCATCACACCCAACTGTGATAGGTCTCTTTTATTTGAGGGATTCTTACACTCTGATCATCATCCTTTGTCAGTTATATGTCACAAATGCAGTTTCCTAATTTGGCTTGTTTTCCACTTTTTACAATGCCCTAAATGAAAGCATGAATGCAGGTAGAGAAGTGTGGTGGACTCCTTGTCTGCGTCCCCTGGCTTCAGCAGTTATTGCCCAGCTGGTTTTGTTTCAGTGATACTGCCCCTCTCAGTTGTATTATTTGGGGTAATATCCTTGATGTCATTTATTTGTAAACATTTCAGTGCTTTTTTTTTTTTAAGATAAAGACTTTAAAAATATTTAAAAATATTCGTAATATGTGGTAGATTAAATGTAGTTGGAATCTTGTTTAGTTTGAATCTTACTTCTGAGAATGTTATGAAAGTGTTCTCCATTATTTTCTTCTCAAGTTAAAAAAATGTAATCTCTTATAATTAAGCCTGTGACCAAATTTCATCCCTGGTTGTAAAACATTCACCTTCACTGTTTTGTGGTTGCGGTGCTGTTTATTTGGTACCTCATTCTTTTTGTGTTGATCTGCCATGCCATTTCTCACATGCGTTAAGTAACGCTGCACGAGCAGCTTGTGCACATCTGTTAGCAAGGTGTGGCTTCCTTGTGGGTGTGTCCAGGCACGTGGACACACCCACCATCTAACCTTCGCAGGGGGTGCCCCTCAGCAGTCCAAAGCCTGTGTGAGTCAGCACTCTCACAGACGCACAGACTTCGGTTAATTTGGTGAATGTTCACTGTTAGCGTTGCGGTTTTAAAGTGCTTTCTCTGATTATGAATGAGGTAAAATACCTTTTCGTACATTTGTTGGGTATTTGGGTGCATAATTTAAAAGAAAATGGTCAGTCTCTTGCCTATTTTTAAATGGTTGGTTTTTTTTCTAATTGATTTGTAAGAGGTCTTCATTCAGGATATGAACTGTTTGTTTATATGTTTTGCAAAGATTTTCTCCCACACTGTTCCTTGCGTATTCACTTTGTTAATGGTATCTTTTAATAGAGATATTTAATTTTAGTGTTTAAAAATTACCAGTTTGTTTCCTTGAGGGCTTTGGTTTCTGAGCTCTATTTAATTAGTTTTTCCTACCTTCAGAGTCAAGATTTTTCCTAGTTCAGTCTTCTAGGCCAGAATTCTAAAACATTTTTTTTTCTGATTTTCTTCACTTTGTGAATCCCTTTTGAAATCTAGTGAAGCTTATAACTTCACAGTATGATTTTTAAAACCATAAAATAAAATTCATAGAATTCCAAAGAAAGTAAATTATTAAACTAAACTTTCAAGGGATTAAAAAATAAATTTGTAATAATAGACATTACATACTTTTAATAATGCATTCAGTAACAAAATTACATTTAAAATGTAGGTAAGTGGTTTAATTGTATTTGCTTATTGTATATAGAAGTAAAATGTGCACATCTCACTTTATCAGGAGAAGTTAGACTTTCCAAGATGTGACAGTTCACCCACAGCCTTTTCTTTTTTTTTTTTTTTTTTTCTTTTTTCTTTGTTTGACTTTCTGAGACAGGGTCTTGCTCTGCCGTTCAGGCTGGACTTGAGCTCATTTTGTAGCCCAGGCTGGTCTTGAACTTGGTCTTGAACAGTCCTCCTGCCTCAGCGTCCAAGTACTGGGATTATAGGTGTGTGCCACCACACCTGGACCCACAGTCTTTTCATTTCATCCCTGGTTGTAAAACATTCACCTTCACTGTTTTGTGGTTGGATAATTACCTGCCCAGAAGTTGCATGAACATCATAGACAGGAGAATTGCACAACATAGCAAGAAGATTGCAGTCATGTGCAGTTGATTAGTGTTTCCAGAAACTAACAATTTACAAGTAGAGTGTAAAGCATATTTTGAGATGTGCAGCACCTCTCACATGATGTGGAACGTTCGTGATTTCCAGGACAGAGTTGCCTGTATGGTACCACTTTGTTGGCTAAAGCATTTTCTTCAACTAGCAGTTAGGAAAACAGTAGTAATTGCGGTTAGCAATTGTTGTTCTCCTTCCACACTCATGGTACCTCCTGGATTTTGTGTTCTTGGTTTCTCCCGAAGCAACTTGACATAAGGATTTGAGTATTAAGTAATTAATATGGGGAGTGATCACAAGGAATATACTGGGTTGAGGCATCCACTTCATGAGTGTGGTGCTGTACCCTTTACTGAGTGTATTGACAGCTCAAGTTGTCAAGTTTTTCATGCACGTGAGTAATTGGCACAGGTGGTGAGGATGGGACATCAACCCTCAGCACTCAGCCACCTCCTAGAAAGTCAGAGGCAAAGAGGTGTAGCTGCTTCCAGTTGAAACTAGCATCCCACAGTAATGAGGCCTGGCAGGGTACAGGTGAAGCACCGAAGGTGTCTTTTATGTCTTGGTTTCTATCGCTGCATCAGTTTTTATTTATGGCTACCAAGAGGCCAGGTCTAACTTTGCCGTATGGCTTCTGTTGTCCTGTGTAATTTACTGAAGAGCCTGTCCTTCCTTCTTGCTCGCTGTCACCACTTTTATAATTTCCTCAGTCAGTTGCGCCCGTTCTGTGGGTCTGCTCCTGGGCTCTCTTCTCTAGTCCACTGTCTTTCCTTGTAGCAGGGCCACCTGTCTTAATGCTGTGCCTCTTGAATTAAGTCTTGAGAGCTGGTAAAGCAAGTCTTCCTATCTCGTTTTCTAAGATTAACTTATCTATTCTTTTTAACGCTTTGTACTTTGATTAATCTGTATTTGAAGTACATAATGGTCAGTTTCCTTGTGGGGAGTTCATATGTGTGCAGAACACATCTCAGTTCATTTTACTTCTCCTTCCCTCCCTCCCCCAGCTAATCTGTTCTTGGCTCTTGGCATTTCCATATAAATTTAGAATAAGCTTGATAAATTTTATAGGACAAGTAGAAAACCTCTTGATTTTGATTGGTACCATGTTGTCCCTATCCTGTTGGTCAGTTTGGGGAGAACTGGTATCATTATGTCATTTAGTCTTCCCCTCTGTGAACATGACATTGCCATTAATTTGTTTATAGCTCTTATTTTTCTCAGTGATGTTTTATAATTTCCTGTGTAGAGATCCTGAACATTTGTTAGATGTGTTCCTAGGTACTTGCTACCTTAATGCTGTTATAAATGACATTATTATGTAAATTTTATTCAGTAATTGTTACTGATGTGTAGAAGTGCAATTAATTTTAATTTTGTATGTTAAAACTTTTATCTGTTGGCTTTATTTTCAGCAGTCATAGTACACCTAATTCTAATAATTCATCTGTAGATCCTTTTGGATTTTTCTGTACAAAATAGTAAATGTCTAGTTGATTTGCCCTAATCTTTTTGAGACCGGGTTTCACTACATAGAGTTCAGGCTGGCCTTGAACTCGCAGCAATCCTCCTGCCTCAGACTCCTGAGTACTGGGGTTACAGCTGTGTACCATCACCCCTGGCCTGGTTGATCTTTTCTTTTCTTTTTTTTCTTTTTTTCCGGTACTGGGAATCGAACTCATGACCTTGCGCTTGCCAGGCAGGCGCTGTGCCTCTGAGCTAAATCCCCAGCCCCTGGTTGATCTTTTCTAACTCTCCCATAGTTCCTGTTATTTTCTTTACTGTAGTATCTAGAAGGATCTTCAATTAGTATTGAATAACCATGGTGATAGAAGATACCTTTTTCTTCCAGTTTCAAAAGGATACCTTTCCCTGTGTCACCAATAAATATGATGCTTACTGTGGATGTTATAGATGCTTTTTGTCAGATAGAAGGAGTTTCCTTTTATTTGTAGTTTATTTAAATTATTTTAAAATCACAAACTGATGAAAAAAGCAATGGTTGCTTGTAGCTGAAGATGGTGATGAAATGCACAGAAGTTTGAGGGAGATTGTGGCTGATGGGATCAGGGATGCTGTGTTTGGATGACGTGGTAAGTGGTGGAGTTTATGTATTTGCCAATCAGAGTCATAAACTTAAAGTAATGCACATGGTTCCATATTAAAAAAAACAAGTGTTGAGTTTTAGTAGATACTATTTCTGCATATGAAGTTATCATTATTTTTCTTTTTCTTTTTTTTTTTTTTTGGTACCAGGATTTGAACCCAGGACCTCTCACTTGCAAGGCAGGCACTTGTGCCACTGAGCTATATCCCCAGCCCCTATTTTTCTTTTTAATCTTTTAATATGAAAGACATACACCAGTTTCCAAATGTTAATGAATAAACCTTGTATTTTTCCTGGTTGTGGTTTGCTATTTGCTAATCTTTTGAGGTTTATGAGAGGGAGCTGTGTGTTAGAGTAAGATTTGACCAGTAAATTTTTCCTTTTCTTTGTTTGTTGTTGTTGTTGTTGTTGTAGTAGGGGTTGGACTGAGGGCTTTGGTCTGAGTTGCCCATGCTGGCCTCGGCCTGACCCTTAGCCTCTCGGATTGCTGGGATCACAGGGGTGCAGCACCACTCTTGGGTTTTGTTCTGTTTTGTTTTGTTTTTTGGAGATGGGGTCTTCATATGTTACCCAGGCTGACCTTGGATTCGTGTATTTTTTTTCTGTCTCTGTAATGTCTTTGACAGATTTTCTAGTTTTAGTATATGTGCTGCAAAAGTGAGCACTGGATTTTCATATTGATATTATGTTGGCTTTAATACAGTGGGTTGGAGAGTGTGTGTGTGTGCATGTGTGTGTACACACAGGTGTGTATTACTGGGGATTGAACTTAGGGCCTTCTTCATGCTAGGCAAGGTCTGTACCATGAGCTATATCAACAGCCCTTTTTAAATTTTATTTTGAGACACGATCTCGCTAACCTGTCCAGGCTGGCTTGAACTTAACCATCTTGCCTGAGTAGCTGGCATTACAGATATACACTGGCTTTCATGCCAGGCTGAAAGCCCCCTTTCATTTATTATGTGAAAGTTTGTTTGAAGATTGGTGTAGTTTATTCTTAAATATTTGCTAACAAAGCTATCTGGACCAAAGTTTTCTTTATGGGATTTAGTTTTTTAAATAGTGTGAAGGCTATTTAAATTTTCTGTTTCTTTTTAATGTCAGTTTTGGAAAGTTGTATATATCTAGAATTTGTCAGTTTTATCTAAATGTATACATTTGTTTGCAGAAAATTTTGCAGAATTCTTTATCCTTAATATCTGTAATACATGCGTAATGATTTCTTTCTAATTTACAGTATCGGTTATTCCATGAGTGGTTTATGAAACTTCTCCTGAGCACCTGGGGACGCTCTCACCTCACAGTGAAGTTTGTGTCATACAGACAAACTTACACTAACTAGCAGTGTTGTTACAGCGGCTGCAGTGATTGGGAGTGAGTGTCAGGACTGTGGCCTCTCAGTCTTCGGGACAGTAGAGCGGGTGGCCACAGTACACCCCGCTGTGGGTTGCCAGGCCACAGGGGTGTGCCTTTGGGTCTCCCAGTAAGCCAGCACTTCGCCCTGCCCTCTCCCTGTGCAGGAAGTGTTATTTTTTTTAAATTTTTTTTTTATTTTTAGGAAGTGTTATTTTTATAGCTGGTCTTACGTTTCATTTGGGCGCAGTCCTTAGGAGTGCTCTGGGCTTAAAGTGTGTGGGTCTGAAGTGACTCTGCCCCTTGCAGAGCTGTGCTTTGGTTCTGGCAGGTATTTATTTATTTATTTATTTATTTTTGGTTTTTCTCCGGTACCGGGAACTGAACTCACGACCTTGCGCTTGCTAGGCAGGCGCTTTTGCTGCTGAGCTAAATCCCCAGCCCCCTCTGGCAGGTATTTAAAACACGTCCCATGCCCCTGGGTGTTGGTGGCGTCCCTGTGGCAGCCCCGTGCCCTGCATCAGCACTTGTGCGCTGTGGGTTCTTGCTTGAGAGAGTGGAGCGCTGGGGCACCTCTTTCCCAGCTGTGCCTGCCCAATCCTACCTGCTTGCCTTCCTCAAGGATGTCCCTGTGGCATCCCCTGTCTGTCTTCAGATGGGGTTTCACTGCTCACCAGGCCTCACCTGGGCTCGTCAGCGGAATAAACGTGTCCTCCCCACTCCCTGTATGGAAGTCCTGACTGATAGCATGGTGCTGGCGTTTGGACAGCGACTGGGAGGGCTTGGAGTTGGAGGGCTTGGAGTTGGACAGGGTCACGAGGGGGGGCCTGCATGATGGGGTCACTGTTGCCCTGAGAGCTGAGGACCTGCTCTGTCCTGGCGTGAGGACGGTGAGGAGGTGCCTAGTGCCGGGGCCCCAGAACCCAGGGGAAGTGAGCTTGTGTGGTCTGCGTCCTTGTTGGGGGTGTTTGTCACGGCAGCCTGCACAGACTGAGCATAGCACACAGGGCACTGCCACCCTGCCCACAGCACAGGACAGTGCACACTCTGCTGTCCCTCCCAGCCCTGCCCTGCCCACCTGCCCTCCGAGTGGGCCGTGAGAAGGCTACTCTGGGCTCTGGCTCCCGTTTTCCTCCTCAGTTTCCAGAGAGCCCGTCTACTGTCACTCCCAGAACAGTCACTGGGGACTTCCAGTTACTGAAGCCTGCGGTTCCTTCTTACCTAACCTCTCAGCAGCACAGCTGGCTACTTCTTTTTTTTTCTTTGAGCCTTCAATTTTGCAAGAGCAGTCTTGGGTCCACAGCAGTAGGGAGGAAAATAGGGAGAGTGGAGCTCTTGCCACAGACACACAGAGCTCTGCCCTGTCAGCTGAGGGGTGTGCGCTGTGCTGGGTGGCTACATCCGTGGATGGTTCCACCTGGAGTCAGTGTTTACATCTACTGTTGGCTTGCTGTTTTGTGGGTATGGGATAATTTATGATGACAGCTCTCTATTCTTAATGCCCTACAGGGTATTTTTGTGGCCTTAACAATGTGTGTTCCCTGCCTCCCCTCCTAGCTCTGTGATACCACTTCATCTCTGCTGCTTTTCACTGTTGGAGTCTAGGACTCATTGCGTGGACCTTTGCTCTGACTGTTCATTCCCTTGGTGATCATAGCCACACACACACACACACACACGCGCGCACACACACGCACACACACACACGGGATTGAACCTAGGGCCATTGCACTGAGAGCTACATCCCCACACACTTTGCAGCAGGGTCTCCCGAAGTCACTAAGTTGCCCAGACTGAGCTGAAACTTGTCCTCTTCCTGTCTCAGGCTCCCTGTGTGCCAGGATTCAGGTGTGAGCCCACACCCTTGGCTTAAATGCCACTTTTCCGCGCTGATGACTTTCACGTTTCCTTTGCTTGTTAGTGCTCTCCAGAGCTCCACTCCCCTGCCCCTCAGTCCCTCAGAATGCAGCCACAGTCTGCTCACTTTCTTACCTCCGATGACCTGCTTGAAATCACGGTTTACCACTTGTGTTACTATATTAAAATGTTCCTACAGCAGTTCCCCCAGTTTCTGCTATTCTTCTGTACTTTCAAGACAGCAGCGGGAGTGATTGTTTTGAAACATAAATCGTGTCACCCTTTTCAGAATGTCAGAGGCTTCCCATTTGTTCAGGAGCCAGAGTCTTGGGAAGGGCTCCTGGGCCCCTATGTGACTAGGTTCTCATTGCCGCTGGCCGCATCTCTCATTCCTTCTCTTGCATGCTGGATTTTGGCCGACAGCCCTCGCTGTTCTCCAGCTGGCTCAGCACAGTGACCATGGAGAAAAGCCCCTGGCGGTGTCCTTTTCGGAACTCGAATTTCTTAGCATTGCCTTGACTTGTGAATGGTTAGCTCCAGCAGTTGTGCTTTGACTTCCTGAGTCTGCCGCAGGCAGAGCCTGGAGGACTCACACAGGGCTGGCCTAGTGTACTCCGAGGCACTCCCTGTGCACGTGGCGTGGTGGAGCAGCTCTGCACCCGGCCTGGCCCTGAGCACGCCGGGCATGCTTCGAGTGGAGGTGGAGCACGTGGCCCTGCTGCCCGCCCTCTCTGCCGCAGGCTCAGCCCTGCCCTGCCCTGTCGAGTAGCTAACAGCATGTGCTTGGCTGTGTTCGGGGCTTTCAGCGTGCCCTGCCTCCTGTTCTGGAGGTGCTCATCCTTCCCTGTTCTTTGCCTGGTTGTCTTCTGTGAGTTTCTCCGCTCTGAATGTAAAAATCACTTCTCAAGGAAACCTCTGGGCTTCCAGAGAAGCTCAGGTCTCCCGGCTCAGTGCTTTCCTGGTGTCCCCTGCTTCTCACTTGGAGTGTTTATCACAATTACTTGCTTACTTAGTGTAGTCTTCCCTTCCAGAGACTACGCCTGTATGATTAGAAAATTTATTGTCAGCTGGGCACAGTGGTGCACGCCTGTCATCCTGGCCCTCTGAGAGGCTGAGGCAGGAGCATCATCAAGCCTGGCCTGGGCAATTTCGCAACTAAGCAAGACTGTCTCAAACTAAAAAATATCGAAAGGACTGGTGATGTAGAAGAAAGAGTTGTTGTCTCTGTCTTGCAGCCTGCTCCAGGTATTTTACCACCAGTTCAAGTGCCTGTATTCAATAAGTACTTGTTTGACTGAAGCTTGTTACTGTTCTGTAGTTGTATAGGGAGTTAATAGCTCATTGTTCCTGACCATTTGTATATTGCAGATTGATTTTTTTTTTTTTTTTTTTTTTTTTCTTTTTCTTTTTGAGACAGGGTCTTGCTGTGCAGTTCAGGCTGGCCTTGAGCTCATTTTGTAGCCCAGGCTGGTCTCGAACTCACAAAGATCCTCCTGCCTCAGCTTCCTGAGTGCTGGGATTACAGGCGTGCACCACCATGCCCAGCCCTTGATTTTGTTTTTAAGTCTGATGTGTTTTGAAAGCCATTGATTTTTTTTTTTTCTTTTTTTCCCTGGTACCGGGAATTGAACTCACGACCTTGCGCTTGATAGGCAGGTGCTGTGCCGCTGAGCTAAATCCCCAGCCCCTGAAAACTATTGAATAAGTGGTTTCTTAAGAATTATATCACAAGGTGTGTGACTGGGTTGGATTAAGGATTGTATTATACATTTGGGCTGACCGTGTGTGTCTCAGTGGTAGAGCACTGGCCTGGTCTACTTGAGGCCTGGGTACTGGGTGAACTGATCCGAATTGAAGGACCCTTTCCCTCCCTGAAGAACTGTTACCGTGTTCACCCAGCTGTGGAAGGTACTGCATATCTCCCTGTGTCTTTCCTTTCCTGGCTGCTCCCTTCTCACATTCCTTGATGATAGCTGTACTTCTGCCTGTGTGATACTTGTCTCCCCTCTGCCTCAGCTGTTTGCATGCTGGGTTTGTTTTAGGGTGTCTGGTTTCCGTTGGGGTCATTTGACACTTGAAAAACTACTGTATTAAAGACCCATGTTGGTAATCGGTATTCACTGTCTGAACCTCGGCTCCTGAACCTGCATCCCTGATGCCCGCCTAGATAACCCCTAGATGCCTGTGTGATGGAGCTGGAAACCAGTCCCAGCCAGTCCTGACACTCACAGCGCACTCATCCTCCAGGATGCTCAGCCTTTCCCTCTGCGTTTTCACCACACAGTATTAGCAGTAGGTGGACACTTTCCCCATTGTTTTTGTCCTGTCTCCGTAAGCTTTTTATACTCAGTTCTCTGAGAGCCAAGTGTTTGCTAATTCTTGTAGAAAGGCAAGAATGCCTCATTGGTGAGACTCTTTGGAGGGTGGAGGGAGTGTGTTTTGACTTTACAAAGCTTGTTTCTTTACATGTTTTGAAAGACACCACAACTAATTCAGATTGATTAAAAAGGACAGAGAGGGATTTCAGAACTTCGGGCAGTTCGTCCTGGCACGCCTGTTCTGTGTCTGTAGGTAGAGCCCACTCGGTTCATGGAGTCCAGGACACAGACAGTGACACAGCGTGCATCTCCTCCGCCTCTGTTCCGCATGACAAGGCTTCGGCTCAGGTGTTGTAGGACTCGAATCTAATGACTTGAAGCGTTTTTAATATTCGAGTTCATTGAGCACTTTTGCTGATAAGATCCATTTAAAAAAAATAAATGTAGTAAATTAAATTTTTCTTGGGCTTAAGAGTATTTGGAATTTTTATCTGAGTTTAAAGTAAAACCTTACTAAAGAGCCATTTCTCCCCACAAGACCCTACCTGATTAAATCCTTAGCTCAAGAATCTTTTTTTTTTTTGTCTTTTTGAGACAGGGTCTCACTATGCAATTCAGGCTGGCTTTGAGCTCACTTTGTAGCCCAGGCTAGTCTCAAACTTGCAGTGATCCTCCTGCCTCAGCCTCCCGGGTGCTGGGGTTACACGCGTTCGCCACCATGCCCAGCTAGCCAAAGAATCTTTTAAAACTCTTTTTGGTTTACTTGTTAAGAAATTTCATTAAAATTCTAGGTTTTTTCATAAAGTTATATTTAAATACTTTAAGAAAGTTGGTTATTTTATAAAATTTACGTATGATTTAAAATGTTCTGGTTTCTTTTTTAAAAGGTTTAGTAGAGGTTTACTTCTTGGAGTAAAACAAAGCAAAACAAAACACAAAACAAAACAGGCTTTCCCAGGGCTGCGAGCAGACTTCTTGAGGGAAGGTGATTTGGGCGGGGAAGGCAAGGGAGGACCACAGGGTGTCATAGAACCTTCATGCCCCTGAGAGTCCTGCTCTGTTTCCAGACGCAGTGTTTTGATTTTAAGAGATGACTGCCTGCTGTGGCAGCACATAGCTGGAATCCCAGCAAAACGCTGTTCCAAAGACAAAATAACAAAACCTGACTTACCAGTCTTTTTCATCCCTTCAAGATGGAAATCTTTAGTGTCTTTTTAAAAACGTGATATGAATTTAGTATTAAAAATGTGCAGAGAGAATTGAATTCCCCTGCCAGACAGCCCCAATCCAATCCACAGTGGCTGTTTCCCCTTTCATACTGTATATCCTTCCAGACTCTTCGATGCCTTGTGAACCATGCAGAAGTGTGTGCGCATATGCACACTCAAATGAAGTCAGGTTCTTGGCCTGATTTTCCTAACATACTGTAGGTGGGTTTCATATCAGTTCACAAACATCTGTATTCTTTTTTAAAGGGGACACAATTTTGTGTTATATGAGTTAAGTTACTGTAGGCTAACTTAGACAACTCCTAATGAACTCTAAATGCGTCTCATTTTTTTCTATTAAAAAATCCCTTGTAGAGGAATCTTCGTGGTATAATTTACCTAAAATTAAACATATTTTGAGTGTGTGGTTTAATGCTTTTTGACAAATTTGAAGACCCATCTGGCCATCGCCGTCAGGCTGTAGGGCATTTCTGCCATCTCGGAAGACTTCCTTTGGCCCCTCTCCTCACTGCCCCGCTTGTCCCGGTAGTAGCTGCTGTGTGCTCTGTCCCTGATGGTTAAAAAGCGCTTTCCTAGGCTTCCATTGCAGTGCAGCTGTGCAGTGTGCATTCTTTGTGTCAGGCTTCTCGGACTTAGAACAAGGTTTTTGAGATGCATCTCAAGTCTGTGAATAGTTGGGTTTGTTTTGTGGACACATCATAGATTGTTGCTCCATTATCTTTTGAGGGGCATTTGAGTTGCTGTGAGTGTAAGGGTGAAATGTGTAAAGCTACAGTGACCATTTGCAGTCTTCGTAGGCACGTAACATTCCTCACTGCTAGGAGTGGAAATGGTGTCACATGTGCGTCACAAAACAAGACAGACCCCTTACTGTCTTACGCGTTTGCACGCACATCACAGCAGTTGCACTGTGTCAGTTGCCTCCGTTCTTGCCAGTACGTGGTGGCGTCAGCCTTTTGAACTTCTGTACTATCAGCCTGTGATGGTGTCAGCTTCTGTGAGAAGGCACTGAGGTTTGATTGTGTTACGTTGCATCGCGCACCTCAGTCGTGAGGGGTTGGCACATTTGTCACGTTCGGCCCTAGGAGCTGCCGTGAACATGGTGATATATTTATGTATTTAGGTCTTTAATTGCATTTAGCAGTGTTTTGTAGTTTTCAGTGTATATGTCTTACACATAATTTTGTTAGGGTTAGCTTCCTAATGTAAAGGTAGTTTTGAAAAAAATTACATTTCTGATTATTGCTTCCAAAAATGCAGCCAGTTTTTAAATTTTGATGTTAGCTTCATGATCATGCTTATCAATTTTAGCAGATTTTTGGTGGTAGATTCTTTAGGATTTTCTGTGCACACAGTCACGTGATAAAGACAATGTCTTCCTTTTGAATCCCTTTGCCTTTTTTCTCCTTCCCCAATTTATTGCAGGGAGTTGGACCTCTAAATATTGGATAGGGTTGACGAGAGCAGACATCCTTATATGGCTTCCCGTTCCATAGGCAAGGTGTTGAGCCTTTTACCCTTATGGATAATGTAGTTGTAGGCTTACTATGGCTAGCTGCCTTGGGTCAGGTTGAGGACATTGCCTTTTTTATTTCCTAAGAGTTTGTTTGCTTTCCTATGAGTGCCTAATTTCATCACATGGTTTTTCTGCATAGATTGAAGTGATGAGTTTTTTTTTTTTTTAAATTGTGTTAAAATGCTGAATTTTAGTGATTGAATTTTCTAATGTTTACTACCTTGCCTTGCTGGGATGAACTCAATTTGGTCAGTATTTATTGTTTTAAAATTCTGTTGGGTTAGGTTTGCTAGTAATTTATTAAGGATTTTTGAATCTGTAACCATGGAGTTTTGATCATTTGTACTTTTTTATGTCTTTGGTTTTGATATTGAGTAATAATGTTGCTTTTATTCAGTGAGCCTTTGTCTTTGGTTTTCTGGAATGTACTATTTCTTCCTTAAGAATATGGTAAAGTTCATCAGTGAGATCTTTTGGGTTTAGGGTTTTAGTTTTAGGTTTTCAAAATTTCTTCTTCCAAAGCTGCGGGCAGATTTCAAAGTATGCCTACCACAAACATTCTTAATAGATGTAAGATTATTCAGGTTTTGTGTTTTTTCCTTTACCTATTTTGGAAATTCAGAAGAAATTAGTCTCTTTTACCTAAATGATTGAATTTTGTAGTATACAGTTGCTCATAATACTTTTTCTTTCTTCTCCCTTCCTCTTTCCCTAACTTCCTTCATGGTAGTCCTTGTGCCCAGGCTTTCCACATGCTTCATCCTCAAGTGCCACACCACTGAGCTTCATTCTCGGCCTCCCTCATCTTGCAATGTTTGTAGGGTCTGTAGTCGTGACTCCTCTTTCATTCTTGATACAGGTAATTTGTGTTTCTCTAGAACTGTTTTTTGATCATTCTAGATTGAGAATGGTCAATTTCATTGTTTTTTTTCTGTTAGTTTTTTTTTAAATTATTTTTTACCTTACAGAGAATTGAAAAAAGAGAATAATAGCAAAATGCCGACAACATAGACAAAAACAAAACAAAGCAAAAACAATAAGAATGATATAGGCTTTCAGAAAAAAAAACGATAAGGATTAACAGGGGTTGTTATGTTACATATTTGTATCTTCATCGGAATTGATCGGATTACCAGATGTAAGAATGCAAGATTAATCAAACCATTAAAGAGAATAAAAAATAAAAACAAAAAATTATAAATGATACAGAGTTTTACCAAACAAGATGATAGAAATTCAACAGTAGTTGTTACTTTTTTTTTTGGTCTTTTTGCGAGAGAGTCTGTCTGTGCTGTCGGTGCAGTTCAGGCTGGCCTTGAGCTGACTTTGTAGCACAGGCTGGTCTCGAACTCACAACGATCCTCCTGTCTCACCCTCCTGAGGGGTGGGATTACAGGGTGGTGCCACCCTGCCTGGCTAGTTGCTTTTTATTCCTCCACAGGTATATTTGCAGTGACTTCACTGACAGTGGGCTCCTTATATCTGTTTATGATGGGTCCTACTAAAAACTCACTTTTTCAGTAGCTGCCTTAGGCCACAGAAGACTCCCGTCTCATTCAAGTCAGCATTTAAAGCTGTCCCTTTCCTTCTGAGCACTGTCACTGTAACCCTTGTAGATTGACTGATACATTGTGCTTTCATTTTTATGCTCCATATTTAGAAAAAATTTCCTTATAAGCTAGAATTGTTTAGTTTCTGAATAGTTGGGAGTATTCTAGGAATCATTCTGCTATTGATTGCTAATGAGAGTTTCAGACGGTGCCAGGTGAGGGTCACTGGACAGATGAGAGGAGGACTGGTGGGAAGGGGAGAAGGGCTAGCGTACCACTGCTCGCGGGCTCTCGCCGTTCTTGTGACTGCTGAGGGAGTTGGAGGTACTGCTAGGTGGTTTGCGGCACACAGATCATCTGAATCCATTGCCGTGGACCGTGCTGTCGCTGTGACTACACGAGAACAGGGCTGAGAGGTAGGAGCTCCCAGAGCAAAGTGGCTGGGACGTTGTTGGGTGGTTGTTTCAGAGCAAGCACTTCAAAGGATTTAGTGTACGGTGCGAATGGCCAGCCAAGCGAGATAGTACTGGAGGCTGCATTTCAGTGTGGGGTGTCAGGGGAGAGTGAGTGTCAGGATTGAAAGACACAGAGGTGGTTACCGGGCCCAGATGGAAATGTTGGATCTACACGTACTTTCCAAGAGTACATCATTTCAGCTTTTCTTAAGAGACTGATAGTTTTGCATAAATGCTGGCACTTGGTTCTTCTCTCTGTGTACTTTTCACTGTGAAGGGCGAAGTACTTTGAAGTAGACCATGTCTGTTAAAAGAGACAGGCCTTTAACAAAATGATCAGAATTAAGTGGCATGATAAGTCCATTTCCCTTTATACCTGTATCTCACACAGACATAGAAATGATTCTTGTGAACTGCCTAAATGCTTTCTCATCACTTAGAGTGGGAATCAGGAAGCCGTTAGCCCGTACGCTAGGGACGCTTTTCCATTTTGCGGGGGTTGTGAACAGAAACGAGTCTGCGTCACAGACCTGTTCGGCCTTTGTAGGAAAAGCTTGCCGAGTCCTGATTTAGAGCAGGAACCCGTTCATCTGTGGACAGTTTCACTCTTGTGGACGTCTTCGCAGAGGACACATGCTCACAGTGACTGAGGAGAGGCCACGTGCCACCTTCTCCTCTGCTCTTACCACGGTGCTCACGTCAGACTCTTCCCCAGGGACCCATGGTCTTCACGGGGATTTGGTGTCCATCTGCACTAGAGAGTGTGTGGAGGAAGTTGCTTATGCACACACTGTCTGTCTGTCTTCAAGTATAGTGTTCTTGAGGAGACAAATGTCACTGTAGGTGTGGTTTTGTCCTATCTATGGGTCGCACATTAGTTTTTAGATACACTGTATCTGAACTTTGAAAAACTTCATATCACTTACATTTTGAATTGTATGTGTACAGAATAATTGAATGTTGATGTGACTGTTTTTCAGGACGATTGTCTTTTGAAAGTGTGGTACCCTATGACTGGTTGGAAGTCTTCAATCATACCTCAGGACCATCAGGAAGTGAAACGAAGACAGGCCTCGACCCAGTTCTCCTTTGTTTACTTGGCACATCCCCGAGCGGTGACAGGTTTTTCCTGGCGTAAAACTAGCAAGTATATGCCCAGGTGAGACACACGTGCGTGACTTTAATTGTATGCTTACACATTTATAAACATACTGCAGATAAAACCCTTTGACTGTATTGACGTGGTGATTACCAGAGCAGGCCCTGCTGTTGTCACTAGCTTTGAGAGCTTGTGACTCACTTGTAAGTGCTCTCTATTGCAGCTTTTCCCTCTGTGGGGCGAGTAGGAGTAGCGAGCACTGCCTCAGAGTAGGGTGAACTGAAGTGCCTTTGTGGGTGTGAAGCTCTGTGCAGCGTATGCCTGGCAGCGCTGGCTGGTCCCTGTGAGTAGTAGCTGCAGGGCTGGAAAAGTATCTTGGCAAGTGACAGGAGTGCACACATTGAGCACAGATAACGTGGCCATAAACTGTCAGTGGTCTCACTGTGCAGTTCAGGCTGGCCTTTAGCTCACTTTGTAGCCTAGGCTGGTCTTGAACTTGCAATGATCCTTCTGACTCAGCCTCCTGAGTGCTGGGATTACAAGTGTGTGCCACTAGCCCGGTTGAGACAAGGTTTTGCTCCACAGTCAGTCTGGCCTTGAATTCACTTTATAGCCCTGGCTGGCCTGGAACTTGCAGTGATCCTTCTGACTCAGCCTCCTGAGTGCTGTGATTACGGGCCTCCACACCTGGCAGTAGATTCAAATTTTTCTGTGTATGTGGCTTTGGGGAACGAACCCAGGGCCTTGTGCATGCAGGGCAAGAGTTTTGCCACTGAGCCACATCCCCAAACCCAAACAGGACTTTTTAAAAGAATTTTTTAAAAAAAGATCTTTATTGATGTTCCACTATAAATACCGTGTTCCCCCAATGCCAATCACAAGCTGTTCCTTTTTAAAATTTCTTTCTCCTTGAGGCAGTGTCTTCCTGTACTTCCCAGTTGATCCAAACTTGGGCTCAAGTAAACCTTCACCTGCACCCTCCCAGTGCTCGGTTACAAACATGCACCACCACACTCATTTCAAAGTGTTTTTTGTTACAGCTGTTGTTCAGTATCCCTGGAGGATTGGTTCCGGCATTCCCTACAGGTGCTACAGCCATCAGATGCTCAAGTTCTTTATGTTAAATGGTGTAGTATTTACATCTAACCCTCACACCTCCTCCCATTATTTTAAGTCACCTCTACACTACTTGTGGTCACCTAGTACAATGTCAGTGCTATGTAAATTGATGTTACACTGTATCATTTAGGGAATGGCAAGAGTAAGTGTGCATATTCAGTATGGTTATAATTTTTTCCTGCAACTATTTTCCATTTGTAGTTGATTGAATCCCAGATACAGAACCCATGGCCACGGAGGGCTGATTATGTAGGTATCTAGAAACTATAGAACAGTACATTAAATGGTTTGGTATCGTAGGTACATATCTGAGAAAACTGGTGGACATTCTGAAGTTTGATTAGAAATCTGTGGTCATTCCTGAAGGAGGGTTATTTCACCTGCTAACTACACCTGACAGGAAATAGCATGTGTTATGGACATGCTCTGGAAAAGAATATGGGAAGTGTATACATTTTTGGAGTCCAAATAAAAGATTTATTCTGTTTATTTGCATCTATTGAAAAAATTCGCAGAATAGGTTTTTTTTTTTTTTTGGTCTTTTTGAGACAGGGTCTTGCTCTGCAGTGCAGGCTGGCCTTGAGCTCACTTTGTAGCCCAGGCTAGTCTCAAATTCACAAAGATCCTCCTGTCTCAGCCTCCCAAGTGCTGGGATTACAGGCTGAAGAATAGTTTTTAAACTTTTAATTGAGTCAGATTCTATGTAAGCATTTTTTTTTAAGAGAAAAGAGATGTTTTTGGTCTTCATCAAGGAGTTGAAGTCTCCTCACTGCTTATGGGAGGGTGTGTGTCGCTTCCTTATTACATGAAGTGGTATAGCATTCATGGCTGCACCACACACAGCCTGCTATAGCAGTTAGGGTGCTTCAGCGTCTTCACACTGTGACATTTGTACTTTTTTTTTTTTTTGGTGGTACTGGAAATTGAACTCAGCCCTGTGCATGCTAGGAGTACTTCTTTTAACGGATGGGACGGTGATTTATAGTGTGCAATGATATCCTTCTTGCAGTTTAATTATGAAGCTGTGTCCTTAGCTATTTGTAACTTTTTAGATTATGAGAGAGTGATGCAAAATGATAAAACCACTGCCGTAAGTCAGATAGTTCAGTTACATTTAATCTTTTATTAGGACCACTCTGTAACTTACTGTGGCTATCTTTTCTTGTGCTGCTTAGTTTTGTTTAGGAGATACTGGTAGTGCACCAGAACCTAGTTTTCAAGCCGCAATGCAGTCAGGCATTCCTTTCTGTTGCCTTTGTCCAGAGCATTTCCTGGTCATGATGTGTGCAGTGACATTGTACTCTTTGTGATTTCGAACTGTTCGGTTACTATTGTACACTAATGTCCTTCTTATGTATGAAGAACCAATATTAATAGCCTTTTATCAGTTGATGACATTGCTGTGCATAGCAACTGCTGCTTATTTCTTTTTATTGTCAGGGGCTCTGTCTGTAACGTATTACTAACTTCATGCCATGACGGTGTGTGCCGGCTCTGGGCAGAAACCTTACTGCCAGAAGACTGCCTTATGGGTGAGCAGATCTGTGAGACCACCACTTCCAGCATTGCCAGCCCGCTCTCTCATACCGGAAGACACAAAGACAGGATCCAGCATGCTCTGGAGGTATCGTTACTTAGGGCGGTGCTGGAAGGTCGTAGCCTAGCTGCAGGTGGTGCACAGCACGTCACAATGGTGTTTGCAGCGGTAGTTCTCACATACTGACGCTTGTGAGGGAGCTCAGGTCCCTGCACAGCCAATGCAGAGAGAAGTCGCTTCAGACGTGTAGTCTAAGGGAATCGTGTAGTGGTAATTCTCTCATTTTGCATGTCAGATGCCTAGATCTGTAGGAGTAAGTGGCTTTGATTAGGAAAAGTCTAAAGGTCCTTATAACAGCTTGTAATCAAAAGTGATTTTGGCTTCATGAAGATTAAATTTTACTTTTTTTGAGGGGGTTATGTATTTCTTTATTTTTTGTTTTGTGTTTTGTCTTTTTGAGACAGGGTTTCACTATGTACTTCAGGCTGGCCTTGAACTCACTTTGTAGCCAAGGCTGCCCTCGAACTCACAGCAGTCCACCTGCCTCATCCTCCTGAGTGCTGGGATTATAGGCGTGGGCCACCATGCCCCACTTTTGTTTTTGAGACAGGGTCCAGCTGTGTAGTTTAGGCTGGCCTTGAATTTACTGTGTAGCCCAGGCTGGTCTTAAACTCCTAGCAATCTTCTTGCCTCAGTCCCCTGAGTACTGAAATGACAAGTGTGCGCCACCATGCCTGGCTAAATTTTACTTTTATTTTAATTGAAATGATTATTGTTCTTAAGAATAATTATTAAGCTAGAAACAAGTGAAATACTGATGTATGTTATTCACAGTTAAATATTTTGAAAGTGAAATAACTTCCATTTTTAAAATACAGCATGAAATGAAAGTACTTTGTAAGAATTAGATTATAATAGTGCATAAAATACTATCTCTAGTATGACTAAGGAATAAAACAAAATACATCATTCAGAATTAGCAGAAATTTTTGATAGTAAGCATAGTTTATTTTTTTCCTTGTGATTATTTCTGTTATATGAGGAATAAATGCTTATTCTAAGATTAGACTAACGAAAGGAAAAAAAAGTACAGAGTTTATAATTGACCATTCCAGTCATGTGTGTATGAATATATATATTTTGCTTTATAAGATTGAGAGTCTATCACATGGAAATATACTGTAACTTGTTTTGCACACTTCATGTGTTATAAGATCTCTCGCCATTACTAATGACATGTGCACTTGGTCTGTTTACATTAATAGTTTAATGGTTGTGCAACCACACAGTAACTTGGTTATTTTGCTGCCAAAGAGAAATACAAGTTTGTTAGTTTGAGGATGTGGTCCTTTCAGGTTTTTTGTAAAGTGGGCGGGCTCTATGTGATTGGGTGCTATTTGTACATTTTTTCAATATTGAAAGCGTAAAGGGAATTAAAAGTAGAGGTCAGAACACCTCAAATTGCCTTTTTTTTTTGTTTTTGGTACCGGGAATCGAACTCAGGACTTCACGCTTGCCAGGCAGGTGCTGTGCCACTGAGCTACATCCCTGGCCCCTCACATTATCTTTTGAAATTGAAAAAGACTGGGAGAAAGGGTTAACTAGATTTTAAAGATCATTTATATATACTGCTATGAATTTAATTTTTAAATTACATGTCAGACTTAGGAGACTGGAGCTTTTAGACAACTTTATTCTCTAATAAGTTGCTTCTCAAATGTTTGTTGTATTACCAACTTGTTTTAAAATAAAGCAGAAATACAAGTAAACATGTAATTAGTGATTTGACAAGTTTTTTACTGTCTTTTAATGGTGTTAATAATAGTCAAAAGAGTTTTAAAAGAAAAAAGCTAACTCATCTGACTTAGGAACTACTTTACTTTCTGAGATCCTCTCCTACAAAACTCCTAACTGGTAGGTCAATATAATGGTATATATTCTTAAATATACTTTTCGTTTCTAGGAGGAAATAATCAGCCATTACTAGGTTAGCCTTGCCAGTCCAATTTAAAATCATGATACATTTCAAAAATCTGTTGAAGCTGGGTATGGTAGCACATGCCTGTAATCCTAACACTCAGGAAGCTGAGGCAGGAGGAGCTCCATAAGTTCAAGGCCAGCCTGAACTACATAATGAGACCCTGTTTCAAACAAAAACAAAAACAATCCAAGAAAAAGAAATAAAAAAAAATCTATTGAAAATAATTCAATGGGCAGTTTGGACCCAGGAGGTCTAAAAAATAAGCAGCTCCATAGGAGGCCACGTCTTTGAACTGACACTGTTTTCTATAGGAAAAGGCATAAAGGCTGAAGAAATTGAAGAGGGCCAGAGTGTTACTTTAATGGAGAAAGAATTGATAATGTGTTACAATTTCTTTAACTGAATACGGGGAACAAAGTAGAAGAAAGGGAGATTATTGTAGAGGATGGCATTGGGTTGACAAACTGAGGGAGTGGTCCTGCGGGTGGGGTTATGTAGTGAAGGGAAGGTCATCCAAGAGGGACTCGGCCTGGGTCCAGACACCCCCATGCGTGAGTGCGCAAGCCGTGGTTCAGCTTGCATCTCAGCGGGGAATGCTGCGAGGACTTTCCTGTACTTGTATCTCAGGAGTTCCTTAAAGTGGTCCGGTTCTGCAGTGAGGAAAATCTTAAAATCCTTGATAATTAAGAGTCCTTGGGCAGATGGGGGTGGGCTCGGCGGTGGAGTGCCTGTCTGGTGTGCAGAAGGTGACAGGTTCCCTGTCTAGCAGCGCAAGAGGAAAGGGTTCTTCGGCATGTCATGGCTCTGCAGAGTTGGCTCAGCGGTTACCTTTCTGTTTTAGACAATACACCACTTGAAGAATTTAAGGAAAGGACAGCGGAGGTCTTCTGTCCTCGTCACTCACACTGAGCTGATGCCTGACCAGACGGCCATGCACGAAGTCCAGAGGCACATTTCCCACCATGCCAATGCCCTGTGTCACTTCCACATCGCTGCGAGCATCAACCCGGCCACAGGTCAGGGCGGCGCGTTGTCTGCCTGTGAACGTGCTGAAGTAAATGCCTTGGGGAGTGGGGCTGCTTTTATGAACTGTCTGAAGTTTACGTTATTTTATGTTGCCCTCTAAAATACTTCTTAATTGGAATGGGGAGATAATATAAAGCACCATTACTTAAATTGGGACTGTGATTCTCAGAATACAATTTCGTTTTTTAAGGTGATCTCATGAGATTTTATGTTATTTTATTTTTAAAATCATTTTACTGATACATTATACATATATATATGTAACGATCACATTCATCATAGAGAATTTGTACCAGTACATGATAGAATTTGTATCTTTTTTCCCCATTCCTCTGCCCTCCCTTTAACCCCTCCTCCTCTCCCCATTTACAAAAACGTTTTCCATTTTTTCATTTTTTTTCTTTCTTTTCTTTCCTTCCCCTTCCCTTGTGCCCCTCCCCATTTGAACATTTTCTTCCTATTTCGCAATATCTAATATACATTTGGTCCTTATTTACACACAGTGTGGTATTTGTACATGTGTGTCTAATTTATTTCACTTAAGAATTTGGTCTCAAGGTGCGTCCATTAACCTAAAACATTTTGAGCTGATCCTTCTTTTTTTTTTTTGTCTTTTTGAGACAGGGTCTCTCTACACCATTCAGGCTGGCCTTGAGCTCACTTTGTTGCCCAGGCTGGTCTCAAACTTGCAATGAACCTCCTGCCTCAGCTTCCTGAGTGCTGGGATTTCAGGCATGCGCTGCCACGCCTGGCTGAAGTTTATCCTTCTTTATGGCAGTGTAGTATTTCATTGTATAAAAAAATCCACATATTCTTTATCCATTCACCAGCTGATGGGCATTTGGGCTGTTTCCAAGTTTGACTGTTACAAACTGTGCTGATATAAATATGGGTGTGCGTATATTACTGTGATATGATGCTTTTAATTCTTTTGGGAAGATACCAAGGAGGGGAAGAGCTGGGTCAAATGGAACCTCTAATTATAGTTTTTTGAGAAATCTTCACACTGATTTGCACAGTGGTGCCTCAGGGTATAGTTTGATAAGTATTTCTGAACATTCTTGTTTAGAATGTGACAGTGGTTTGAAGGATATTAAAGCTCTTGTTGTCTCTGGGAGCACAAATGGTGGTAGCCTAACTCATTGATTTGATTTTCCTCCCTTACAATTTTATCTATTTTATTTATTTATTTTTGGGGTTTTGAGACAGGGTCTCACTGTGTAGTTCAGGCTGGCCTTGAACTCACTGTGTAACCCAGGCTGACCTCAAACTTGAGGCAATCCTCCTGCCTCAGCCTTCCAGGTTCTAGAGTTACAGGCATGTGCCACCACACTTGGCTGTCCCTTGTGAATATGCCCATTCTTTTTTCTCAGATTTTATTTATGAACTTCTCTAAATATATTTTTACAAAGTTTTCCTTATATGTCAGCATATCTTGTTTTATGCCCCTGTAGACTTGGTGTATGCTAAGGGAAAGATATTTTTTCTTCTAACCTTGGTATTTCCTTTCACCTTTTCCTCTTATGTGCTAAGAAGTATTACAAAGCAGAGTCCATGTTGACAAAGCATATTTGAGAGCTTAAGTGTATTTGAGAGCTTGTTTAAGGTAGCGTATTTTCTTTTCCATGAAAACATAAGTGAAAGGCTGTAAAATTCATATAGCACTACCGGTAGACCTATGTTTCTATAAACTTAGTCACATTTCATTGAAATGGAGGTCTGTTGCTGCAGGACGGAGAGGATTTTTTTGATGTTTGCTTGTACAGAGATGATGTTGGGTAAGCACAGGTGTGGAGGCTGATCGTAGTGGTGACTCTAGGTGTCTGCTGCCCAGTGCAGCGGCCTTCCTCCATCTGAGGCTGTTGGGGCACTTGCAGTGTGGCTGACCCCAGTGGAGGTGTGCTGTAAAATACGCATGGGGTACTTAAGACTCTGGGGGAAAAGAACCCACAGTGCCTCACTGATAATTTTATTTCTTGCTGCTGGAGAAACGGGAGGGCTGGAGCAGGTCCTGCCCCGAAGCTCTGTGCAGCCAGGACTTGCTTTCTGCTTGTCCTGGCCTGAGATGCCCAGACGGAGCGATCCAAGAAGGTAGGAGCTGGCTCCGGGTGCGCAGTGGCTAGGGGCTGAGGTCGGCTTTCACACCAAGATTCTGGCTCACCTGGTGAAGGTGATGTGTGGTGGGTCCTTGACAGGGAAAGGCATAATCTCACGAGCAGCCAGTGCTTGCAGGTGTGGCGCACACTCTGATGTGGACGCGTGGAAAGAGAGGCAGAGGAAAAGGAAACCTGCGACTCTTTAGGAGGAGGAAGGCAGTCGTCCTCAACAAAATGGCTCATTCTGTGTAGCTACCAGTTGGAAAAGTCTCCAAGAGTGAGATTCTGTCCCTGGGCTCCCACCCTAGCCTTGGGTGACCGCGAGGTGTTTACAGTGGCCTGCCCTGCAGTGGGGAAGCAGGAACTTCACTGTGCCGATGACTTCATCACAGCTCTTTATTATCGCTTGGAGCCGTGGTTGACGGTGCTGCCTGTGTCCTCTGGGGTGGCAGGGAGAGCCTTCTTGGGACAGTGTGCACCTCCGGGGTCATGAAATCTGCCGGGCACCCAAGGCAGCAGGGTGGTGTCAGTGCGGAGAGTTCGCAGATGGGTGGTGGAGACAGACGTCATGTCCTCGGGTCCATGGTGCTGGGTTACCAGGCTCCGACGCGCCCGCTCTGCCTGTGCGCCCTGGCTTGCGGCTCAGCCTGCTGTGGCTGTTCACGCTGCTTCCCGGTCCCCGCTCTGTGGGCAGAGCACGGCGCGGCCCAGAGAGCACCAGAGAGGTCGTGTTGCTGCGCACTAGCAGTGCCTGATGCTTCCTTGCTTGCCTTGGGGTCACCTGTAGGAACAGCTAGGGCTGCTGGGACATTGTGTTTATCCAAATGCAAAGAAGTCAGAAACAAAAGTTCTGGTGAATCGTGGATTGAAGAGAAAGCCAACCGTCGAGTTCAGTATTAGCAACTAGGTGAAGTCTCTGTTCTTCCTTACTGTGTGGGAAATAGGTGGAAGGATTTTACACAGGTGTTGGTGTGGTTGGAATGCCCAGAGGGGAGGGTGTGGGCTCCCCATGAGAGAAGGCCGTTACCAGGACAGCCTCGTGATGGAACAGTGAGAAGGAGGCAGTGGGAGAAGTGGCTGCTTTAGGTGACAGAGGAGCATAGTGGGCCTGCTGCCCTTCACGGGGAGGCGTCCAGCCCGCCCTCCAGGCCTGCTCTGAGGAGCCCGCCTGCGGCCGCGGCCCAGGACAGTCCTGTGGTGACAGAACCCTTGATGCTCCTTTATAATAGGAGGAGGGTCGAGAATAGCAGGGTGGTTGCCTGAAACGGTGGGACAGCGTCCCTGTGTGCTGAAAGAGATCCAGCCCCAGGAGGCGAGAAGGAAGACGCAGGTACTGAGATGGACGCGTTGTTTAATTCCACTTCGTTATGGGGCAGTTGTACGTATTACTGAACAATTATGCAAGAAGCCAAAAATTCTTACTTCATATTGATTACATGTTGAAACGATATTTTGCATATATCATTTACATAATACTATATATTACTAAAATTACATACAGTTATTGTATGTATTTCTTTCCTTCCTCTTCCCCATGTTTTCTAGTTGACCATCTGCAAGTAAAGTTGTTATTACCCTTTACTTCGTAAACACTTTTACAGTGTTACCCAGATATTTCAGTATGAATCCTTTCTTCATTCTTTCCTCCCTCCCTCCCTACTGGGGACTGGACTCAGAGTGCACTGAGCTACATCACCAGTCTTTTTAAAGTTTTAAAATGTTGATAAAAGGCTTTGCTAAATTGCTTAGGTTGTCCATGAACTTGGAACCCTCCTGCCTCAGCTTCCCAAGTAGCTACAGGTTTGCACTCGCATGCTTAGTTATATTGTGTTTTCTAGTAAAAAGGAGATGGCCTCCATAACCACGGTAGTGTTACTGGATGCACAGCACGTGGGTGAATAGTATCATGTAATATTCACTCATACTCAAATACAATTTCTGCTAAAACTAGATTTTATTATCATTTTTCTTTAAACTGTAATCTAGAATAGTCTCTTGCCAAAAAAGTGTGAGTCTCAAAATATTGTCTCTCAGTTGTCTTCTAGAATATTTTGCGCTCTGAGTATTTGTCCATCTTAAAACTTAGGTTCAGCATTTCTAGTGAGAGTAATATATGGACGCATAGGTGATGTAGTGTTTTATAGGCTTGTTAATTTCTAAGTCTTATTTTATATGATTTATTTCATTTTTATCATAAAACCAACATTGTCATCCAGGAATTTAAAAGAAAGAAACATGTAGAGCATGAATACTGATACTCATTATAGAATACTACTAGGATGTTTTAGACTATGACTTACTTTTGCAAAGGACAATTTTTTCCACTGAATTGTTCATTCACTATATGGATTAAAATTAAGGCAGTAAAGTTTTGACTTATGCAATTTTATTTTATTTTTTATTTTTTATTTTTATTTTTTTTTTTTTTTTTCCGGTACTAGGGATCGAACTCATGACCTCGCACTTGCCAGGCAGGCACTGTGCCGCTGAGCTAAATCCCCAGCCCCCGACTTATGCAATTTTACACAAATTATTCTGTGTCATGACTTTTCGTGTACTCCAGGTGGAGAAATGCTGCCATACTTGCAAGTTTGCCTGCTTCCTTCTTGTGTTTCTTCCTTTCAGACATTCAGAGTGGTTAGACAGTAGCACAGGGGGCACTACGAGGGCCTGCACTTAGACACCACAGTTGTGAGCAGTGTATGTGGTTGCTTTACTCCTGTGCACACTCACGTACTCGTGTGTTCCTGATGTGGGCGTGGGGGCTTTTCTGTGTATTTTCAGACTAAGATGCACTTAGCACAGCATGTCCCCCTCACACACTCAGCAGGTGTCTCCTACAAAGGAGGACATTCATTCACAGAATGAGAATATCATTGTCTTATCTAAGAAATTAAAAATGCTTCCATAATAGCTAACATCAATTCATATATAAGCTTCTCTGGTTATCTCTCTTATCATTGCTTTTCTGCCTTATCTTTTCCATCCTTCTGTCCCCAAAACAGGATTCAGTAAAGGCTTATGTATTGGTATATTTAGTTTTTAAATTAGTACTGCAATTGCATGGAGTCTGTGCCATTAGTTCTTCAGATTTGTGTTTACCATTAAACTCAGTTAAAGATTTGACAAATCTTACTACAATCTTGTTGACTTGTTGCTTGGCACTTTTTCTGCGTATATATGGAACTAATCATTATTAGCATTTGTAATATTTTTAAAGAAATTAAAGAGTCACATTAGAATGTACTTTTTTTTGTTTCCACAGATATCCCAAATGCCCTGGTCGGCACTGCATTTAACATTGAGGATGGAAATGGGGGTTTTGTAGTTCACTGGTTGAACAACAAGGAATTTCATTTTACATCTTCAGCTGAAATATTCATGCATCAACTGCGAAAGCTTTCTGAGAAACATTTAGATCATGAAAGCGATGATGCGGATAGAGAAGATGAGGAGCGTTCCCAGGAGGAGAGAGAGAGGGGCTTACGCATGAAACTAGACCACGGTTAGTAACGTGTGCTGAGTTTTCTTTCTCGGAAGCCATCAAGTTTCTGTCGTGTTTGCTAGAGTTTAGTGCCCTCCCTCCCTGCTCGTCCTCCTCTGTATGTTTCCCTTCATCCCATAGTGACTTACTGAGCATATACCATGGGCCAGGCCCTGGGCCAGGTCCTGCAAACATCGGTGCATGTGCATGTGCGTGTGTGTGTGTGTGTGTTTCGTGGTTCTGGGGATTGAACCCAGGCTTTATGTAATACATTACTGTGGAAGCCATATCATTTTTGGATTAACAGGATTTGCTAGTCATCTAAACATTAATTATATGAATGAAGTCTTGATTTATCCAAGAGAATAAGTGAGGTAATTTTCAGTTCAAATAAGAAGATAGTTTTCCTGACCATAAATAGGAAAAAGGATTTATAGTATCTGAAGATAGTATGCTATTTATAGTCCAGTATATAAATTAATTTGTGTAGTCTTATTTAAGGTATATTCTAATAAATGTCCTTTCTGGTTCAGAATTATCCCTGGATAGAGAGTCAGAGGGAGGTACAGGCTCATCGGAGCATGAAGACGGAGAGCGAGAGGCCAGCCCAAGGGCCTGCCACCGGCCCAGCCTCGCAGTGCCGCTGCCCACGGTCCTGCTGGACCGCAAGATCGAGACGCTGCTGGCCGAGTGGAACAAGAACCCTGACATGCTCTTCACAGTGCACCCCATCGATGGCACCTTTCTTGTGTGGCATGTAAAGTATTTGGATGAGTACAACCCTGGGATATTTAGACAAGTCCAGGTATATTTCCAGATGAAGCAATTACTACATATCTTTAAGAAAATAGATACCGTGTAGACTTAGGAGGTTTTCAGAATTACTAAAAAATGTTGTTTTTGATAAACAACCGAGACAGGAATACTTACTGTTGCTTCCCAATAGGATCAGTGACCACACATTTTGCTAGTTCAAAGAAAGTGAATCTTGGATTTTTCAGTAATTTTTGAAAAAAAAATGTATACTGATTTTTATAGGAATTCATAGTATTTTTATTTTTATTTTTTTTTTTTTTGGTTTTCCTCCGGTACCAGGAACCGAACTCACGACCTTGCGCTTGCCAGGCAAGTGCTTTTGCCGCTGAGCTAAATCCCCAGCCCCTTTCATAGTATTTTTAATAAAATTAAAGTATCCTCAAAATAGGACTCAAGATGAGCCTCTCTACCCCGCCCCTCAGTTTTACTAGCTGTATAACACTGTGTTACTGTTACCATTCTCAGCTTTATTCCAGTTTAAATCTATGATTGTGGCCTTTTTTATGTAAAACAAGGCACTTGAAACTCCTTGTGTTTCAATTTAGGCCATAAATAATGAAATACTGCCTAAATCGAAGAAAAGAGTTCCACCATAAAGAGGTTGAAAATGACATTTCTTGCGAGGAACCTGAGATTTGGCACTTTGGAAATGAAAGTATCTTGAGAAGATGATTTTTGAGAGAGGGCAGACTCCTCACATTGAATCGTATACTGTGTCTTTCAGGTTTCTTTTTCGTCTCGAATTCCTGTTGCGTTTCCCTCAGGTGACGCCAACTCCCTGAGTAAAAATATCATGATGTATGCCTGTGTAAGCGTAGCGAAAGACTCGCACCACAGCCCGCCCCCCCAGGAGCTGTTGTCGGTGGGCAGCCCCTGCAGATCACAGCTGCCCTCCAGGGCACACAGCGTGAGTGTGAACATCCTAGATCCCACAGTGATGATGGTCTCGAAGCACGTCGATGGCTCTCTCAACCAGTGGGCGGTCACCTTTGCTGACAAGTCTGCCTTCACCACTGTTCTCACTGTATCCCACAAGTTCCGATACTGCGGTCACCGCTTTCACCTCAATGACCTGGCGTGCCATTCAGTTTTGCCATTGTTGTTGACATCTTCCCATCATAATGCCCTGTTGACTCCTGATTCCAATTGCCAGTGGGACTCAGACAGTAAATTAAGTAGACTAGTGGATCCTGTCAGACATACAAAAGGTTTGTCAAAACAGCCTCTCAGGAACGCAGCCACTCGTACGTTTCATGACCCAAACGCAATCTACAGTGAGCTGATTCTGTGGCGTGTGGACCCCATAGGCCCTTTGTCCTACACTGGCGGAGTGTCAGAGCTGGCCAGGATCAACTCCCTCCACACCTCAGCCTTCTCCAACGTGGCTTGGCTCCCAACCCTTATTCCCAGTTATTGTCTTGGTAAGTATTCGTTTAAGTTGTGAAACTGATGGGTTACCTTTGTCATTATTAAGATGCTTTAAATACTACTCAAAATGTAGGTACCAGACTTTAAGAATTTTTGTTTGCTTGTAATCTTCTCATAATCTGTTTTTCTACTGAATTTTTGCTTAATAATTTTAAGTCATTTGGTTGTTTAATTATGATTCCAAACCGTAATTATGCCTAAAAAAGTATGAATATTTGTTTCTCAGCTCAGCCTATGATAAAAATAAACTATGTTATAATCCACAGCCTCTGTTTTCCTTTTCAGGCACATACTGCAATTCTGCAAGTGCTTGCTTTGTTGCTTCTGATGGCAAAAATCTGCGACTCTATCAAGCTGTAGTAGATGCAAGAAAGTTACTGGATGAACTGTCAGACCCAGAGTCCTCAGTAAGTGTTGCTGATCTTTATTAAAACATGGAAGCTGGTAGGGATTCTTTTGTCTAGGACAGTGGTGGTGAACCTGTGGCATTTGTGTTGTTTTTCTTTTAAGACAAAAGATGTTAGCGTATGAATTATTTTTTTCTGAACTGAAAATCTCAGCATTCAGGTTTCATTGCAGTGTTGGTGCTTTGTGGTAAGTGGGTTTTGAGTTGGGTGCTCATCTCTAGGTTTGCCACCACTGCTCTAGGACCTTTATCTGTTAGTTGGTGTTTAGGGAGTGAGCATATGTTTTTGGCTCTGTATGATATCCATTTAACAAAAATATGTACATACTTCATGTCACAAGAAAAGAAATTTTGATGCATGGCTATAACCCCAGCACTTGGGAGGATCATTGTGGATTCGAGGCCAGCCTGGGCTACAAAGTGAGACCCTGTCTCAAACAAATAAAAGAATAAAAATTTGATTCTATGGACAACATTACAATACATTTAACATACAAAAAAAAAGGTATCTTTTTTCTAAAGTGTTATTAATTGTTGATATTTTTCATTCTCTACTTTGGTTCTTCTAATCTCGCTTTGCTCAAAATAGATTTTTAAGGCATCTTTACCAAGCTGTATCCTTAGGTTGGAAAAATCTGAAGTTTTCTAAGCTCAACTTGCCTCTTAAAACATCCTGAGGCTGGGTGTGGTGGCGCATGCCTGTAATTCCAGCACTCGGGAGGCTGAGGCAGGAGGATGGGAGCTGAGGCAGGAGGATCACTGCGAGTTTGAGGCCAACCTGGGCTACAAAGTGAACTCAAGGTCAGCCCAAACTGCATAGCGAGACCCTGTCTCAAAAAGACAAAAAAACCCAAAAGTAAACACAAAAACAAATAGAAAAACATCCTGAGGTTATAACATATTATCAGAGAGCGGTAGTGTCTCATTCTGATAGTTTTGTAGCTGAACTGGAAGTGATTGTATTAGCTAATATGTCGATTAAACAGTGAGTTTTCCCTTTATCTATAAAAAACCTCTTTACAAAGCAACTGTTTTAACAGAAATATTTCAAAGATTGAACACCGTTGTGGTTTAGGGGAGTATTGCAAGGGAAATAGTATAAAATAGGACACGTATTTTGTAAGATTATTTATAATAGTCACCCAAAGAATCATTTACAAGAGTGTGCACGAAGACTGTCCACACATAAAGACAAAGAATCTTAACCAGCTGAGGGCCTTGATCCCACGATAATGTCCTGCATGAGTCCAGCTGAAGACCTAGAGCTCATCACAATGCCTCCCACAGTCCAGCTGGAGGCCTAGAGCCCATAACCATATCTTGTGCAGGCCTGTTCCACAGATCTGCGTTGGAAGGCCCAAAGGTCAGTGGTGGAAGCTAGAAGTTTTGTGCCAGTGGGATGAAGGATCTGTGCCAGCAGGCTGAGGGATCTGCACCGGAGCCAGGAAGCGACACTCAAAGTAAGAACCAAAGCTCTCCCAAAGGGTACCAGAGCCACCCTCAGCAACAGTGAGGTCCTGAGCTCCTCTGATGATCAGGACAACCCAGTTCCCATCAGGAAAACCAATGCAACAAGATTCTCCAGAAGACTGAGCTGTGCACCTTCTGTCTCTCCGGAGCCAGGAAGAGATGCTCAAAGTGAGGACCAGAGCTCTCCCAAAATGAACTGAAGCCATTCTCAGTGACAGCAGGTCCTGAGCTCCTTGGAGGATGAAAATAGCCAAGTTCATCGGGAAAGCCAGCGTGACAAGCTCCTTCAACAGAATCTGCAGCTCCTTACAGCTTCCACCAGCTCCCAACAGCCTTTCTCAGCTCCCAACAGCCTCTCTCAGCTCCCAGCAGCCTCACTTCTTCTCCAGGTCTGCCTCTTACGCTGCTGGCAACAGTCTCCAGGTGGACTTCCCACACCCACCACCACGCTTACTCCCTTCAGCTGGGTGTTACAAGTTGCCCACCAGTTGTCAATCCACCATGAATACCAAACGCTATCTCCTAGTATGTGTGCACCCCTAGATGTGAAGAGGATATAAGGTATACATTTTATTGCTTGCCTATAAGGAGCTTTTAATTTAGGTGACAAAGGACATTGTTAATAAAATGTTAAAAACCAGTTTAAGTCAGAAGAATAGCCAAGGTGCAGTGTAAAACAGTTAAACCGATGGGCTGAGGGGACGTTGATTTGGTCTGTGCCGGCAGGTTCCAGGGTCACAAGGGAACCATCCTCACGTGTCTGAGGTGCTCTCAGCTGCAGGGCTTTTTAGGCTTGTGGAGAATGAATTGAATTCTACTTTGATAGTGGAAGTGAGAGACAGAGCAACTTGCTTTCAGACTCTGTTTCCCTCAGTGGTGGCTGGACGCATCAGAACCTGGTTAGACCGGGTATCTTCCAGCATCATTTCTGTGAGGTGACTTTTCTAGACTTTCTCTGTGCCACAATCCACATGGTTTTCCGTCCTGGTTTTTTGTTTGTTTTTTGTTTTGTAGTTCAGGCTGGCCTTGAACTCACTGTGTAATCCACGCTGGCCTCAAACTCACGATGATCCTCCTGCCTCAGCTTCCCGAGTGCTAGGAATACAGGTGTGCGCCACCATGCCCAGCTTGGTTTTCTGTCTCTGAACAAACTCTATATATGCATTTTCCGGCTTCCACACTTACTTTCAGGCCATTCTCTCACTCAGGCCAAAAGTTGCATCTTTCTAAATCTTACTGTCAAGGACAGCATGTCTGTGTCCGTGTCTCCCCCCCCCGCCCCCCGCTGCAGCCCCCCAGCTGCCTCCCCAGGCCTCAGCCCGCGGCCCCCCCCCCCGCCCCTGTGTATGCATTGTGGAATGTGAGTTCGGGGAGGCAGCAGCTGCTGTTTTAGGGAGCTGCCGAAGCCTTTATCTGGTTCTTTCACGTGCCCCTCTAATTCTATTTCTTTTAGATCTGCTCAAGCCTCTCTGCCTTCAGAGCCCTATAGGTGGGCTGGGTGGTACCAAGGCCTGGCCCTAGGCTTAACAGTAGCAATAGTGGCAGTGGCAGCAACTTTCCAAATATGAGCACTCCAGGTGCCCGAAAATCCGCACAGGTGTTGAGCGAAAATGGCCGTCGCTATTGATAGTGAAGTAGTGCTCGAGGCTCCTTACAGTGTGGACTTGTTTGACGATATCTCATCTCTCCTCCCGTGAATTCACCCTTGATTCCAGTGTGAACTGTCAGTCATAGGGGCAAGATATGTGACAGAGGTGGCGTCAGGCTCTTACAGTCCCTAGCTTCCAACAGAAATGTACGAAGGTCTCAGGAATGGCGTAGATCCCAGGAAATCAGTAGTGGCTGGCGACTAGCATGGCCCCTTGGAAGGTGGGCAGAAATAGAGCAAATTGAGTAGTGCTACTGGTCATGAAGAATGTAGCAAAACCAGGAAAATAAGAACAGAAAAGCCAAAGCTGTGAGTGGACTGAAGTTGAAGGAAAAAAAGGGAGACAGAGCTGCTGAAGAAGTCAAGATCACAGGCTCTGGGGCCAGTACAGAAGTCCTTATGCCAGACCAAAATTTAATAGTGTGTTGCTGCATAGCATCAAATTAAGCAGACACTGATGTTTTTGAAGCAAAAAGCCATTAGGAAGAGCCCTGTGGGAACCTATTGATAATCTAACTCCAGAGGAAGGACAGCTTTTTTGCATGCAGCTGGCAGGAAGAATTCAAGAGATTTGGAAGAGTTTTTCTGTACAGTAGAAAAGGTTTGATATGTGAGGGTGACTTCTGATAGAAATTCAAAACATTCCAAAGGAATTGCTTATGTGGAGTTTGTTGATGTTAGTTCAGTGCCTCTAGCAATAGGATTAACTGACCAACGGGTTTTAGGAGTGCCAGTCATAGCACAAGCATCACAGAAAAAACAGAGCTGCAGCAATGGCAGACAGTTTACAAAAAGGAGGTGCGGGGCCGATGCGGCTATATGTGGGCTCATTACACTTCAGCATAACTGGAAATAGGCATCAGGATATTTGAGCCTTTTGGACGGATCAAAAGTATCCACCTCGTGATGGGTAGTGAAACAGGTTGACTTAAGGGGTATGGATTCCTGACATTTTCTGACCCAGAATGTGCCAAGAAGGCTTTGGAACAACTCTGAATTTGAACTAAAAGGAAGGCCAATGAAAGTTGGTAATTGTAGTGGACTGACTACTGGTGGTCAGCTTGTAACCCCCAGCTGAACAGAGTAAGCATGGTGTGGGTGTGGGAGGCCCCCCTGGGGGTTGTTGCCAGCAGCATAAGAGGCAGAACTGGAGAAGGAGAAGTGGGCTTTTGGGAACTAAAGAGGCTGCTGGGAGCTGAGAAAGGCTGTTGCGAGCTGGTGGAAGCTGTAAGGACCTGTTGGTTCTGTTGGAGGAACTTGTCATGCTGGCTTTCCTGATGAACTTGGCTGTTTTCATCCTCCGAGGAGCTTGGGACCTTGTTGGCACTGAGAATAACTTTGGTTCACTTTGGGGGAGCTCTGGTCCTCACTTGCGCATTGCTTCCTTGCTCTAGAGGGGAAGATGGTGCACTGCCAGTCTACTGGAGAAGCTTGATGTGCTGGCTTCTCTGATGGGAGCTCGGCCATCTTGATCATAGCAGGAGCTCGGGACCTCACTGTTGCTGAGGATGGCTGTGGTACCTTTCGGGGGAGCTCTAGTTCTTCTGAGCGTCACTTCCTGGCTCCAGTGCGGATCCCTTAGCCTGCTAGCACAGATCCTTCATCCCACTGGCATAGACTTCCTAGATTCCACCACTGACCTTTGGGCCTTTGCAACACAGATAGGTGAAACCGGCCTGCATGAGATATTGTTATGGTCTCTGGGTCTCCAGTTGGAAAAGTGGGAGGCATTGTTATGAGCTGTAGGTCCTCAGATGAATTCATGCAGGACATTTCTGTGGGATCCAGGCCTGCAGCTGGATTCCTTGGTCTATAGTCTGTGGACAGATTTCCTGCACTCCTTTGTATATCCTTCTTTGAGTGACTATTATAAGTAATCCTATAAAATGTGTCCTTTATTATATTGTTTTCCCCTTTCAGAAATAAGCCCCAAACCAAAAAATGTTAACGAATGTATAGATGCTTTAATGCTAGTTCATTTTTTGGACAGTGGCAAGCAATAAAATGTATACCCTATATCCTCTCCACATAAGAAACATGTCCTTTCCACAAACTGGAAAGGACTGGAATTGATTGGGAACAACTGGTCATCTCCTGTTAACTCTAGACTTGCAGAAGGTACTGGCTTGCAGGTTCCACCAGCTGCACAGCAAGCTTTACAAGGGAGTGGCTCTTAGGCATTTGGTGCTGTGGCAGATTTGCAAACATAACTTTCCCTGCAGACTAAAGCTTCAGCTGCTGCTACAGCTGCCTCTGTGCAACCCCTTGCAACACAGTGTTTCAACTTTCTAACATGTTTAATCCTCGAACAGAAGAGGCTGCATGAAGTACGGAGATTAAGGGTGATGCGAGGGAATATAACAAACACGGAGGAGTTACTGGAGTTACTCGCCTACGTTGACAGGAATTCTGCTCAGGGCAGTGTGCATGGGAAGTGCCCATCAGCTGCTGCAGCTACTGCTGCTGTCAGTGCATTGCATGACAGTGGTTTGCTGGCAGAATGATAACAACAGCAGTGTATGTACCTCTTCCTACTCGCCACAACCTGTTTCCTGATTCTGTGACTCAGCCGCTGGTCCAAGCAGGCGATGAAGCAAGATACAGTCTCTTATGTACATAGCTTTTTTTTTTTTCTCTTGAGAGGCCATTCTTTATTTAGATAAAAAAAAATAAAGAGGCAAATGTCTGTTGTCATTTGTATATAATTCCTGTTACCTTGAAGAAAATAAAAATGTTAACTGGAAAAAGAAAAACCCAAGCCAGATATGGTGAAGCACCTTAGTGATCCCAGCACCCTGGGAAGCTGAGGCAGGAGGATTGAGAGTTCTAGCCCAGCATGGGCAGCTTAGTGACTTAGGAAGACTCCTTGTCCCCCTGTGTGTGCACACATATACACACACACACATGCACACACACACAATCAGAAAGAGCTGGACATGTGGCTTTGTGCAGAGACCTTGGGTTCAGTCCCCACTACCACAAAACAAAAAACCCCCCAAAGCCTGCCTATGCCTACCTTAATCAGATGATTCACTACAAAATTATAAACACTTCTAGTATCACCCTCTTGGCACTTACATGCCACCCCTTGATACCTCTTTGTTTTCCTTAAACTGTTAAAAAAATTTAAACATACTTTTAAAAATGCAGCTTGTTTCAGCAATTTTCATGAGGCAATTTATTGTACACATTTTGCTGAAATAAAATGCACCCTATCAAACCTCCTTTGTTAAAGAAGGAAATGTATAAGATGATATATTTACTGGGTTGCAGCTTTAATGGAGGATGTGGTGAACTTAGTGGCAGAGTACTTGGCTGGCACAAGTGTGGCCCTGGGTTCCATCCTAGCTCTGTAGGAATAAAGGGTTTAATGTGTAGGCCTTACTGTCTCCTGGTGCCTGACATGTTGCACTGGACAGATACCAAGCTCTTTGAACCCTGTGGAAGTACCTTGTTTTCCTTTTTGAAAACTGGAACCTTTGCCGTCCTCTATTATTTGAAGGGTCTGGTCTTGTCTTTTCTGGTCCTACCTAATCTTCACTTAGGATTTACTAATTGTACTCTTTGTGTTTAATGATTTCTTTACAGTGTATCATGTGCATCGTTAACTCCTCATAGTAGTGTAAACAACTTACAGCACTCCCATCACACCCCTCTCCTCCGTGTGTAGTTTGCAGCACATAAGTCCTGCACCTGTTTTGTCAGATTTATACCTAGATGTTTGATTTAGTCTAGTAATCATAAATAGTAATCATTGCTAGAATACAGAAATACAGTAGATTTTTGTGTTTACCTTGTATCCTATGACTGTGCTTAAATCACATATTAATTGGTAGAGATTTTTTAATAGGTTCCCTTGGATTTTCTATGTAAATTTTATCATCAAAAATGAAAAGTTTTTTTCTAATCTGTATGCCTCTGTGTGTGTGTGTGTGTGTATGCACGCATGTATGGTGCTGGAGCTTGAACCCAGCCTGCACACATGCTGGGCAAGCACTCCACCACTGACCTGTGTCCCTAGCTATGTTTTTATTCTTTTATTCCACTGGGTAGAATTGTGTTGAATTAGAGTGGTGAAACTGGATGTCCTTTGTTTTCATTTTTAAAGCAAAAGTTTTTGTCTTTTTTTTTTTTTTTTTTGTGCTGGGAATCAAACTCAGGACCTTGCACTTGCCAGGAAGACACTTGTGCCGCTGAGCTAGACCCCAGCGCCCCCCTCCCCTTTTTTTGAGACAGGTTTTTGCTATGCAGTTCACCCTGGCCTTGAGCTCACTTTGTAGCCCAGGCTGGTCTTGAACTTGCAACCATCCTCCTGCCTCAGCCTCCTGAGCGCTGGGATTACAGGTATGCACCACTATGCCTGGCTAAGCTTTTGCTTCTTGTTTCCATTTTTGTTGATTTTTGCCCTTATCATTATTGTTTCCTTCATTCTACTTGCTTTGGGTTTTTCCTTTTTAAAATTTTTCTTATTTTTTAATGTATACAATCAATGCTGTGTAATTTCCTCTCTCAACACTTCTTTAACATTTATGTGCAGAATTTCCATTTTCATTCAGTTCAGCATGTATTTTAATTTCTGTTAGGAGTTGGTGTTTGACCTCTGGATTGTTTAGAAGTATGTTACTTAGATTCCAAGTGTTTGGACATTGTCCTGTATTCTGATTTCTAGTTTGAGTCCTTGTGGTAAGGGAACACTGTATGATTTATTCTTTTATATGGGTTGGGTTTGTTCTGCATCTGCCTGTAGACTCTTAGTGTAAGTTCCACAAGCACTTGGAAAGAACGTGTGTTTGTTGTTCTTGAGCCCAGGGTCCTGTGAGTTGGATCCTGTTTTGATTGATGGTGGTGAGTTCTTGTGTATCTTTGCCAATTTCTTAATTATTCTATCAGATATCTAGAGGGATATGAAGTCTCCAGCTATAACTGTGAATTTCTCTATTTTTTCCTTTCAGTTCTGAAGGCTTTGCCTAACATGTGCAGCTGTTCTGTGCACACACAGTTTGTAATCAAGGTGTCTTTGAGACTGCTGTCTCTGAAGCGCTGGAGGAGGCTGTGTCGCTAGCTGTGGCCTCTGTCATATGTGGCCTTTTCCCTTGGAGCATGTCTTCTCCTCTGGGGAGGTTTGGTGCTCACTGTGATCTTGTGTGATACTGTCTTTAATCGTGTCTATGACAGTCTAATTTCTAAATAAGGTTATACATTGAGCTTCTGGACAGATACACTCCTTTGCAGGCAGTGTAGACTAACTGCAGTCACCAAACTGTCCTTATATGTGTGGTTGCAGCCAGGAAGCTCTAAGGTCTCTTGAGCTTCCAGGCTGTCTTGAGCCACTTTGCTGTGCAGAGCTTCATGTCTTAAAATGCAAAGTACAAAGGGCTGGGCGTGGTGGTACACGCCTGTAATCCCAGCACTCGGGAGGCTAAGTCAGAAGGAACGCTGTGAGTTTGAGACCAGCCTGGGCTACGTAAGTGAACTCAAGGCCAGCCTGAACTGCATAGTGAGACCTTGTCTCAAAAAAATTAAAAACAACAACAACAACAACAACAACAAAAAAGCAAAATGCAGAGTACAGAGACAGCCTCACACATATTTTCAGTCTTAGATTGCTAAGATGTGTCATGATGGCTTTCTATCAAGTTCCCATTATTTTTGCTCGTTCTTTCCTTGTCTTGTAATCCACAGCAGCATTTCTCCTAGTTACTTCTACTAATTGTGAGTCTGTGTAGCAAGAAGCTGTCATGTGCTTTCCCATTTCTCAAAGTGGATGTGTGGTGGGCCGGGTTTGTGATCTGGTGGTAGAGTACTTGCCTGGCATACAAGAGGCCCATTTAAAAAATCAGATTTTTGGCAATCTTGAGAAATGGACAGCTTTTTTTTCCCCCCATAGCAGACATGGCAGAGATTTGAATTTTGTAGGTAGGGAGGTAGATGTAGAGATCACTGCAAGTTTTGGGGTGAGGAAATAAAGTGATGAAATTGCAGGCTGGAGTATAGTTGGTATGTCCTGGAAGCATGGAGATGGAAGGGAAGCTGCTCAAGGCAGGTAGCCATGGGGAGCTCACCTGAGGGAGAGTGGGGTTTGGTGGCAGCGTAGTGTGAATAGAGCGTGGGTGCAGAGAGGTGAGTCTGGGCGTTCCAGCGTGTGATGGTGCCTACGCTGGCACGTAAGACGTTGTGAGGAATCCACAGTGACTTAAATTTGGAGCACATCAAGTGTGAGGTGACTGTGATCCTAGATCCCTGAGCATGGCTTCGATAGCTGTTTTACAGGCAACTGGAAAGAAGTTGCTATGGTTCCATAGGAGGTACCAGTACAAGTTTGGGATTTATTAGAACAAAGAGAGTACTGGCAGTCATTACACCTGAGGAGACAGTAACAATAATGAGTTATAAATGCGACCCTCAGTCATCTGGAAGAAATTGATGTTTAGCAATGTGTTCATGAAGATAGGTATATCAAACTATTCCTATTTTCATGTTCAGATATTTTAAAAATTCCATCCAGAATACTGAAGACATAGTTGTTTTGGTGCCTAGAACAAACTTTTGAACATCTCTGCGCAGTAATGCTAGATTGGCAGGAACTATTCATTCAATAAGGACTCAGGTAGTAATCATCAAGGTTGTGTCTGGCTACATAAGGGAGAACTGAGGCCTGGAGTCTTGAGTTAGGGTGATGTAGTATTTGGCATCATTACTAAAATTTCAGCTTTTAGAGTAGGAGGAATCTAACATGTCACTTGTTTTCACTCATTAACATCAATTTTTGTTCAGAACCTACAATGCATAAATTATTGTACATGAAAGAATAAATGTGCATATTGTACCAGGTGCCAAGAATATTACAAATGAATGGAAATAGCCCTTCCCTCAAGGTGTCCCTCTTTGGGGATGTAGTAAGTATGGACATGTAGTCGGATGTGATAGCTGCTGTATTGTCGGAGGGCGCCGACTTATATGCCTGTCCTCCTCTAGCTGTCAGGATTCACTGACACTGTGTATCTCGGAAGACTGATACTCCTAAGAAGTGATTAGCAGGCCTTTGGAATCCACAAGTTGAGTTTTAGCCTTAATAATAAAAATAGCATGCTCTTACCAGTGCTTATTGTGTGTCAGACACTCTTCTACTTGCTGAACACAGTAATTTAAGTAATATTACTTACACTTCAACTACAGAACCTGGAATACAAAGAGACAAGACCACTTGCCCTGCTGTGGTCAGGGAGTGATGGCAGAACCAGGGATGGAGCCTGGCAGCTTTGCTCTGGTGACTGAGCTTTTATCAGCCCCAGTTGCATTTGCTTTAATACTTGCATTTGTCAAGTTACACACAATATTATAATTCTGTAATTTATTTAAACATTATATAAATTGATCAGTAGTGCGAAAGCAGTCCTGGGCTGCAGGAGCAAAGCAGGAGGCATCACAATCCTGGACTTCCAAGTTATATACTACAAGCTACAGTGATAAAACCAGCACGGTACTGGCACAGAAACAGACATAAGGATTGTGGGACAGGAGAGAGGGTGCAGAAACAACCTAAGGCACATTGAACACCTGCTCTTCAACAAAGGGCCTAAAAAAAAAATACTTTGGAGGAAAGATAGCCTCTTTAATAAATCGTGCTGGGAAAGCTGGCTGTCCACATGCATAGACTGAATCTAGATCCAATAGCTCACCCTTTACTAAACTAAAATCAAAATGCATCCGAGATCTAAATGTTAGAACTGAAATACTTAACCTGCGGAAGATAAGATGAAATAGGTAAAACTCTTGAAGACACACTTATAGGCAAGGACTTTCTAAATAGAACCCAGTGGCACTAGAAATAATACAAAGAACCCACAAATGGGATCTTAGCAAATAAAAAAAACCTGCATAGCAAAGGAAATGATAGAATGAAGAGATAATGGGGAAAAATTTGCCACCTATTTCTTGGACAGAGGACTGATACCTAGAATATGTAAAGAGCTAAAAAAATTAGATCCGCCCCAAATAAAAGACCCAGTCAAAACATGGCAACTGAAATGAATAGACACTTCTCAGAAGAAGTAGTACAAATGGCCAATAAATGCTCATAAATATTTAACATCATTGGTCATTAAAGAATTGCAAATTAAAACATTGAGTGGGCTGGGGATATAGCTCAGTGGCATAAGCTCCTGCCTGGCAAGCGTGAGGTTGTGAGTTTGATCCCTGGTACCAGAAAAAAAAAACAAAACAAAAAAAAACAAAAAAAGCATTGAGATGCCATTTTGCTCTAGGAAGAATGGCCATCATCAAGAAATTAAAGAATAAGAAATGTTAGGCTGCAGTGAAAAAGGAACTCTTCTGCATTGTTGGTGGGAGTGTAAATTAGCACAACCACTGTGGAAATCAGTGTGGAAATTCCTCAAAAAACTAAAACTAGAAATTCTGTTTGATCTAGATGTTCCCCTTCTAGGTATTTTCCCAAAGGAGTTAAAGACATCATGTTAACAGTGACACATGCATACCCGTGTTTATAGTAGCACAATTCTTAATAGTTAAATCTTAGAAGTACTGTAGACTGAATGTCCATCAACAGATGAATGGATAAAGAAGATGTATTTACATATAATGGCATACTATTCTGGCATGAAGAAGGATAGATTCAAATCATTTACAGGAAAATGTCCCTTAAGACCATAGTGTTAAGTGAAATAAATCAGACACATAAACTTAAATATAACATAGTTTAACTTATATGAGAAGCCCAAATTATAAATAAAGACCAAAATAAAAGGTAGGTAATGGGAAATAGGGAGATAGATGAAGGGGACTAAGATATGGAGGGGTGGAGAGTGAAGGGAAAGAGGATGGAAAAAGAATTGAGGTGTCTTATGTCCATGTACCAGCTCCTGCAAGGGGTGCAGTCATTGTGTACTGCATTATATACTAATAAAAATACAAACTGAAAAGATAGATTGAAACAGATGAAGAACATCAGACACGATGTACCCTAATTACACCTGCCGTTACTCACTCTGAACACAGCCCTCCATGAACGGTGAAACAGAAGTAGTCCAAAGGAATAATGTTACAGACCTTAAATCTCTGTATGTTCAGTTCATTACTAAAATTTGCCATGAAGAGCAGTGCTTAAAATACAAAAAGAAGTAAGAATTTTCATCACAATCACAAGAGGCTATGCAAATTAGCTTTGTGTGCTGTGATCCCTGAAATGTGATTTCTGAGGCAGAGTGACTTTAAAAATGCCATTTCTGTGCTAACAGAAAAATGCATAGAGGTGTCGGAATGCACAGACGGAGCTGGCACTCGAGCTTGGGCAGATGCCAGGCTGTGGTGCAGGGAGCTGAGCTGTGTGGGCAGCAGCCGCGTCTCCTGAGTGGCCGTCTTAGGTGATCGTTGCCTGGTACTGCGCAGGTTCCAGGAGCATGCACGGTGACGTTCGGCCTACACCAAAGTCCACTGTGACGCGGCCCTCAGGAAGGTTTCTCATGTCTTAGGTGACACACAGCTGTAGTTTACTCCCCCATAGCACAGGATGTAAATGGCTGTTGGAAGTAACTGACATTGGATGGAAAGGTCGAGGCCAGATTGTGAAAAAATGTGTGTTTCTTTATGATTTTGCCGTGCTTTCTTAGATTCTGTTCCCAGCATAGGGTCAGAGAGATGCTTCTAAAATGTCGTTTGAGTCGTTCTACTCTGAGTCAGGCCCACACGATGACCTGGAGGACCCTCACCCCCACTCCAGCATTCCTTGCCGTATCTCCTGGTGCTGTATTTTTGCTGTTGGCCTCTTGCTTTTGCTGGCTCGGGCTGCGCAACCCCCTGGCTGGTGCTGGCCGTGCCCCACACTCCGCTGTCCAGTCTTTGTCCTCAGCACAGCTCCTATGCTTCCCTCTGACGGCCAGGACTGCGTCCACCTCTGGGCATTAGTCAGGAAGCCTGCCCGACCCCAGCCAGCTCCCCGCCCACTTCCCAGCTGCCATCTGCCAGGCACATAGTTTATCTGCGTGCTGTTTGTCTTTGGTTTGTTTGAGTGTGAGATAAGGGTGATAATATGGTGTCCTCAGTGATACCTGATAAGCTCTCAGTAAATGTTTGGGTCAGTGAATGCATTAGTGAATATCATGCTGAAGAGTTTTACTACCTACTGACAGCAGCAGGAAGCTATTACAATGATGTGCAGGTCCTTAAGTCAGTATGGTAAAGTCTCTGAGTGTGGCTTTCCCCCATCCTTTTCCCTTTCTTCTGTGAAATCTTCACTCTTTTCAGCTGGTATCTAGTTATTTTGATGTGCCTTTTCATATTTCCTTTGGCTAATTGCATGGTTTTTCCCTCAGTAGTCATGGGGCTGGAACCCAGGGCCTCACACATGCTAGGCAAGCACTCTAGTGAGTTGCAGCCCCAGCCTTGAGTCCTACTTGAGCGGCTTGTTCACGTTGTACGCTGTGGAATGGAGCATTTAAACTGCACAGCAGCACTGGGCTCGGTCTGTAATAGGAGGGGAGGCAGCACAAGGACTTTCTTCATTTGGTGAGGAATTAACTGACACCTTGCCGAGGAGGCCTTTTCTCAGGAACAGGCAGTCAGGGGCCTCTGGGTTGGCCAGAGTCTGGGTGGGAAACAGTTGTCATACGCAGGAAGGGGTAGCTGATAGGGTTTGTGCAAGGAGCCTGGCAGAGATGGCCCTCCAGGGCCCTGAAGGGAGAGCAGGGCGCTCAGGTCTGGCCGAGGATGGAGCCGTCGCCTGTGGTGGGCAGAGTGGTAGGTTGCTGAGGGTGTTCACAGGCCAGTCCTGACAGCATGCAAACACCTCACTTCACACGGCAGGAGAGGCTTTGCCGACGTGAACACAGGAAGGGACCTGCCCCACAGAGGTCATCCCAGCTTACGTGGTGCAAGCTCCTACAAGTAGGGAATGGCCCGGCTGGTGTCCGAGGGCAGTGATGGGAGTGGTCAGAGGAATGGTAGTGTTGGCTGGTTTCCCCCCGTGACAGAAGTCTCTGAACACCTGAGGTGACATCTTCTCCAGTCCTAGAATTAGGAGTGGACGTGCTTGGGGGGTGTCATTTGGATCACCTCAGCATACTCATTTCACACTGACAGGGAGACATGAAAAGTTAACTGAAGTAGTTTTAAGTTTTGAAATTTTATGTGGAGCAAAGTTTTGCTATGTGTAGATATATCTCATTTACAAAAAGCAGCAGTGAGTAGCCTGGCTCTTAAATACATATATGTATACATAATCATACATAATCATGTATATATACGTAATTAAACATAGATACACATAATCATATACATATACATAATTATACATAATCACATACATATACTTTTTAACAGTGGCAAAGTTTTCTTAAAGGTAGAAAAAGAAACAGGCTCTGCAGAGGGAATTTGGGCCAAGTAAAAGTAGGCAGAGAAGTGCACCCTACAGCGTGTGGCAGCCATCTGTGCAAGAACGAACGTAGTGGGCTGGCTCTTTTTTTTTTCTTTTTTTTGAGACAGGGTCTCCCTAAGCAGTTTAGCCTGGCCTTGAGCTCACTTTGGTAGCCCAGGATGGTCTCGAACTCGCAGTGATCCACCTGCCTCAGCCTCCCAAGTGCTGGGATTACAGGCGCGTGCCCCCACGCCCGGCTGGCTCTTGGCTCTTGAATATTGACAATTAAAGTCCTGTAGCAGTTTCATCTGAAGTAGTTCTTTGTGACATGCAGGTCATAATTTGTAATGTAAGATCAGCATTGTGTTTGATCTTCTGGGATTGGTTTCATAAATCTTGCTTAGTGCAGACTTACGCATATTTTGAAGTGGACTTGAAAAAATTTTGTTTTACACAGTCATCATGTCATACTATAAAAGAATTTCCATGTACCATTAATTAAAAATCACTTGAGAGTACCATTTGATCAGAAGACCTTGCCAAACAAGGCAGTTCTCTTTACTGAAAATAAGCACACAAATAGATTTTATAAATATTATTGATGAGTTTGATCTGGAAAAAAACATAAAAATAAGTAAAAACATGCATCCAGGCTTACTGATACACTATTGGATCTTGTATGTAAAACTTTGGTATTTTATTCGTTACAGATTTTTGGCATTAACTTCGATTTTTAAAAAATACTGCATTAAAATATCATCTATTGAGTTTTTTGGTGCCCCTTAGGTTTTTGTGCCTAAGGTGAGTATTTCACACACTTGAACCTAATTCTGGTGTTCTCTTCCACTGTCAGAATCCCTAGGTTGGAGGTGAAGTGGAATTCTGGGGACTGAATGAGGTGTTTGGTCCTAGAAGTAGAATTTCTGGCCTTTTGTGACCTCCAATCTGTCAGGTGAAGGAGCCAGAATTTCTCTAACACTAAGAAGTTTTTCTCCTCAAAGTGCAGTTAACGGACCAACAGCAGCAGGAAACTTTTTATAAATGTACTCTCAAGCATCAAAGCAACACACCTACATTTCCACAAACTCTCCAGACCCGTGTGCGTACAATACTTTAAGAGCTCTTGCTCTTGATCAGTGGTGGGATTTTCACCTGACAGATTGGAGGCCATGATTGAGTCCTGGTTTCTGTTCATAAGGCCACCAGACTATCAGCATGGCTTCCAGGTGTGTGAGCTCACATTTTATTATTATTATTATTGTTATTATTATTATTATTTTGGTCTTTTTGAGACAGGGTCTTGCTATGCAGTTCAGGCGGACCTTGAGCCAGTTTATAGCCCAGGCTGGTCTCGAACTTAGAACGATCCTCCTGCCTCAGCTTCCTGAGTGCTGGGATCGAGCTTACACTTTAAAGCCCAGGTCTCCGGTAAATGTACCCCTATCAGTTAACTCAGCCCCTCCCAACCACTTAGGCTTTTAGTTTTTCCCTCTTGATCAAATAACCCTGGAATGTATTCCCGTGTGTGTCTTCTGGAATTCTGCTGGTGAAGTCTGCAGGGATCCTGCACTCCAGTGGAGGCGCTCTTTCCTCTCAGAGCTGCCTTTGGCTACCTGGATCTTGGCGCTGTTCTGAAGGTGGGGAAGGTAGTGGACAAGGTGCCAAAGAGGCAGCAGCTTTCTGGAGAGGTTCAGTTTTCATACAGGAGAAGGCTCTGTGGAGGGTGGGAGGTGGAAGACTGCTTCCTTTCAGCAGCAAGCTGCGGGGACTGAAACTTAGGCTTCCTACATCGTGTGCACACCCTCATCCCAAGGAGTAGAGCCCACCTTCTCCATCGTGCCCGCCTTCCTCTGACGGGGCTGTCCATCTGCACCCCAGCTCAGGCACTGGGCGGGACCCTTAGTGAGGCCCCTGGGCACTCAGCCTTACAGAGAGAAAGACCTAGATGTCTTCAAGTTACAGAGTATTTATGTGAGCACTGTCAGATTTATAACTTCTCAATTAACTTTAAAAGTGAGAATGAGTATAGAAAGTTGAAACAGTTTTTGGGATGTATTAATTGCCATTGTCAATCAGTGAATGTTTGGGAGGGACCTGAATGTCTGAGATGGAATATGATCCGAATATCCTAGCAACTATAAATTTGATTTGACATAAATTTGTTTGCACACTAACATTTTGTTTTTTATTTACAGAAACTTATTGGAGAAGTGTTTAATATTGTGAGCCAACAGTCTACTGCCCGACCTGGCTGCATTATTGAACTTGATGCGATAACTGACCAAGTAAAAGCATGCTTGTGAATTGATAATATTAGTGCACTCTACCCCAGAGTGGTTTAGATGCATATGTTTCATTCCCAAAATAATTCTTGCTCAATACTGAACACCGCCAGCTTTTATTGATTCCTACTGTTAAAATCTACCCATGACTTAGAAATGTATCTGTGTCCTTTTCCTTGTAAAGGAATCTGATTGGGTCAGGGAGACTACCCCGGCCCTGCCCTGCCCTGCTGCAGGGAGTATAGCGCAGCTGCACACAGGCTGGGGTGTTACTACAACTCAGCAGTATCTGGCCCTACAGATGGGCTCCTTTGCCTAGGTTGAGTTCTCTGAAGCGGTTCATTAAAATGCAGATGAAAAGTAGGCCCCAAGTATACACATGCCCTGTCACAACCCTCTGTGTATCTTTTTTTTTTTTTTTTTGTGGGTACTGGGATCTCTGTGTAGTTAGTGCTCCTCCCCACCTTCTACCTAGCCAAGAAGGGAACCTTTCTCCTTGCAGGAGTTTGTAAAACCCTTTTAGCCCTCAAGGTATTTCTTTCTTCAGGATCCTGTCTGGACTAAGGAATAGAAGTAACAATCATTTAAATACTAAAAAAGATTACATTGGCATGGAAGTTATTAATTTGTTAAACAAATGAAGAAAGAGGCAACTGTATTTCAGACATAGTATAGTGTTCAGTCATAATCTTTCCATGATTCTTTGCACACTGTGTTGGGGAAAATATAGTTGTTTCCACCAACGTAGAGCAATTACCACGTCAGGTCCTGGTAACAAATCACTGATGCTGTCTAGGTGACCCTAACCCTTTCATCCCCAGGCGCCATCGTTTTAAGCTTGCTGGGTGCACTTGCTCTACTCCTTGGGGTCCTGGAGCAAGTGTGGCTGACCTCTTCCCCAGACACCTCAGTTGCTGATGGTCTGGATGTTACTGTCAGCCCCGCTGCATTCCGCACTGCGGGGTACTAGCGTCGTGCACTGTCCGTTCTTCCTGCTTCCTGCTTCCCCATCTCCCTCCCCTTCGACCTGTAGCTGTCTTAAGTGAAACAAGGGTGACGTGCTGCAAACGCTGGTAATGGACGTGGGCTTATCAAAGTTTAAGTAAAGTTTAAAACCCATCTGCTTTATTCCCAGTGTGTTCTGTTATTTCTGTACCCATGAAGACATTACTGTTCCTTTTTCTTTCATTTGTTCTTTTTTCCTGAGGAAGTGCCTTCTGTAGTATGCATACGAAAGGATTTTTAAAAAATATTTTTACCTGAAGAGGCAAAAATCCTCTCTAACTTGCATCTAATATTATAGCCCTTTTCCCCTTCTGTGGAAGGAGGCTGGTTTTTCTTAATTTTCTGAGACTGTAGCCTGTTCATCGAGTGCCCGGGGAATCTTAGCTGCTTCCTTGTCTTAAAATCTGTGGGGCAGCCATCTAGTTCACCTGACCCAGTTCTGTGAAAAGCATTTGTTTGGCTCCAGCCCTTTCCGCAGATCTCAGTTCACCTTTGTGGTTCTAAGTGGCTGTTCGGGATTGCCCATCAGCATGGCAGCTGGCTGCGATGTCTCCCCGTCCTAGAGATCGCTGTGGCTTGCCTGTGGGTGCATTTCCCCAGAGCTGTGTCACCCCACTGGCTATCAGTAACATCTCTCATCCTTTCCGCTACGTAGGCCCACAGTGTATGAGATACGGGACATGAGGTTTTAATTTTGGTGGTGGCTCTCCATTGGAATTGGAAAAACTGCTAGTTCTGTGCGTCTGGGGAGCCTTCTGTAGTTAACCTAGCCCTCCTGCCGCATCCCGAGACCTGTTCCTTTTGGGCAAGTCACTTAAGTCTGTTTTCTGTTCAGTTTGTTTTTGTGTTTAGGGTAGCAAACCTGTTGACCCATACTAGAGCTTTTCTGCCCTGCGCTGACAGTGACATCTTGGAAAGCAGTTCTCTGTGACCAGGATAGTTTAATGATTTTTTTCTTGTTGTTTTCTTCCCCCTTCCTAATTAGTATACTATGAGTAAAAATTGTTAGATTTATTTCTTTTTTATTTATTTCATGTTAGGGAGGTGGTGAATGGGAGACAGAGCACTTCAAAGGTGAAAACATCTTTTTTTTTTTGTACTTGTAGTGTGGCTCAAATACACAGTTGCTTCATGTGTTTCAAGAAGACTTCATTATAGGATATAAGCCACACAAGGAAGATCTGGAGAAAAAGGAGACAGAGATATTTTTTCAGCCATCACAAGGTACTCTTGAAATGAGTTTGTATTTGCTTCCCTTAATCTAGCGCAGAGCTTGCCAGGCTTTTCTGGAGTGCAGGCCTCCAGCCATGCTGCTCCTGACCCTGACAGGCCTATCAGTGAATCGTGTCGCGTGGCTGGCCTGCAGACGGAGCGGGCACCTGGTAGAGACAGCACCGGCAATAGACGGTCACCAAGTATTTATGAAACCTAGTTTGTTTTTAAAAGTAACTTTAATTATTCAACCTATAATTTTTTTGTTGGTAGTAAGTTTCCTGCGATTGCTTAAGAAAATCAGTTCATCTTAGTAGAGGTTAAAAAAGTTCCCAATAAATTGCGACAGAGTAATGGTAAATATAGGAAGTAAGATGTTGGGTTGTTACTCTGGAAATCTCGTAGGCATTGAGTCAGAGGCACCGTCTCAGTTCTCCTCTCTGAACTGTAGAATTTCTTGTTCCTTTTTTTTGAAAGAAAGTTTTTCCATAAGACCATTAAAAACAAGCAGCTATGATGTTCAATTTCAGCTTTATAATTTAGCTTAAAATGTTTCTTTCAGGAGTTACAAACTTTGTAGTTCTAAAAGTGTCATGTTCCATTTGAGTGAAAAGACCTGTTCTGCTTTTAGAATTAGTTTTCTGTGAAGAATACTTTTTTAGTTTAGAAAGCTTTTCCAGACGGTTTATCTTGACTACAGACTGACTACCTGGGGTGGCGGGGGGAGGTGTGATCAAAATATATGGTAAATTTTAAAAGATTAGTACAGGACGAGACACATTGCCTCCCCCTCGCTCCCACCTATTAGTCCCTTCATTGTTGCCGCTTTCTGAAGCCGTTCTGGAAGCCCTTTTTTGTGTCTTTATGAGGCATGGTCAAAAATACGGTGAATGCTGCTGCTGAGTGCCACCCAACAGAAAAGCAGGCTCCCCAAAACACAAGTCTTCTCATCCACCTCATCTGCCTTACCTGGCACTGTGCAATATCTGGCTTTTCCCAAAGTCATGATGACCGCGAAAAGAAAACGTTTTGAATCGATTCAGGCCACTGAAGCAGCCAGGACAGCGCAGCTAAAGACGCTCAGGAGAGAGCTCCAGTGTGTCTTTTACTGCTGTGAGGCTTTAAAAACTTGGAAACGTTCCCTGTGCTTTTCCCTCGCACCACATAGATCGATGGATACACTTTACTTAGTACAGTTTTCATCCCAGAATTACACACAGATACTGAAGAGAACTTGCTCCTGAGTTTGTACAGGGAGTTTGCTTTAATGGGAAACGAGAGTGAAATTTTATATCTTTTGTGAAATTTAGGTCAGACATTTATTTTCACCCCTTAGAGTAGTTTTTTTTTCCTGTTCCTTTCCTCATACGTCAGAACTTACCTTATGTGTTATTTAGTTGCCATGTTTAATTTTGTTGCACTATTGCTATAGTATAACAGTGTTGCTTTGTAGATTTCAAGTTTGCTTTTGTGTGTGTTTTACTTTCTCTGGGTAAAATGTTTTTTTTTTTACATGCTTGCCAGCAAACCTAATTACCACGTATTACACTGTTTCCAAAAGAAATATATACCAATCTACTAGAAAACAATGCTTATGTAAAGTTAGTGTTTCTCTTATAATATTTTTAAGCAGCAGATTTGTATTAGGAGTGTTTTATTAAAATTTTCTTTCTTTTTATACTTTTTAAACTTTTGCCAGATCAGGCCCAACGACTTTCCTTTAGCTAGCTGGCTTTCTTTTTATTTGTTTGTTTGTTTGTTGGTGTTTGAGGCTGGGTCATGCTATGTTGCTTACACTAGCCTCGAGCTTGCCATTCTTCTGCCTCAGCCTCCACTAGATATGTACACTGTACCTCACTTGCTTTTAGTTTTTTGTGAACCTTGTTTCTCTTTCTAATTTCATAGCTATTTTATGAAAGGATTTAAGCTCCAATGTAGTTTTCCGGCAGTCTTTATCCCATGATTTCTTCCATTGACAGTTTATTTTATTTTATTTACTTAGGTACCAGGAATTGAACTTAGGACATTGCACTTACCAGGCAGGCATTTGTGCCACTGAGCCCCTCCCCAGCCAACAGTTTATTTTAAATCATTTGTGTTGCTAAGGATTACAGAGTTATGTCTTTCTAATTTTACCTGTCCTGTGTGCTTACTGGTGGGAAGCATTTGTAAAGAAAGGCCTCCCATTATCAAGGAGGGCGGTTTACTTACTCTGAGAGCCAGTGCTGCTTTTGGAGAGCGGGTGCCAGAGGAGTTCGTGCTGGCGCCGTCTCCAGCGGTTATTGTTGTTTGGCTTTGTGTTTTGAATGTCAGTACAAACCCATTTTTAAAAATTCTGTATTGACCAGTAATATACATGCAGAGAAGTGCTTGTATAACTTGGGGATTTTTACGTTCTCAGAACACTTAAATCATTTTGCAATCATTATTCTTTTTAATTCTCAGATTGTCCTATATTAGGCTAGTAAGGAGTCTTTCAAGTTTCTCATGAGACCTTTTAACACCACCTCCTTATTCTGATAGTTTCATTCTTTCAGGCCGGAGGTGTCTCAGGCTTAAGTATCTTTTGTAAGCAAGTGCCTGCCTGGCAAGTGCAAGGTCCTGAGTTCAATTCCCTGTTCCTAAAAACATCTTTTGTAAGCAAACAAACACCATTTTAACAGGAATGCTGCTTAGAGACCATACTTTAGGTTCTGGAGGGTTCATTGCCAGTGAGTTGTCACTTGGAGTGTTCTTTCTTTTCTTTTTGTGGTACCGGAGATCAAACCACGATCGGATGCTCAGCCATATCCATAGACCTTTTTTATTTTCTTTAATTTTGGGGCAGGGTTTTACTTTAACAAGACCTTGTCTAGGATAGGTTTAAATTTGTGATTCTGCTGCCTCAGCCTGCCAGAATTCTTCAGTTATAGGTGTGTTTCATTGTACCTGGCCAGGAGATTTTGTTTTTTAAAGAAAACTTTTATTGTCTTATGTAGATCTGATTTTTATGTATAGAGAATATAATAGTCAACAGAAAAAATTATGCCCACAAATGTGTTTTCATAAGGAAGTACATGAAATTTCTATGAAGTCTTTCTGTACCCTTATCACTACCCTACCCCTACCCCTACCCCTGGTGACTTTTGTAGCTGCTATTTTTATACAGAAAAAGCAGGATAAATGTTTGTTTCATTTTCCTTTTAATTGCCCATTTTCAAGATGAGTTTGTGCTCGTTAGTTTGGGGCACTGGGTGAGGCTCGCTCTTGCTGTCTGCCTGCCTTCTCCTTTCCTTTTGTTCCTCCTTTCCCTTCCTTCCCTTTCTTTACATGCTGTCTCACTTTTTATGTTACACAGCGTTTTATTCTTTGGTGCTCTGTTGTCCCACCTGGTCTCCCTTCTTGTTGGCCGTTGTGGACTTCTGGAGGAGCCCCATTAGTCTTTGATAGCTGCCTGACTTTTAGCACAGAATGGTTTAAAAGTTCACCTAGAATCTGTTCTTCCCTGCAGTGGTCTGTTTTCTGGTGCCAGCCACACAGTACCACTGAGTGGGTAAATTCCAGAGGAAGGAGGGTCACTTTGGCTCACGGTTCTAGTGCAGGGCTGAAAGGCTGGAAATGACGACGGCTTCCCTGCTGCAGAGTCCCAGGTGTCACCCGCCACCACCTGGGAGAGTGAGCTGGTGTGGCTGCCCGCTGTCTTCCTCTTGTTGGGAAGTCCCCAGCATTCAGTCATGGAGGTGTCACCATGACCGTGTCTAATCCTAACCACCTCCTTGGGGGCCCGCCTCCAAACACTGTGCTCAGATTGTGTCTGCCTCCCTCCTGCCTCAGAGTGGGAATAAAGTTCCAGCATGAGCTCTGGAGGGGACAAAGCGTATTCAGACCACAGCACTCTATTCCCCCCAACTTTCACACATATCAAGAGGGGTGTGTGTGTGTGTGTGTGTGTGTGTGTGTGTGTGTTTCAGACAGGGTCTCACTGTGTAGCCCAGGCTGGCCTCAGACTCACAGCAGTCCTGCTTTAGCTTACCAAGTGTTGGGATTACAGACGTGTGCCACCACGCCTGGCAAGAGGTATTCTTAGCTTTTAAAAATTTGTTTTAACACTATAGAAACACATTATCCTTTCTTAACTAATAAGTTAAAAATAAAATGGCCCCTTGTGTTTTCCTCCACTAAAGTCATTTACATTAAAAATGGGATAAATGGCATAAAATGACGTCTAAAGGTTCTAATGTAATGTGTCAGAAAGCTGCGTGGACGTTTTGTGGGCAGAGGAAAATGGCATAATGTAAACAAGTGAGTGAAATCAACATCCTTGATTCTGACAGCCCAGGTGTGCTATGCAAAAATAATGTATATGACTTTTACCTAACTTGGAATGTCATTTCTTATATTCATGAGTATGCATTAGTAGATAATGTGACCTTATTAAAATAAACCAATATTATTTATTAATTACCCTTTCCTTTTGAACACTAGGGTATCGCCCACCACCGTTTTCAGAGAAGTTCTTTCTCGTAGTCATTGAGAAGGACAGCAACAGTTATTCCATCCTCCACATGTGGCATCTCCACCTGAAGTCCGTGCAGGCGTGCTTAGGTAAGGACGGTGTGGCCGCTTCAGACAGAGGATGTGGGACAAAGTCCACCTACAAAGTACACCTGGGCCGATGTTTTACAGTGAAGTTAGGCTGAACTGAAATATGTCTCTGTCCAACTTTAGTTACAAGGTCCTAGGCTGTTAATGAGACGAGTTAGTCCTGAAGACACACTGTCATTAGACATTGAAAAACTAAAACTTGATTGATTTTCTGGGTACTTTGTGTGGAATGCCTGTTGTGACTCCGTTTCTAGATTCTTTGTCCATAGATCAGTATTACACTCTTTGCTGATGAATGCACATGGCCACCTGACACGGCATATCAGTTTTAGCACTGTCAAGAGGCGCTCAGTGAATAGTTATCTCAGCTGTGCTTTCACTGTACACATTCAGGTCCGTCTTGTAATAAATTAGGAAATCTGTAGCATGGAGCAAAGATACTTGATCATACACCATAGACATTTTCTTTGTGGTTCTGGGGATTGAACCCAGGACCTTGTGCGTGCTAGACACGCCCTCCCACCTGAGGTGCACTGCCAGCCTAGATCTTTGAAAAACAAAAGCCTAGACTTGACTGTGTGAGAAGCAGCTGTTGGTGCAAAGAACTGTACAGTAGCCATGTCATCTGGAATCTGCTTTTTTCATAGTACTCATTATTACTTTTAAAATGTATTTTTGTGCTGGACATGGTAGCACTTGCCTGTAATCCCAGCACTCAGAAGCCTGAGACAGGAGGGTCCCTGTGAGTTTGTGGCCAGCCTGAACTATAGAGTGAGACCCTGTCTCAAAAAAAAAAAGTATTTTTGACCCTTGGTCATTAGACATTTATTATAGGTGGCAGGTCTGACTGAGCCATGGACTGGCTTTAGAAAAGGCAAGTGATTCCTCAGTATAGTCTTTCCCTGCACCTGAGTGAATGGAATCTGGAGGCAGGAATTCAGAAAGATCTTTCAAGCCTTCTGAGTTAATTTTCGGCATATATGCTGTTCCTCCGAAGTGCAGGAGTAAGGGGTGTGAAACCAGCCCCTCAGGAGGGGATTCTCAGCTCACCAGAGGATGTGGTGTGTTCTAGAATTGGGCCGAGAGTCAAGGGTGGCTCTGAGAGATGCGTAGAGATCTTGAGAGGTCCTCATGATAGGACCGTGTGACACCTCGGTCCCAGTGCTGCCCCTTAGGGCCAGGGCAGCGTTGCTGCTCTCCTGTCCGTGACAGCAGTAGTGGGCACAGCAGTGTAGTGAGATGACAGTGGACGGCAGACTCGGGCAGCTGTGACAGGAGGCCTCTGTTGGGTGGTTCTTACGTTGGCTATAGCTGACCGCAATGTGCGACGCCATTGTGTTTACTAGAGTGTTGTATCCTGTCAGAGGATGAACCGGTCGGCCCAAGTTTAGATGGAGAGGGAAAAGTGTTGAGGACTTTCTGGATGCCTGGCGTTGAGACATGCGCTTTGTGCATGTAAGGTAGATATTAGCTAGTAATTATCATATTACTAATGGAGTAAAATGAAAACTTAACCACATTTCATTTATGTATAATTTATTGTAATTGTTAAATTCTAATTTTCATAGGACCAGGTGTCAAAGTCAAGCCTCTTTGCTGTTACGTCTTTGCTCTTTCTCTTGTTCATATTTTCTTAATGCAGATATATATTACACAGTTGCTTGGTTTATAGGAAGAGAAATGAAATAGTTGAACTTCACTTTGCAGATGAGAAAATAGTGATGGCAAAATACCCTGCTTAAGGAAATACATCTAATTAGTACTAGACCCAGGATTAGGACTTGTGTCTTCTGATGACCAGTGCCATGTGTGTCTTACTCTATTTAATTAAAGATGTTTTCCTATTCTGAGTGGCCTGTGTTATAAATGGAGTGACATGTTTACCGTGCACCAGAAGCAAAAGGAATTGAGTGATTGTTTTCTCTTGTGTGTGCCAGTGCTCCTTGAGATGTAGAAAGCGTTGGGAGATTAACCTGCCCTGGATGAGTGCATGGCCTGGTGAGGGAGAGGCACGATACAGAGCAGCTCTCACTGTAACCGAAGCACATGTACCCTGTCTGCTTAGGGATTTGCTCTCCACTCTCATCCCAGCTTGACTTGCCTTGCAACAGTCAGCTAATATTGCCTTCAATGTCTGGAGCTTTAATTATTTTTCCTTTCCTTTCCTTTTCTTCCTTTCTTTTTTTCAGACAGGGTCTTGTGTGTAACCCAGGCTGACCTTGAGCTCATGGTGATCCTTCTGCCTTAGCCTCCCAATTGCTAGGATTACAGGCATGTGCCACCACGCCTGGCTTGGAACTCTTGAATTTTTGTATTTGTTCTTGAAATTATTACCTTATGTGAGCACTGGGTAGTTAGTTGTCTTCTTATATGACCTTAGGAAAATCTTCGAGCTCTCCAAGATTAAATGTCTTCATTTCAGGAAGTGCACTGCTTTTTCTCAAAGGCTGATGCATGACTCACGTTTCAGAAACACGTGGGGTGCTTACTAAAGTGCAGATTATGGGATTTGTCCCAAATCCATAGACTCAGTTCTCTGGGGTTACTTGTAAGAATTTGTATGTTAACAAATTCCTCAAGCTTTTAATGTGTTTAAAGGTTAAGGACATTGGAAACATAACTTAAGGGTTCTTTCTAGCTATTACACCTGTAGTTCTACCAGTAGTATCCCTAAGGAGTTGCTGCAGTATCCTTGCAGTTGGTGATGCTAAGTAGTAAACTCATTTAAAAATATTGTTGAGATATCCAAGCAAAAATCTGAAAATTGACTATCTTCCCAAGAAGTACTTCTAAGAAGCACTTGGTATAGCAGTAGGGATCAAACAAGGGACCTTGCCCAGGCTAGGCAAGGGCTGTACCACTGAGCCACATCCCTGCCCCATTTACATTTTGGGATAAGTTCTCACTGTGTTTCACTGGCTGGCCTTGAACTTTCAGTTCCCTGCCTCAGCCTCCCAAGTAGCTGGCATTATAGGGGTCACCGCTGCACTTAATATTGCTCTAGATCAGTGATGGGGAACCTTTTAGAGGCGAGCACCCAAACTGCAACCGAAACCCACTTACTGCACACTGCAGTGAAACCTGAACACTGAGGTTTTAATTTAGAAAAAGAACTCATACATTAAAAGAAAAACACAATAACAGAGCTTTCAGTGATAGAAACAGCTTTTTATTAAAAGGTAAAAGTGTGCCTGTGGTGTGCTTTTGCACAGTTAATGTAATCTTTGCTGTTGTATGCATGCTGGCAATTTGTCAGACCTTATCTTGGCTGACTTGGTTCATGTGCCAACTGAGAGGGCTCGCATGCCCACTGTGGCACATGTGCTGTAGTTTCGCCACCATGCTGTAGATCGTGTGTATATAGTGATGATCATGATGAATTCCCTAACTCATTTTCAAAGCTAAAGCTTCAGAAGGTGTTTCATCTGAGAGTCTGCTGTCAGTTCCTGGACAGAAGAATGTGGACTCTTCTCCAGAAACCTCCCCTAGCGTGAGCCCCATGCCGCATTCGTCATCCATTGCCAACCTCCAGACTGCTAGTAAACTGATCCTGAGTTCCAGTCTGGTGTACAGCCAGCCTCTTGATCTCCCAGAAGGAGTGGAAGTCATAAGAGCTACACCTTCAGCTGGTAAGCTGCTTCGGAGGGTGAGCACTTGCTGCAGCTCAGGGTGGAAAATCATGAACTCTCAGTGGTAAAACAGATGAAATCTTCTCAAGTAGGTATGGCATTGACATGGAAATATTTATTTTCTAGTAATGGTGCATTAGTTTAGAAGTGTTTTTGTTAGAAGTAAGTTTTTGTGTAAAAATGATGAGTTGGACAGAAAATATAAATCTTTTGATGTGAAATATCTTGTCTACACTTGAGAATACCCTGGTAGTAAAATTTCAAAGAACAAATATATATGTTCAGTTGTAAATCACTGAAGCATTATTTTTAAGACTTTCCATTCCATCATGTCTCTTTCATTTGTGTCTCACTTTTATTATATATGTTTGAACAAGTGCTGGCAAATACCAGGGGGAAGAGTGAGGATAAGGCTGTCATGAGATTGGGTAGAGTGGTTCTGACTTGAGCGTGGTTGGTGAGAAGATTTGGGTGGTATGCCAGAGAGCTAGATTTAAAGTGATTTGCCAAGTGTTCATTTCTAGTCTTGGAGTTGTCAGTGCTTTTAGGGAATCAAACCTGGAGGCTCCATGCTATTTGGGTATTGGCGGATGATACTGAGTATAGGGGTTCTCTTAATTCATCCCTAGGACAGGTGTGCTTCACAGATGAAAGATAACGCCAAGGAGAGTTCATTTTGTGACAGGTACAGATCTAGGCAAGGTTTTTATTTCCTCATATTTGGAAGGTTTGGGATGTACACATGTAAGTTTATTGGAGCATGCAAAAATAAATCATTTTGTAGGGGCTTTATAAACTGTTTTCAAATGTCTTGTTGACAGTAACATTTCAAGGGAAGTAACATGCTGTCCTGTTATTTAGATGGAACAGGCTCAGATGTTTAAATGGCTTTCCTGCTCTTTTGAAGGTCTGGATGGAGTGGGACTTGAATCCAGATCTTCTGACTCCAGATTTTAATTGTTATGACCCTGTGTCCTGTAGCTGGTAACAGATGGGCATTTTAGTCTTTGGCAGTCAGGAAAAAATAGGGGAGTTCTGCTTCAGTTTTAGGAAAGGATGAATTAAATGATAAAAAGAGTAAGTTAACTGATCTGCTAGCTGTCTGAAAAAAATTGATGGTGGGGTACCTGTGGGGTCTGGGGTATGTGACAGTGAGGTCAGGGCATCTGAAGGGCAAACATCTGTGACAAAAGTGATAAAATCTGTAGAGTGAGGGCCAGGGAGACATGTTGTGGTGAAGGCACATATAAATGGTAGCATGTAAAACATTTATTGATTAAGGGTTGACTTGCTGCTTTGCTTTTGAGTTTTACTTTATTTTTTTGTTGCTGGGGGTCAAACCAGGGCCTTGTGCAAGTGCTGGTTGTGGAGCTACATCCCGTCCCTTGAGTTTTATTTTAATTAAATGTTTGTCCCATTTAAATTTAATTACCTAAAAACTAGTAAAGTGATTATTCTAGCATGTTTTTATTTTGCTGATGGGCTGTTGAAGACTTCTGTAGACATCTTGGCCAGTGGATATTTAGGGTAGGACACCAGGTGGTGAGGGAGGGCAACTCATAGTGGCTTTTAGTTCATCCTGTTCTAGAATTTGATCATTGGCATATTACCTTGTGGTTCTGTCATTGTGACTATCTGCCTTTTCTTTTTTAAGGTCATCTGAGTTCCTCTTCCATTTATCCAGTGTGCCTTGCGCCTTACTTAGTGGTTACAACTTGCTCTGACAATAAAGTACGCTTCTGGAAGTGCTGTATGGAACCCAGCCTGCCAGGTACTACAGGTGGCGAGAAGGAGACCTATCACTGGAGGAGGTGGCCCCTGATGAACGACGAGGGAGAAGCCAACAGCAGCACAGTGAGCATTGTGGGAAGGCCCGTTGCTGTTAGCTGCTCGTACACAGGCCGCCTGGCAGTGGCTTACAAGCAGCCTGTCCACCACAATGGCTTTGTTTCTAAAGAATTCTCCATGCACGTTTGCATATTCGAATGTGAATCAACAGGAGGGTCTGAATGGGTTTTAGAGCAAACAATTCATCTTGATGATTTGGTGAAGGTTGGGAGTGTACTTGACTCAAGGATCAGCGTGGATAGTAATCTTTTTGTGTATAGCAAATCAGATGCACTTTTAAGCAAGGATCGGTACCTTATTCCAAATATCAAGCATTTGGTGCATTTGGACTGGGTGTCCAAAGAAGATGGCTCCCACATTCTCACGGTGGGAGTCGGTGCTAACATCTTCATGTACGGCAGGCTCTCAGGAATTGTGACCGAGCAGACCAACAGTAAGGATGGGGTTGCTGTCATCACTTTACCACTTGGTGGTAGCATCAAGCAAGGAGTTCGGTCAAGATGGGTCCTTCTCCGGTCCATAGACTTGGTGTCCTCTGTTGATGGTACCCCTTCCCTGCCCGTTTCTCTCTCTTGGGTGAGGGATGGGATACTGGTTGTGGGCATGGACTGTGAGATGCATGTGTACGCCCAGTGGAAACATGCTGCCAAGTTTGGAGACGCTGAAGTTGACGGTTCCAGTGTGGAAGAGACAGTCATACAAGTTCATTCTTCCTTTAAATCGAGTATGCTGGCAAGAAAAAGTCTGGTTGAAGGAACAGCTGTTGCTGATGATGTTTTCTGTTCTCCAACTGTAGTTCAGGACGGTGGCTTATTTGAGGCTGCACATGTGCTATCCCCTACCCTTCCACAGTATCATCCAACTCAGCTTTTAGAATTGATGGATTTAGGGAAGGTTCGAAGGGCTAAAGCCATTCTGTCTCATTTAGTGAAGTGTATCGCAGGCGAAGTTGCAATAGTTAGAGACCCGGATGCCGGAGAAGGAAGTAAGCGACATCTTTCTCGAACTATTAGTGTCAGTGGCAGCACAGCAAAGGATACAGTCACCATAGGCAAAGATGGCACTCGTGATTATACTGAGATCGACTCCATTCCCCCACTACCACTGTATGCGCTGCTTGCTGCGGATCAGGATGCGACCTACAGAATTTCAGAAGAAAGTGTGAAGATGCCGCAGGGCTATGATCATCCTGAGAGTCAAGCAGGGGATCAGTATTCAGAGCTGTTCCAAGTCCAGGATATAACGACGGATGATATTGACTTAGAGCCAGAAAAGAGAGAAAACAAATCCAAAGTCATAAACCTTTCCCAGTATGGGCCAGCTTACTTCGGCCAGGAACATGCCAGGGTGCTCTCCAGTCATCTCATGCACTCCAGTCTGCCAGGCCTCACCCGGCTGGAGCAGATGTTCCTCGTGGCCTTGGCTGACACTGTGGCCACCACCAGCACCGAGCTCGATGAAAACAGAGATAAGCACTACTCAGGTAAACAGCCTTACTGTCAGTGTATACAGTGCGTAGAGAAGTGTTGGGATTTTCAGTACAGTTATTCATGCCGAGTTACAGTCTTTCTCTCACTTCATAGGGAAAAGGCCATCCTTACAGCAGTTACTGCTCTATGAGATAGTTCCTTATAAAAGGAAAGGTAGTCGAGGCAGGCGCTCCCTTCACATACGACTTGTGATGCTTGTGTGCATCTTCACATGCATTCTTACCCTGAAACATTTGTGTGACTTCGGATATATAGTATCTTTTTTCTTTTTAAAAATATTTTTATTTTATTGATATTTTATTTTCCTGTTAAGTACACATTGTGTAATAAAACATCAAATTAATAATTCACCAGTTGAAACACTCCTAACTCCCATGATGCCCCCAGGGCTACTGTTTTTTCAAACAGGTTGAATCCTACTTTATTTTTCTTTGAATGATATTAATGACTCATTTGTTAATTTTTCTGTGGACTCATGAGGCTTCAGGGGCTTTATTTATCTTTCCAGTTCTGGGCATAAATAGTATTTTATAGTTAAAAGGTCTCTTGAGACAAGACAAAGGTTTTCAGACATTGAGTATAATATGTGCTTTGCCTGATTCACTCTATAACTAGAAAAGTTTTGGCTGCCCCGAAACTGGATTTCATTCTTTTCCATGCAGATAGCTGAAGGTAATGGTGTCGATTGTAAACAGTGGCGTTAGTAAAGGAAACCAAAACTGATTGATCATTCATTCATTCATTCATTCAATAAACACTGTGCAAGAGTGAAGAACTGCTGCATGCCAGGCACATTTTGTACTTTATCCCACTTAATTATCATATTCTTTTAGTAGATGTGTAGCTATTATGTTAAATTTTATAGGTGAAAACACTGATCCTTAGCAAATTGACTCATCTGATATTACATAGGCATTACGGGGAAGAATTGGGGTTCATTTGTGAAAAATTGTTTCTTCTAAGTCTGTATTCTTTAAACTATTTCATAAGATTTCCAAATTTGGGTAAAAAAAGAGTATTCCTCGGACCAGTGAGAAAACACCAGTGTGTATAGGTTTACACCTTTGTAGTATATCCCCAGCTTCTCATCTGTGGATTAAAATTGTAAGAGGCTTAGAGGGTTTGCCTATGATGTGTTTTCTGTCTGAATTAAGAAGGAAGAAACAGCCACTCACTGTTAGAAGGCTGTGTGCAGTAGAGCAGGATTCTCCCCAGAGTAATTGCAGGCTTTTGTTGCATACTTACTGTGTATTAGAGTTTTTACTCTGGAACATTAAGAAAACAGGTATGCCATAACCCGTGAAAAATAGTTTAAGCTTTCTGGTACATAACTGTCCCTGGACAGCAATGTGGAAAGAGCTTACCTGGTCACATTGGACACCCATGCGGTAGGTAAGGCAGGTACAAATGTCTCCGTTTCACAGGTGGGAACTGAGGCTCAGATAAATGAATTGCACACCTCCAGGAAAAGGTTCCATTTGCTCTTGTGAGACCAATGGCTTCTCTCATAACCCACGCACAGTCCACTGGCAGATGCCACCAGTTCTGTGTATCCAGACCCATCACTTCTCATCTGCCTGCAGCCCTGTTGTGGCTCAGGTCAGTGTGCCTCCTGCCTCGTTACTGACAGAGGCTCCGGACTGCTTCCTGTCCTCCACAGTGGTTTGTCCGCTGTGTGCACATCAGTGGCTTCCCATGTCCTTCAGAGTAGAAGTCAAGACCTTTGCGGTGGTCCTCGGGGCGCCCACGACCTGCAGTTACTTCCACTCCCCGTGTTGGCCTCCTTGCTGTCCCACAAACACGAGCACACTCCTTTCCTTTCTCAGAGGCTTCGCATGCCCTCTTTGCTCTGCACAGAAAGCTCTGTTCCTGATTTTCAGAAATCTCTGATTTCTGCTGAAATTTTGTCTTCCTGGACAGTTCTTACCTAGCTGTACTGCAGAAATAGAAGCCTCTCACTGTAGCTTTCTCTGCCTCTCAGTTCTGCTTCTGCTCCATGGCATTCATTGCCGCATATGATCTGCTTATTGTGTCTTCCTCCTAAAATGTAAACCCCATGGGAAGATAACTGCCTGTACGCTGCCAAAGCCCTGGTGCCTGAACTGTGCCTCACAGGCAGTGGGTGTTGTATTTGTTAAATGAGTCAGTGGATGAGTGAGTAGAGGTAATGGGAAGCAGCTGGAGCTTAAATTTTGGCGTTTGAAACATCTGTTTTCTTCCGGGAGCTATTACTTAATCTACACTCTCCGAGTACTTCCTGGCTGGTGCCCTTTTGATTGCTCTTTTCCAGAAGTGCCTGAATTTGGATTCAACAGGCCGTTCTTTCAGACCTTTGTTCAGCTTTGGACTAAGTGGAATCATGGTTGAATAAGCAAATTTGTGGAGTCAAGGTTTAGATTCATCTTAGTTGTGGAGCACTTACTGGTATTACTGTTTTTTTAGTCAGGCTAAATGGCCTAGAAAATGTTACCTGTTTAATTGTGTAACAAATGATGTTACTTCAGTTATGTAAACCTGTCCTTAAATCTCATCAAAATTGATGGGGGAAATTTTTAAAAAACTTTCACCTACCTTATTACAGTTAATATATATTTTATTTGATTTCAAGATTTCTTTCATTTACTGTGAGTAAATATAAGTACTGTTATCTATAGTCAGAGGTAATTGGATTTTTCCAAATCATTTTTCATTGAGTTTTGTGTAAAGATGTGTTCCTCTTAAAGATGGTATTCCCAGAGAGTACTTTGAAAAATCTTATAGTTTGTATAAATTTTTAGAGTTTAATGCTTATTTTGTAACTTATTTTTATCAGTTTGCCCTGTTAAACTCGTTTTTCCTCAAATGTGTTTTCCGCTTATACTGCAGGAAGAGACACGTTGGATGAGTGTGGCCTGCGGTACTTGTTGGCTATGCGCCTGCACACGTGCCTCTTAACATCGCTGCCCCCTCTCTACCGAGTCCAGCTGCTTCACCAAGGTACTCCTCTCGGGCTTTGGGTGGTGTGTGTGAAAGTGGTGGGTGTGTCTTGCTGTGTACTTGCAGCAGGTGAGTCATTATGTGCATGGCCGTCCTGCCTGAAGGTCTTCCCGACTCGTCTTACCCAGTTGCCATTTTCTTGTGTGCTGTCCTGTGACCTTTGCTCAACTAGCTTGGTTTCTGAGATTTTATGCACTGAAGTTGCAGTACCTTAGAGAATGAACGTCAAGTGAATGACTAAGGTTGTAATGACCTATAGTGACAAGGCTGGTAACTTTTCTTACATGGCACTTACCCTGTACCTTCTACATGATTGTTGAAAACTTGATTTTAAACAGCTGCCTGTCATGTGTTCAAACTATATTTCATCTGCTCAACTCTTTAGTTTTGAAATATGTAGCTCATGGTGGTTTTTAAAATTTGAGTTGTCATCATAATAAATCACCTTATAACCTTGCATATAAATATATATGTCCATTTCCAATGGTTTCTTCATGTTAGTTTCTTAGCAGTTGAATTATTGAGTCAAAGGGTGTGAAAACTCCAAACTCTTGATAAGTATTGGCACAGCAGCCTTCAGAAATGCTGTGCTGCTTTCCACTCCCAGAAGCATGTTTGACCCCCAAACTCAGGCTGGTAGCAACACATGGTGTATTAGGATTTTCATCAATCTCTGCCACTGGGACATGCTTAAAAAGTTTGAAATGATAGTGGTGCTGGCTGTTAATGACAGTTTCGTACCTTTTTTAGGGAGAGCTGAATGCCTCTAATTCTTAAGGCTTTCTCAAACTCCATTTTCCTTTTGACTGTAGTTAAAACATTGGAGATGAAAGTGACCAGTCTTGTTGGTTATAGTCTGGGGCACAATTTTCAGAGAAAAAGTTAAATAATCAGTATAGATGCAAAAGCTCAGCCAGGCTTGGTGATGCACACCTGTAATCCCAGCACTTGGGAGGCTGAGGCAGGAGCATCACTGCAAGTTTAAGACTAGGCTGGGCTACATAGTGAGTTCAAGGCTGGCCTGAACTACACTGTGAGACCTTGTCTCAAAAAAAGCTTAGCAGAGTGTAGATAAACTTTGAAGAACAGCCTGCCTTGGTAGATGCATAAAGTGTGTGCTTGTGGGTGTCCCGGGTTTTTTCTTCCATAGTAACTTCATGTCCAGTGGGTTTTCATATCTATTCACTGCTCTTTTTTAAAAAACATTTTAAAATTATTTGTAAGTAGTACACATTTACAGTACACAATGATTACATTCCTTGTGTGAGTCTGGCACATGTACAGAAAACACTAGGATTCCTTTTTTCATCTCCTTTCCTGCCCCCACTTCCTTGCTGTTCCATCTTTTCACTCCCTTCCCCTTTGAGAAAGCACCGTGACACCATAATGTGAAGCGAAATAACTCCGACACACAGGCTTAAAGGCCACATGCTTTCTCCTTTGTGAGAAGCCAAGCGTGCAGTATAAATAAAGAGAAAATAAAAGGCAGATAATAGGAGTAGGCAGGTAAACCTTTCACTGCTCTCTTAATCTTGGTTTTTGAGCCTCTTTTGATAGCCTGTACTCATTTTTGTGTCTTCTTAGTTATAATAAAAATTTTACTTAATAAAGGTATGGGGTTATCTTATATTGTTCTTCTATATTGTTGATTGTATGACAGCAAAAGGATACATTTTATATTACTGTATAATAGTAGATTCTTTTTTTAATAGTAGATTCTAAACCAGCACGTTAGTCAATATAGTAATTTGTTCTTAAAGCACACAAAGATTTAAATAGTGAGAAAATTAATCATAAATTTTGTCCATGTTTTTCGTACATTTGTAGTGGCCTGACTTGTCACATTTTAATTTTATGGCATGTTTGTATATAAATATTATTAACAGTGGGAAATTTTAAAAACTTAAGATTATTATTCGAAATGGTTACGAGGACTCGATAGTAGTTGCTAATGAGAAAACGGTGTATAGTACTAATGGTCTTTTTCCTTTGGAAGACCTGTGTTGTAATGTGATTGTTGTTGACCTCATCTTCAAAATGGGTCAAGGGGCTGGCTGCTCGGACCAGTCTGTGTCACCCTGTCCTTCTCCCGTTCTGGGCTCGGCCGGGGCAGCACTGTCTCTCGGAGCAGCGGCACCCTCTGTGTCCACTGTTGGGCTCTGTGCTGTGCTCCCACGGTTTCCTGGTCACCTCTTCTGGGTGGAGGAGAGTGTGGTCAGTGCACTGTCAGTAAGCACCCACGTATACTTGCAAGTAAGTGACGTCCCTGAGTCCACGTTGTCGCCTCTTTACTCAGATGGCAGCCATGTAGCACCAGCATTAGGCAGCTGTAATTAGCCAAGCCTGAAGCAGGTTGTGTCCTCTTGGTGTGGACCGAAACTCTGATGGAGTTCAGAGGTGCTGTGATGTGATCTGCTTTCTGGCTGGTGGAAGAGTGCAGCAAGCTCCTGTGTGCAGGACATGGTCCACAGCTAAGCAGAGCCTGAGCAGCACACGGGGCGTGAGCTGGCCTGTGTGCGTACCTGTGGGTATCTTCAATAGCCAGAGAGCAATCTTCCCAAGGATTAAGTGTTGGTGTCTCTGTGTTTTTCTCTGGGAAAAACGCAGGTATGTTCAGGAAAATGTTAGAGATTGTCACTGATCGTGGATTCAGAAGCTTATATTCTGACATCCTGAATCGTGACAGACTTTTCTTTGTCCTGGACAGTGCTTTTCAGATGAGTGAAAGATGGTTTTTCTTCTTTTTGATAGCTCTGAAGGGTATTCCTTCCTTTTCCATGTAGGTGTGTCTACATGCCATTTTGCCTGGGCTTTTCATTCGGAGGCTGAGGAGGAGCTAATCAATATGATCCCAGCGATCCAGCGAGGGGACCCGCAGTGGTCAGAGCTGAGAGCCATGGGCATAGGGTGGTGGGTGAGGAATATCAGCACTCTTCGAAGATGCATTGAAAAGGTAACTGCTGCTTTGGACTTTGAAGTTTAAAAACAGTCTTTAAGGAAGAAGCTATCTCCCAGAAAACCTGTCATGAACAACCAGTCTGTACTTCTGAAGATCTTGAGTGTTGTTTAATTAAATTTTTTTAGAAATTGCAAAAACTTGACCTTTGTAAAATGTCCATGTAATATGATATCAATTGTCTTTCACTATATACACTGAATTTGTAATATACCTGAGGAATAACAATATTTTCTGTTACTGGTTTAGGTGGACCGTATTTTAAGAAAATATAAAAATCAAATTTAGAAAGCGTAAACTCTTGTCCTTTATATTACATAGAAAAAACAAGGGGCCAGGGATACAGCTCAGCGGCACAAGCACCTGCCTAGCAAGTGCAAGGTCCCAAGTTCGATTCCTGGTACCAAAAAAGAAAGTGTCCCATAGAAAAAACATTCCTTTTACGTAAAGGATACTATGCATGGCTAGTCTAGTAAGTGACAAAGTTCCTTCACACACCTAAAATATTTAGTAAAAATTCGCTTTTTGTGCACTTGAACGTATCCGTGGTAGCACATGAACCAACTGTGAGACAGTCAGTGGCAGCTAAGAAACCACACTTGAGTCTTCCTGGTGCCTCTCAGCTCCGTGATTTGCAGAAGAGATGTCAGCGTCTTAGAGAACTAGGACAGGGCCTGGGCTCTTGCGTTCAAAGCAGTGCGGTCACACACTCGTTAGTCATTTTTAACCTGTAGGAATGACTTGTTCTGTGCAAACTCCGTAACTTCAGCTGTAGATTTGAGGGTGTAACCAGTAACAGCACGTGGAGAATTATATGTTCCTTAAATCTTTTCCTCATGGCATCATTAGAAACAGATTTGTAAGCCAAGGCCACTGCATGTAGCTCAGGGGCAGAGAGCAAATTTGTCAGCCCTTCAAAATAAAGAAAGGTGGACCTTGTGTATTTTAATTATATGCCAGAAAGAATGCAGCCTTTAGAATGGTCACAATTTGCTTGAAAGGTTTTCTGAAGTATGTTTACCAGAGCATTTGTTTTTAAAATGAGTTTCTTTGCTTAGTGTGTATTATTATTTATCGCAGATGTCTCTATTAATACTAGTTGAGAGAGCTTTCAATTATGAAATCACATAGATACTAACATTTTAACTTTCACAAAGCTGAGTGCCCTGCCGCCATGCAATGGTGTCTCAGCGGCAGTCCCTCACCTGTAGGCCAGGTGGGGATCATGCCTCACGTTGTGCCGACTCAGTAGGGCAGGGAAAGGTGCTGGCTGTGTGGTGGGTCGCAGTGAACGTCAGCTGCCCTTCGTGTGCTGTGCCTGGATGTGTGTGTGGCAAAGTACTGGTGACTGGAGCAGAGCCAGGTTTTCCTGTTTCCACAGTTGCTGTCAGCCATGGAGGTAGCACGAAAGAATTAATTACTGATTAATTGATTGTAATTGATTTGTCAGTTGCAGTAACACTTTATTTACTATTTAGGTTGCCAAAGCTGCTTTTCAGCGGAATAGTGATGCCTTGGATGCTGCGTTATTCTACCTTTCTATGAAGAAGAAAGCGGTAGTGTGGGGTCTGTTTAGGTAGGTTGTGAGCTCATGGAGTGAAATTGTGCTTTCTGTCAGAAAACGAATGCTTGTGAAAATGATCAGGTCAAGTCAACTTGCTTCGTCATGCCTTGGTTCCTTTGTCTGCACCAAATGGCAAAAGTACCTTTTCAGCTTCATTTAAGCAGCTGTAGAAAAAATGTTGCTAAAAGCACCCTGGAAAGTAAAAATTCCTCTTGCTTCCTGAGTGTGTACATTGCCGCGCTCAAGCGTCCCCTTATTAGGAGAAGGGGAGAGGTACTGATAGTGATACTGTTAGTGGCGGTGACTGCTCCTGTCCTAGGTGAATATTTGAGTTTTTCGTCTCCTTCCTGTCACACGCTCTGGAGAGGAGTAACATGGTGTTTGGCATCTTACCAACTGGGGATGTTTGTGCTCTGCTTCCCAGGTCACAGCATGATGAGAAAATGACGGCATTTTTCAGCCACAACTTCAATGAAGATAGGTGGCGCAAGGCTGCTTTGAAGAATGCCTTCTCTCTACTTGGAAAACAACGCTTTGAGCAGTCTGCTGCCTTTTTCTTGTTAGCTGGCTCATTGAAAGATGCCATAGAGGTATACGTCAGAGTTGTTATGAAATGCTGGTAAGAGGTGGACGACCTGAACGGTCTTCAGGGACATTGCAATTTGTTTGTCTTGTTTGTAGGGATAGAGAACAACTGCGGAGGTTGTTCAACATAGAATGGTATTGTGATAAACAAAATTGTAAATAAACTGCATATAGGGCATATTGCATTTCAAGATACCTGGTATAAAATTTATGAAAAAATGGTTTATGAATGTCTTCTTCCACACCATCTTGTGATTCTGAACCACTTAAAGTACATAGGCCATAACCTCCTTATCCTGTGCAGAAAGACAGATATTTTAATTTCTTTTTTTATAAATTCATAGATAAGGAACAGCATAGCAATTCGCAGTATTCTGCAAATCTTAGATACTGAAAATCACAGTTTTAGATACTGCAGATCAAATGTAAAGAGGTAAACCTTTGTGTATTTTGGTATATAATCCTGGCAGGTGATTATGAGAGCAGTTGTTAGAGTTTTTGTTTAGTTATGATTATTTTCTTTTTAGGTTGATTACCATCATTATGTGCAATTCACATAACGTGTAGGAAAAACAGAATTGGAGCTATTACATGATATAATAGAAAATATCTAACAAAGTAGAAATACTGTAAATTTAAAGTTAGTCAGATTTTCATAGTTATGTCAGGTATCTGATACTTTAAAAGTAGAAATGCTTGAAATACTGAAATTGGAAATTTAGCTTAGAAGATACTCCGGTGAAGAAGGCATCTTTTCCCTTGGGCTGGGGATCAAATCTAGTCTCACACGTGCCAGCTACCACTGAGCTACATGCCCAGCCATGCACCTGGAAGAGCAGTGGTGATGACAGAGTGCGTGCATGACCTCAGCTTCTCAAGTTCAGTGCTTATATTTGGATACAGGTTCCTAGAGAATAAAAACAGAATACTGTACTTGGCTTAATTTTACAGTTTACTCACTATGTGAATAGAAGGTTTTTTTTTAATGTAGTATAATTGTTACATGAAAATATATTCGGAAACTAAGAGGAACTGATACGTAAATTCAAATGTCATAAGTAGTATTTAATTTGAAACTGAGTGTTACTTGCTTAAATTGACCTAAGTCTGTGATGACATTGACATACTTTGTTGTATGCTTATTTTATAAGTGCTCTTTGTTGGCTGGACATTATTATGTCCTAGTCTTATTCTTTATTCTTCCATCAAACCATGAGTTAACTTCCTTTCCCAGATTCCACCTCTAGAACCTCTCCCTGCAGCATGAGGACATAAGTAGAGAGAGTGTAACAGTGGGATAGTTCACAACTGTAATGCCAGTCATTATCACTAAGCATTTCTTAATATTTAAATCTGCAGGTATGTCTTGAAAAAATGGAAGACATTCAGCTAGCCATGGTTATTGCTCGTTTGTATGAATCTGAATTTGAGACCTCATCTACTTACATATCCATCTTGAATCAGAAGATTTTGGGTTGCCAAAAGGATGGCTCTGGATTTGACTGCGGAAGATTGCACCCTGACCCTTTTCTGCGTAGTCTTGCCTATTGGGTGATGAAAGATTACTCCCGGGCCTTGGACACATTGCTGGAACAGACACCAAAGGAGGAGGATGAACGGCAAGGTAGGCTGCTCTGTGCCTTTCCCTTTTTTCTTTTTTCTGAGACAGGGTCTTGCTATGTAGTTCAGGAGGGCCTTGAACTCACTAAGTAGCCCTGATTGGCCTCAAACTTGTAGCAGCCCTCCTGCCTTAGCCTCACAAGTGCTGGAACTACAAGCATGTGCTGCTATGCCCAGTCCTTCTTTCTTTCTTTTTTTTTTT
>NW_004955409.1:3058804-3092591 GCF_000276665.1 Chinchilla lanigera
TCTGCCTACCCCTATGTCTTCAAGGTTTTTACCTACTTTCTCTTCCAATAGATTTAGTGTTTGTATCCCTTTTCTTAAATGTGGAAAATTTGACGTTACACATATTGGTTTGATACATGGCACCAGAAAAACTTTGTTCTTATGTGGTGAAATTTCTTTACTCTTAATTATCCCATATAGGTATTTTTAAGCACCTGGAAGATACTTATCAGATTGTTTGCAGTGAACTTTTTAAAAGGGAGCATTCTAATAGAATGGCTAAATAAGTGTTAATCTGTTCATGCCATAGAAGCAGTGTGCTATGAAGAAGTGAGCTTGACCAGTGTGTTCTGTGTTAATGTGCACTACACTGTTGCATTAAGATGGAGAGTAGTGTGATTCTCCTTGCATTTTATACCTGTACAGCACACACACATGCTGTGTCTGCCTGCCTCTGAGGCTCCCCTGCCAGTATTTCAGGAAGAAATCACAAGAAACTAAATTCTGGTCACTGGCTGACTTGGGAAGATATAAACTTTTATTATGTTTTATTACTTTCTATTGTGAAGTGTTAAGAGGATAAATGTTTTAAGTGTATTTAGGAGTAAAGAAATTAGGGCTCCAATTTTTACTTTCTTACAAAGAAGAAATATAAATTTTAAAAGGAAAGGAAATAAAACTTTTAGAAGAAAATCGGTATTTGACGTACCCAGGTAATTTTAATAATATGTGTGTATTTTTATCAAAGGAAGATTCTATTTATTTTCTAATGTTTTTCAGATTTATTTTTTTAGAACTTGTTATTGTAGAAAAATTTAAAATTATATAAAAAAGAGAATGTAAAAGTCTGTGAATCTGTCAACCAGCTTCCGTAGTTATCAACCAACCTGCTATCAAGATAATGTTTGAATCCCTAGCGTCCTACAAAGGTGACCAATTATCTTTTCTTAAAAAGGTTATTTTGTATTCACAGATTTAGATAAGATTTATATTTCGGTCATTTGCAGTTTGGTTTTATAGATGCTCAGGTTACCCCTTCTCTAACCGTTGTGTACTCTTCAAGTTTTGAGACCCTTGGTGTGATTCCTTCCACTTTCACTGCTTTCTGCATGGCAGAATGTTTCAGGCTCGTCTTGCACATCTCCTGCCTCAGACTGGAAATGCCTTCCTCTGGAGAGGCCTGCTTCCCACTGAGCAGTGATGTGTAGGCCCTAGCCTGAACACGGGCCCCTCACCTCTGCTGAGGTGGTGTCGTTTCTAGGCTACTTCAATGAGCATAGCTGGGACTTTTTTTCCCTGAGAATTTAGGAGCTCACCCTGAAAATTCTAATTCAGATGTACATTGTAACATTCTTGTTACACTTAACACTTGTGTCTTACTTGGATTTGCATGTCATTCACTTAATTATTTGCTATTTTATGTATACAGAATATTTTAAGAGTACAGATGTGTGTGTTTCCTAACAACAGAGCAGGTTATACTTTTTCTTCATGTTTCTGCAGGTGTTTCTGTTTTTATAGTATATCCCAGTACAGACGTGCAGTCACATTTCTTGTTTTACTTTTCAGAGTTCGCCTTTGTCTGGTTTTACTGCCAGGTTCACATACACATTCATCTGTTTAATCTTACTTTTTGTGAATTACTCCTTTACATTTAAATTTTTAAAAATTATGTAAACTTTTGGCGCGAAAGAAAATGTATAAAGACAAAGTATTCTCTGAGAAAGCTAGTGTCTTTTCCTCTTTTAGAGAACCAATTAGAATTTTTTATAGGTTTCCCTTCCACTTGAAAAATGCAGGCAAAAATGCATGAGTTTGTATCCCCTCTCTACAGTTACTACATTTTTTCTGTACCTTTTATTCTTTGTATTCTTGACATTGCTCCATAGCATGCAGGGGAATTATTTTTATTTCAGCTGTATAGTTTTAATGATTGTATGAATGTATAGTTTAACCTATTGTAGGTTAGTATTTATATGTCCTTTATTTTTTGAAAAGGCTGACATACTTGATCTTTTTGAAGTGTAAATGCACATTAACCTAATAACTCACGGTTATATGTTTGATTTCTGTAGTTATCATCAAATCCTGCAACCCAGTGGTATTTAGTTTTTACAACTACCTTCGAACACATCCTTTGCTTATTCGAAGAAACCTGGCCTCCCCCGAAGGAACTTTGGCAACTTTAGGTCTGAAAACTGAGAAAAACTTTGCTGATAAGATCAACCTCATTGAAAGAAAATTATTCTTTACCACTGCAAATGCTCATTTTAAAGTTGGATGCCCAGTTTTAGCTCTGGAGGTACTTTCTAAAATTCCCAAAGTAACCAAAGTGTCTGCCTTATCTGCAAAAAAGGACCAGGCTGGCTTTGTTTCTAAAACGATGGGTGGTGGACCTTCAGAACCCGAGGCTGTGAGTAGTGGCAGTGCGAGTGCTGGCCCCGACTGGTCAAGCATGACCTCGTCACAGTTCGACTGGAGCCAGCCTGTTGCTGAGGTTGATGAGGAACAGCTTACTCTTGACTGGGGTGAAGATCACGACAGTGCCTTAGAAGAGGACGAAGATGCTGCTGGCTTAGTGATGAAGAGCTCAGGTGCCAGGGAGAAGGATGCAGGGGAAGGTGAGAGGGCCCCAGCACTTGTCACGTCCCTGACCCCTCAGGAGGAGGATGCTCCTGACTGCGACACTGAAGTGGATGTGATTGCTGAACAGCTAAAGTTCAGAGCTTGTTTAAAGATCCTTATGACGGAACTAAGAACTTTGGCTACAGGGTATGAAGTAGATGGAGGGAAGCTCAGGTTTCAGCTCTATAACTGGCTTGAAAAGGAAATTGCTGCCTTGCATGAGATATGTAATCATGAAGCAGTTGTTAAAGAATACTCCAGCAAAATGTGTTCCAAGGTAGACAGTGATCTTCTGAACCAGGAGGCAGCGGTGGACAGACCAGATGTTGGATCCTATGAGCGTCACCAGATGGAAAGACGGAGGCTGCAGGCTAAACGAGAGCACGCTGAGCGACGGAAGCTGTGGTTGCAGAGAAACCAGGATCTCCTCAGAGTGTTTCTTAGTTACTGCAGCCTTCACGGGGCCCAGGGAGGCGGCCTGGCTTCCGTAAGAATGGAGCTCAAATTTTTGCTACAGGAGTCACAGCAGGTATGGACATCTTTTGTCTTCAATTTTGGCTATTTTAGTAATTTCAGTAGGTCTTCCAGTTAGAACTGTAAAATGCTTTATGCGTTGATCTATTTGTAGGAAGCAAGTATTTGTATTCTGTATTCTGTGTAGTTTTTTGTGTTCTGGTCAGGAGAAGTGTGGTTAAGAGCGAGGAGCCCAGCTCTCCCGTCTGTCCTCTGTGTCCAGCAGTGTCTGGTATGCACTGGCTGCTCAGGAAGCTTGTGTAGAGCCTGTTGCTTTTACTCCAGAGTTTATTTCCAGTACTTTCTCAGCTGTTTTCACTATTTTGGTGTTTTTTGCTTTGTTTTATTTTGTTTTTTTTTGAGACAGGGTCTCACTGTAGCCCAGGCTGGCCTTGAACTCATGGCGATCCTTCTTCCTGCCTCAGCTGCCTGAGTGCTGGGATTACAGGAGGGCGCCACCGTGCCCAGTGTTTCCACTATTTTAGACAACTAATTGTCACCTGCAGGAAACCACGGTGAAGCAACTCCAGTCTCCGCTGCCACTGCCTACGACCCTGCCGCTGCTGTCAGCAAGCATTGCAGCCACAAAGACAGTCATAGCGAACCCGGTGCTGTACTTGAATAACCACGTCCATGACATCCTCTACACCATTGTGCAGATGAAGACGCCGCCTCATCCCAGTGTTGAGGACGTGAAGGTAAGATGTGTGATCGCCTGACACTGTGCTTGCTGCGTGAGGAGGTGCATGTACTGTGCTTGTGCAGCCTCCTGTTTGAACTCAGAGGAGATATCTCCCCGTGCTACTATACGCTCCCTTTTTATTTCCCATCAAGTTAGGACTGGCCGGTGAATGTCATTTAGAAGTGTGTGGTCTTTTTTCTGAAAAAGTTGTCTTCCTTTAAGATTGATGGATTATTTTGGTAATAAAACTAATATTGTGGATAGTATTCTTGCCACTTTCATCCTTTAGATCTACTTATATTCCTTTTGTTCCCCTAAGTGAGCCACTAAATTGGAAATCCTTATGACTCTGTTTCCATGCCAGGATGCTGTGAAAATAAGGTGAGGAGGACCTGGGAGAACCAGGGCTGATCAGAAATGGTTCCAGAGAAAGTGTCCTTACTACTGTTTCCGTAGTGGTTGCGTATTGTGGAGGCTGCGCAGAAGTTAGGGGCAGTCAGAGTTGCTACCCCAAATTCAACCTGTACAGAACCACTCATGGGCACCTGTGCCCAGAACTTATACATTCCCGAAGCTTGAGAGAGCTGGGCAGGATGTGGAGGGTTGGTGAGACGTGTTCACTGTGCATGCCCACATGTGTTTGTGCTGAGCTTTCTCCAGCACATCCAGCTAGTTTTTAAAAATTTCTTTTGTGTGACAGGTATGTGTGATCTCTGTATTCCTCTGAAGGACTCAAGATTTACTGGTTACATCAACTAGTAGAGACTTCTCTGTAATGCTCTGCATGAGTTAATCTTTCAGCAGAGATTACTTAAATTGTTTGTTAGATGGAGGTGAACATGTGGAAGAGAACATGTATAAAATGTATAGGTTCTATGTTTCTAGCTCATAGAAATGTGGATAAGGCTTTCAGCATATGAAACTATTTCTAAAGTCCCTTCAAATTTTAAGATTTTATGAGTCCAAAAATACTGATTCAGTATGACATTTCAGATGTGGTTTTTTGTATTATATAGAGTTTTTAAACTTTAGAAATGCAACAACTTAAGAATTTTTGGCAAGGAGGGTTTCTTAAGGCTAACCTAAATAAAGGCTCTGAAAATTTTGTATTTACTTGCTTTCATGTTTTTTGTTTGCTTTTGCACATTACTGCTTAACCTAGTTAGTAGCCGAGGACAAGTCCCAGAAGCCTCAGTGTGCTGCTTTGCTTGGGGCCTGGTGAACAGCAGGCTCACAGTAAGCAAAGGCTTGATTCCAGTGGGTTCGGATCAGTCAGATTTGCTGTGGGCGTTTATATAAAGATGGCGTGTGTTGTTTTAGAAGGTTTAAAGCAGCTAGTAGTCTCTTATAGGACCTAGTCTTATTTGTGATGTTGCTGGTTTCCTATTTTCTAATTTTTAAGATATCATGTATAAAAATGTTAGTATAAAATGTAATTGTGGCTGTTTTGGTTTTAGGTGCACACACTTCATTCACTAGCAGCATCACTTTCTGCATCAATTTACCAAGCTTTATGTGACAGTCATAGCTACAGGTAAAAACAAAAATTGCCAAATAGTGTATAGTATTTATATAGTGAAAACCTCAGGCCATTCCAGAGTTTTACTAGGGTTCTAGCTCCTGTGGACTGAAAAATCCTCAAGTATAACTGACTTACATACTTTAATAGATTAGCTAGAACTACAAAGAAAATACTTAAAGTATTTGCTTAGCTTACTTGTCATCCAGTAACAATGGAAAAACATAGAAAATAACAAATAATAAATTTTATTACCGTATTTTTTTGGTTTACTACCAGAAAAGTTTACTTTCCAAAACAATTTATATCAAGAAATTTTCTAACTTTTCTCCTTAGGAATCATTCCTGTGTTTATTGGATTGTTTAAATGGTCTTCAAATGAGACAAAAAAAAAGTCTTGAAAAATGAAAAAATACATTCCAAAAATTGAATTACTAAAATAAATTTTACTTGCCCATTTATATGTGATGTAAAAGTCTTTGAAGTGATATCAGTTAAAAAGAATGGTTTGTATTTTTATAGTTGTTAAATCACCTCATCCTTCTAGCTTTGCTAGGGCAGTGTAAGTTGTAAGAAATCTGCTGACTTGGAAAGATGAACCAGATTTAAATGAAGTATATTAATGAAAAAATTAATAGATATGTATTAATATGAAATTTATATTAAAATGTCTCTTTTTCTTATAAATTTAGCATTTTGCGGGAGCATTTGATGTTCAGTTTGATATTGAATAAGGAGTTGCTCTTTCAAAGTGGCCCATTCTCTGATTTTTTACCTTGGTTAGACCATGTGTAAATAAGTTCAGAGATTTGGAAATGTGAGGGAAAAAAAGGTTAATTTGGTTGGCGCAGTCACCTAAATGATCACAGATAACTTGCTTGGTATTAGTCACTGGTTAAAATTAAGGTACTGAATGAGAATTCAGATACCTTGTTTTCAGATGTATGTTCCAGTCATTTGGCAGATTAATTTGCAATAGCTTAGCTTTACCTTGTGCTTTTGTATTTCCTCCAGTTCTACACTGATAGTCCCTTTGGCTAGAGAAGTAAATTCTTAGGGGTGATTGGCTTTAGATTTGGATATTTCCACAATATCATTCTCTAGATTTTAGCTCAGGGTTAAGTTCACAAACTTTGCAGATTTAAGAAGGGCAACAAACTAGTGCCCTGAAACTTTCTGCCTACTATATCCTAAACCAACAGTAGTCTCCTTACCTGAGATTTTTTTTAAAAAATGCAAATAGTAAAGATTTTAAGGTATTAGGTAGCTTCTGGAAAATAAGTGATTAACTGTCATCTGCCCAATATAGTAAAATTTGATATAACAACTATCAGTAAACATTTGTAACTGATTTCAAGAACTTTCTGAAACAAATTTTCATTAGAAAATTAAATTCAGTGTGAGGATTTCTGTTTTTTTTAAATAATCGTGTAAAGTAGGTGAGATGGGTGAGGTGCAGTGCTCAGGAGCTCTTGTAGAATGGCAAGTAACTGGGCCTGTTGGACCTCGCAGCCAGCCGGAAGGGAGTCAGTTCACAGGAATGGCTTACCAGGGGCTGCTTCTAAGTGATCGCCGGAGACTAAGGACAGAAAGCATCGAAGAACATGCAACACCAAACTCATCTCCTGCTCAGTGGCCCGGTGAGAATTTGCTTCCTTGTTTTTCGTTCCTCCTGTAAATCTTCTATTTAATAATTCTCCCCTGTAATATTGTTGGGGATGGGAGGAATCCTGCTGGGGATTGAACCCAGGAGAACTTCATCACTGAGCTATATCCCCATCCCTTTTTTTACTTACTTGTTTGTTTTGTTTTTTTGAGACAGGGTTTGACTGTGTAACCCAGGCTGGTTTTGAATTTGAGTTGATCCTCTTGCCTCAGCCTCCTGAATGCTGGGATTACAGCGTGTGCCGCCACACCCAGCTTTGCTTTTTGAGATAGGGTTTTGCTGAATTGTCTAGGCTGAGCTCAAACTTGTAATTCTGTCTGAGCTTCCCAAGTACCCTGGCATTGTGGGTATGCTCCAGCATGCCCAGCTTGGAAATACTTTTTTTTTTTCAGAAGGTACTCACCAGTTTCCTGTTTGTTGTTCTTCGTAGATTTGGTGAATTATTTTTTGGTTTTCTTTTTAAATCTTGTTTCCTCTATGGATTAGAAGTTTTTAAGTAGTATTGTATTGACTGATAACTCTAAAGTTAAGGCTTCAAAAACCGACTGTGTCAACCACATAAAAGTTTGACATTCTTAATAGGGTGAACGCATCATCTCCTTTATCTTTAGAAATCTGGACTAGAGTCTTAGCAGTGTCACATAGTTTCCCAAATTGAGCAGTGGAAATCCAGTCACTTTCAGAATGTGAACGTCTCTAGCAGGGTGCCAGGGACCATCTGCCTTTCTCTGGTTAGTCCTCTCTCTCACTGTACATCAGCTACTTCAGATTCTCCTCTCTCCTTTGCATCCTACAGTTTGAAGTTATTTTAAGCATAGATTTCTAGAAACATACTAGTTTAACTCCTTATTTTGAAATAATTTTAGACATTACAAAAATATTGCAGAAATAATTTGTGTAACTTTCATCCAGATTCCCCAAATGGGATTAAGTTACAGACAGGATATCCTTTTCTGTCCAGATGTTTTGGTGTGTTTTTCCTAAAAACACACATTCTCTTATATAACCACAGCATAATTACCAAATCTAATGCTCTGGCATTGGTGTATTACTGTCTTCTAGTCTTTTTTAACTTTCTCCAGTTGTCCCACTAACGTCCTTTTTATGCTCCATGTAGTATTTAGCTCTAGGGTCTCTTGAGTCTCCTTGGATGATAAGTTTCCTTTTGTTTGCCTTTCATGACTTCTACACTTTCAAAGAATATTGGCTGGCCAGTTCCGCTTTTTTTAGGCTATCTCCCAGCTTCTCTGATTTTTTTCTTACTGTTAAGAAGTCAGGCTATGTATTTTTGCCAGGGAAACCACAAGAAGATGTGTCCTTCCCAGTGGGCGGTACGGGTGGGCACATGGTGTCTTGTCCCCAGCAGGTGTGCTGTTAGCTCTGGTCGGTGTCATGTCTCTGCCAGGGCCTCCTTTACAAGGTTACCCTACTCTCCTTTATCATTAATTGGAGCCTTGAAGAGATCATCAGAGACTCTGGAAAGTATCAAATATGCACACCCAGTGAGGGTTCCTGCCCAAATCAGACACCACTGTAGGGTGACAAGTGTTGATTTTCTGTCCTTTTGCTGAAATTTTACTGCAAAGCTTTCCCTTCTTCCCTTTTGATTCACGTATTTATGATATCAGTACTCACGAGTAGATTCTTACTTTACTTTATAGGTTATAATTCCTTCCTACCATTGTTTATTTTGTTGCCCAAGCTAGGAAAATACTTATTTCGTAGGATAGAAATGTGGGCTCCTGGTTCCACTGCCTGTTTGGATTGTTCCCTTTGGTGCTTTATGAACATGAGGTGATTCTTACGGCCCCTCTCACCTCGCAGGTGTGAGCTCGCTCATCAACTTGCTGAGTTCAGCCCAGGATGAAGACCAGCCGAGGCTGAACGTGCTGCTGTGCGAAGCTGTGGTTGCTGTTTACTTGAGCTTGCTGATCCACGCTCTTGCCACGAACTCTTCCAACGAGCTCTTCCGGCTCGCAGCCCACCCATTAAACAGCCGGATGTGGGCTGCCGTCTTTGGTGGGGGTGCGAAACTTGTTGTGAAGCCTCGAAGACAGTCAGAAAATATCTCAGGTAGGACAGGTTCAATGCCAGTGCTGACCATAAATGCACATAATTTCCAATCTTAGGGTGTTCTTAATGTTTTAGGAGTTTTACCTGGAATCAGGGATGATAAAGGTGTAAGTAATCACTTTTTCTAGGACAGTAAAATTACTACACCCATGTTAGAATAAAAATACAATTGGCTACTTTTTTACAGAAGTAACATTTTTTAGGTTGACCAAGGCAGGACATGTTTGAGGAGGGTAAGAAATGAGTGGAAAGGTGAGAAGACATTGTTCAGGCATGAGGTCACGGAACAGGTTAGTTTGTTAGGGAAAGGAGATTTGAATAGATCTCAGTCTTTCCAGGGCTTCTAGCAGTAGCTGTCTTAGTTACTTTTCTCTCATTGCTGAGATGAAATATCAGACAACCAAAATTAAGGAAAGAAAGTTTATTTAGTTCACAGTTCCTGGAGGTTTCAGTCCATAATCAGCTGTCCCTAAAACAGGGTGGTATTGGGTTAATAATTTCCCTTAGTTATTGCAGGCTGCTCAGGTCCGCAGTCTCCCAAATGAGTGTACAGCAAAGGCTAAATAAGAAGAGGCGAACGGAATGATTTCAGGAGGATCAAAACCCTATCACAATTCGAGATTCTTTTAGGGCTAAGACCAAGACCTTGTCTGGGTGGCTTATATTTATTTAGTTATCAGAAGAAGGGAGGAGTGTATTCAAGAAGGGTGGAACCACTCAAGGACTTCTCCAAGTAAGGTGTTAAGTTAATCCACCCAGGAGTGACATGCCTGAGGCTAGTCTTTATCTAGTTGAGATCGGATCCAGGGGTCCTTGGCTGTGATCTTGTCTTGTCCTTCGAGGCTTTTTGGCTTCATCACCCCTTCAGTGTTTAGTGGGATCAGTGACTCACAGAGGTTCACTTACTATGAGTCTGCCATTTCCAGACAAGGAGCCTGGACCTTGGACAGATTCACAAGTGAACATGAAAAGCCAATTGGTTCATTTAAGTCCTGCTCAGGTCTGTTTCATAGTGGTCTCCATCAGGGTGACATGGCACAGGGGCAAGTTCAAGGCAGCAGAAAAACAAAAGGAATAAGAACAAAAGGGATGGGGAAGCAAGCCTCTTTTCCTCGTTAACCTTGTGTGCTGGCTCTCCACCCACACCCTCTCCCTATCTTTCCCTTACACAGGCTTGGGATGTTTACAAAGTAAGAACCCTGGCCCTCTGCTGAGCCACTTAGTTAACCTTCTAAACTTCTCAAGTTGACATAGTGTATCAGCTGTAACATGTTTACGGGATAGCTGTTCCAGCCACCAAAGATGGCTTTCTGTATTCCATTGTGTGTGTGGGTGTGTGCATGTTTTCTTCCCTTCTGGTCAGTAATACACTTTGCATCCTGCTTTTCACCTTGGTGCTAAAATGTAGAAAACATCTTAACTCCTCTACAGCAGTTTGGGCTATGCAGGTTCCAGCCTCCATCCTTGCTGTGGCCCAAGGTCAAGTTGAAGAAGCAGGTCCTGTGTGTGGTCTTCGTTTTCCTACTGCAAGGTCCCTTCTCTATCTGAATGTTGTGGGGTTTTGTTGATGACCCGCCTGTGGGGTTTTGTTGATGACCCGCCGGGTCACTGTGCTGTAAACCTCCCAGGTGCGTTCATGTTTGCATTCTCATTCGCTGCACACCTGCCGGACGCCAGGCCACAAGGCAGGCTTGGGAGGTGGGAAAGCAGGAAGCAGGACAGCACCCACACCCTCAGGAAGCCATGTCTGCTGAGGAAGACACTCAGGAGGCAGCAGACATAGAGGGCTTTAGTCACCGTGAGAACTGTGGGGAGAGTGGAGCAGGGTCAGGGAAGACAGGTGGGGCCAGGCCCATTTGGTCGGGAGCCCAACACCATGTCTGATGAGGGCGCGTGCTGAGCAGAGCCGGGGGCAGGAGACGATGCGGCATCAGCGTTGGGGCAGAGCTTCCCTGACACGTGGAGCCATGCACGCAGAGGCCCTGGCGTCAGGCTGCAGTTGGCCTTTCCAGGACCCTCAAGGAGGCCTCGAGGTTCTTGTGAGTGGGGTGCAAGGTCACTTAGGCTTCTGCGGATCGTGATAAAGACTTCAGTTGTTGCTCTAAAGAGAGAGAAGAAACTGCCTGAAGGTCTTAGAGGCACGATCCAATTTAGGTTTTCAAAGGGACCGCTTAGGCACTTGGGGAAGAAAAACTGCAAAAAGAATAAAAATAGAGATCCTTGCTGGGCCTTCTTCTGACTGACCACTCAGAGGTGAGCCTGGGTATCCAGGGGCCAAATGAGGGAGTCCCCTCGCCTGCAGATGAATGGATGCTGGCTCGTGCTACAACTGCACGGGCCTGGGAGAGACCAGGCCGGGTAAAGAAACAAGGCCCAGCAGGCCACGTGCTGTGTAACTCTGCTCATGTGAAGGCTAGAATGGGCGGCTAGGTGACAGCAGACTGGAGGCCGAGAGGGTTACTCAGTAGCCTGGGCTCCCGCTCGGGGTGGACAGAGGTGGCATTGCCACCACAGATGCACCAGGTGCCCCTGAGCACACACAGAAATGGCTGGGTGTGTTGTGTGAGTTCACCTCAGTTCAAAATACTTTAAGAGGAGCAGTCAGAGGCAGTGGGATGGGTCTTGTTGTGGACAGAGTGGGAGTCAGTGGCTGATGGGTTTGTCTGCGTGCTGGCCCCTGGTGCGGGTAGCACCTCCATTCTTTTGAGCCCCTCATACTTACCTGTCCACTGTCCCTCTCGGGCCTTCCTGGGTTGGAGGTCGAGGAGTGGCACGACCTCAGGTTGATCAGGTGGCTTCTCTGGGGTTGATCAGGTGGGCACTGCCGGTGCCGTGCAGTTCCTGAAAGCTGTACTGCAGTGGCTCCAGGACTTACCACTGTCACTGCCCGTCTCCTGGGCCACACAGGAGCTGGGCTTCACACCTACCCCGCCCTCCTCTGGCCACTTGGTGCTGTCTTCCTCAGTTCCCACCGTGGTTCGGTCCTTGGAAACACGTCTGTGCCCTGCCACCTCTTTCTTGTGCCACATAGCCTGATGTCACCCTGTGGTGTCTTTGACACTTCCTGCGTATCCATTTGTTCCCCATGTTTTATGTAGAACTGTGATAATCCGGATAGGCTGGGCACACACCTACGTCCTTGCTGTGACCACTGGGACGCAGGTGCTGTAACTAGTTTAGAAGCATAGGTGTAAGGAATTTAGACTAAAACATGAAGGGAGAGGATGAGAAGAAGTCTGAGTTAAAGGCACAGAACAGGAACTGACTCTGAAACACCTTTCTGCAGCACCTCCTCTGCCCTCTGAAGACGTGGACAAGCACCGCAGGAGGTTCAACATGCGGATGCTGGTCCCCGGGCGTCCGGTGAAGGACGCCACCCCACCGCCGGTGCCTGCAGAGAGGCCATCCTACAGGGAGAAGTTCATCCCTCCCGAGCTCAGCATGTGGGATTACTTTGTTGCCAAGGTACACAGTGGAGTGCAGGCTCCCCATCGCATGTCTGTGTCACAGAAGGGCTGGCAGTGGTGGGAATCACCGCTGTCTAGACATTGAGTCTAACTGCACAGTTGTGGTGCTCTTGGGGCTGAGACAGGGACGCCGGGAGCATGGATGACACATGAGACTTGTTACAGTCAGATGCTTCCATCGAGTGCACAGACCAGAGTCCGTGTGCAGCACGGAACCAGCTTGCTGTGACAGAACCGCCTGGCAGTGCGCTGGCCCTGAGCAGCGTACGCTGTCTGGATGCAGTGCTCCCCTGCCCCTGCCGCTCGAATTTAATGTGTCTCTTTACCATCACGAAAGCACCTGGAATCTTTAGTGTGAATGACAGCGACATTAAGATTGGTAAATGGCATCGGGTGTGGCGCTGTGTGGAGTCCTAGCACTGGGAGACTGAGGCAGGAGAATCAGAATTTCGAATCCAGCCTGGGCAACTTAGACCTTGCCTCTAAATAAAAGTGTGCTGGGATATAGGTCATTATGAAGGCTCTGAGTTCACTCCCCACCCTATACTGGGAAAAAAAAAGGTTTGCAAATGGTGACATGCCAGTTTATTTTTCATTTTCCAAAAACATTTCCTCCTGATTAATAAAGGGTTTTTGGAAATTTGGAAAATGCCAAAAAGTATAAAGAAGGAAAATACAATCTATCCATGGATAATTGTTAACTGCTTCATAGTCTTTCTTCAGTTAACATTGCAAGGTAAGAAATTCCACATGCTATTAGAAACTTGGTCAGACATTGTGGCTTGCACTTACCATCCTAGTACTTTGGGAGGATAAGGTAGATAGATCACAAATTTGAGACCAGCTGGGCAGCTTAGGGGAAACTCTGTTTTAAAATATGAACATTGCCAGTGCAAAGGCCCTGGGTTCAATCCTCAGTACCAAAACAAACACCTGCATAGCTGTCATTAAAAAACAAAAATTACAAACTAGGCACGGTGCATCCCGCAATTTCAGTGTTCTGGGAGGCTTAAGTAGGAGGTTCACAAGTTCAAGCCTAGCCCTGGCAACTTAGTAAGACCCTGTCTCAAAAAATAAAAAAATAAGGCCGGGGATATAGCTCAGTGGCACAAGTGCCTGCCTGGCAGGTGCAAGGTCCTGAGTTCGATTCCTGATACCAAAAATAAATAAATAAAATAAAATAAAATAAAAAAATAAGAAAGACTGGGGATATAGTTCAGTGTGACGGCCTTGGGCTCAGTCCCTAGTACCACCACCAAGAATTGCAAGAGCCGTGTTAGGGAAAACCTTAAACATACATGGAGTGCAGGAGCTGGAACAGCAGCGCCCACCTCTTGTCCGCCATCTGGTTTCAGAAGTCATCATCTCGTGGACAGTCATGCTTCACTACTTCTGCTCCCTGTTGGTGGCAGTGGAGGACAGCGCGGGATTCACTCATGAATATTTCTGGGTGTGTGTGTGTGTGTGTGTGTATTTGCCACTGAGGATTGACCCTAGGGCCTCACGGAGCTGTGCCATCAGCCCCTTTTAGCTAGTTTGAGACAGGATCTTGCTGTTTTGAGACAGCTGCCAGAGTGGGCTTGAACTTTCTAGTCTCCTGCCGCAGCCTCCCATGCTGAGATCGTAGGCATGCACCACCACACCTAGTTTGTGTTTTTTTTTTTTAAAGGATTTTAACAGAATTACACTAATGTTATCTGTCTCTCTCACACACACACTTCCACTCTATCAGGTATCCCAGACAGTGTTCACGTGCTCCCTTGTATCTTAAATGTTTTTGTGTAGTGGTTTGCCCAAATCAGGATCCAAAGTGATGCATACAAATGGGCTAGTATGACATAGGTCTCCCTTGATCTTTTCCACCACCATCTTTTTCATTAAATTGACTTTCTCTTATTTTTGTCCCAAAAGAATTTGTCCTGTCGCATCTCTCAGTGAATGCTGGTGGCATCTCTGTGGCTCTGAACACCTCCTTCAAGCCCAGTGTTTCTGAGAGGCGCAGGTTAAATGGGAGTTGTCCCTCCCCGCTGGAAGCGCTATCCTGGAGTTGTGCCTCATCAGTTCTTGTCTCCACGGGGGCTTTTGATCTTGCCCCGTGGTCTCGTCCCTCCCTGCTGTTCATTCTCTGGGATGTGTCCCTTCGTCACTGTTTGGTTCCCTCCAGCACGTGTGGGTGGGAAAGGCAAGAGCAAGAGCAGTGATTCTAAACTGTGCTTCCTTTTTGCTTTTAGTTCTACACTAAGCTGATAGTCTAGCGTCCTTTTGGGAGATCAGTGATGTTGGTTTTGTTTGGAGCACTGCTGTACTCTCAGGCTGTACACATGGCACTCTAGTTGCCAGCAGTGTCACTTGAACATGAGCCTGATCGCCCCATCGCAGGGGGCCCCTGTGTGCTGGCTCCCGGGGCTGGGAGGCTCCCAGCGGGGCACTGCCTTACTTCCTGGTGTAAGGTGCTCACCCCATCAGGCGTGTCCTGCCCAGGGTGGGAGCTGCTGCTTCTCCAGAGAAGCTTTGCGTGGGAAACGCTGAGAAAGAGTCAGGGACATGGGTGCTGGTGGTGCTGGGGTGGTCCCTATTTCTAGGTGAGCACCCCTTACAGCCGTCACACAGCGGGTCAGTGGGGGGGATGGACACCGGTTTACCTAAGCAACATAGCTGTAGAATCTTTTCTATACCTCTGTTTCAATTTTCTTAGTTTTTCTTTTGATGTTTTATATTTTTCAATGTTGTTTTAGACTTTCTAATTTTTATTGCTGATATATAAGAAGAAAACTATTGATTTAAAAAAATTAATGTGTCTAGCTGCTAAGTTATTTTGTTGAACAGAGTTTTACCTGGTTATCTTGATGGTTGTAAGGCTGGTAACATCTGCAGAGAATGGTTAGAGTGATACCATTTAACATGTTCCATTTTAAGTCAGAATAAACACTATTTTAACATTTTGAAGAAGTAAGAATATATATTTTAAGAAAATTTAAAATATATATTTAAAAATAAAGAATATAATTGATATGTAAAATGTGTTTTATATGTTTATGAAGTTCTGCATATTTTTAAACTCACTTTGCCTTTTATTGCAGCCATTCCTTCCTTTGTCTGATAGTGGTGTCATCTACGACTCCGATGAAAGCGTTCACAGTGACGACGAAGATGACGATGCCTTTTTCTCAGACACACAGATACAGGAGCACCAAGACCCAAATTCCTATAGGTAAATGAGGCATTTTTTTGCTTTTGTAGAACATCCTGATGTTAACTAATTTTAGCTAACGTTTTCATCATGGATTTATATAAAAACTGACATTATTTGCAGGTTAGGAATTCTGCACCGTTAAGGTAAAATTTCTAAAAAGTAAAAATATTTTCTTCACATCCAGTTTCAAAGAATTTCACACATATTATAAACACTAATATTTTTAGTGAGAAAAACCTTGAAACTTATCATTGTTGTTAGATCTTGTGTGACTGTGAAAAATGCTTTTCTACTTGGTTGCAGGTTCCATGTAGTAGTAAGTTTGGTGTATGTTGCACATCTTTTATTTTTCAAAGACTACAGAGTTGTTGTCTTAGTTACTTTCTTATTATTGGGACAAAATACCCAGCACCCACAAATTAAATGAAAGATTTATTTTGGCTTGAGGTTTGTAGAGGTTTCAGTCAACGATCAGTTATCTCCAAGGCAGAGGGGCTTGGCGGAGGGGGATTGCTCATGGCATGGCAGGCAAGCAGCAGCAGCAATCAAGGGAGGAGGTGGGACACAGACCCTTCTAGGCTGGGCCCAGTGACCCATGTCATCCCGTGGGCTTCACCTCCCAACATCACGCCCAGCTGTAAACCCATCAGTGGACTCACCTGATGTCAAGCGCTTGTGATCCAGTCACCTCCGAAGCCCCACCTACAAGCAGGAGCTGTGAGGGGGCACCTGGATAGAGCCCTGATGGATACCATAGGGGTGCTGTAGTTAGGCAGCCTTTCTTTTGGGTTGGAGATCGAGTTAAAACAGTTGGCAGGGAGCATTACTGTGCTGCTCTCACAACTTCAGTTTTTCAGTTAATGAGCATTTTGTTTTGGCTCTTATGAACAGCTGGGCTCTTCTGCATCTGACAATGGTGAAACTAGTGCTTCATAATGTCAAGAATTTCTTTCCCATTGCTGGACTGGAATTCTCTGGTGAGTTTGGAATTTGAAAATTAATGTTACTAAATATAAGTTACCATTAAGTTTTGGTTTTTACAGAGTCCGTATAAAAGGCCACTTGGTACGAAGTAAAATATCCAGTGTAGTCCTTTTAAGTCTTAATTATTATAGGCTCCAATCTGGTTTTAATCAGAGCAGCACCTCCGCGTGGAAGATTGGAAGAGCGGGAACCCAGAATAGGTACACTTCACATTTCTCAGCTCGTGTGAGCTGCCCTCCTGTTTTGTTGAAAGTATTAAGAATCCAAATAGTATTAGGTTAACATTTTCAGTTTTGTATTTTCAAAAGTCTTAGCTCTAAAAGTTCAGATTTTTATGAATATGTAAATGATCAATATTTTTTGGTAAAATGAAATGACATATTCTCTTATCTTTTAGAACTGCCTGTAACGTCACCATTGGGTATTGCTGTGATTAAAAACTTGGAGAACTGGGAGCAGATTCTGCAAGAGAAAATGGATCAGTTTGAAGGCCCACCCCCCAACTACATCAACACATACCCAACTGACCTTTCAGTAGGAGCTGGACCTGCTATTCTTCGAAATAAAGCAATGCTGGAACCCGAGAACACGCCATTCAAGTAAGAAAGCTCTCAGAATGTCGATGAGTGTATAGCTTGATTCAGTTTTCTTGAAAAAATGTGACAACAGCTTTCAAAGTATTCATAATTTTGAAGCCACAGTCAATTTTTAGCAGTACTCTCTAAGCAAAACACAAAAATCTAGGTAAAATTTATGTTTCCTAGAATTATGTTTTCTGTAATTCAATAGACATACTGCTTTTATATTCAGGAAGAGACCTTTCTTATCATCTGTATTACTTTCAAAACTCTTAGAGAAATTTTTTTAATAATCTTAATAATCTCCATGTACAAACAAGTAGTAGACACATTAAGGATTCTTAGCATTGTTTTGATATGCTACATGCCTGTCTTGATTCCTTTGGATAAGAAGCATGCTTTTTTTTTTTTTTTAATAATTTTAATTTAATATATGAAAATACAAAAATTGTGCATCTTCATGAGCAGATGTGATGTTTGAGTACCTGTGCACATTGTGTCATGTTTGAGTCAGGTTAAACAATGTCTTAGTTAGTTTCTGATTGCTGAGACAAAATACCCAAAACCTCCAAGTTAAGGGAGGGAAGGTTTATTTTGGCTCATAGTTTGTAGAGGTTTCAGTTCACAGTTGGCTGGCTCCAAGGCAAGATGGCACAGCAGAGGGGCATTGCGGAGGAGAAATAGTTTATGGTGGGCAGAAGGCAGCAAGCTACAAGTGACCAGCCAAGACCACAACTCTTTCTGTACCTTACCCAGGCTACCCACCCTTAGGGTATATAACCCTCACACCCTTAATCCAAGTGCCCTTCAGAAAGCCCCCCTGTGACCACATGAACCTTTAGGGGTATGTCTAGACACAGCCTAAGAAGCAGTGAGCAACACATGTGGGTTTTGAAGCAGCCAGGCATGAGCAGCACTGATGCTCACAAGCCTGAAAGAGGCGGGCTGCTGAGCTCTAGATGTTGGAGAAGCATTGTGACTCTTATTTCCTGATGGGCTTTCACCGATGGCCATCCTAAAGGGTCATTTTAAAAAAGAAGAGGTACAGATGCATCTGATACTTAGTACAACCAGTGCATTCAATGTAGGGAATTAATTACTATACAAAGGAGTGATTTTCAAGAGAACTAAAAACAATGACATAATTCATAAAATTTTGTTGAGCTCAGTGCTGTCTTCTTTGCAGTAGGTGATGCAGGGTTTAAAGCAAGTATGTGTGAGCGTGAAGCATGTTTCCTGTAGACTAGAATGGTGTGTCTTGTTTTGAGTAGGTCCCGGGATTCTTCTGCGCTCCCAGTCAAACGGCTGTGGCATTTCCTTGTTAAACAGGAAGTCCTCCAAGAGACATTCATCAGATACATCTTCACTAAGAAGAGGAAACAGAGTGAGGTACTTTGAGAAAAATACTTCAACATTTTTAAGTTAGTACTTGATTTACTTTGAAAATTTCTTTTTGGTTATAACTCATTTTAATGATCTTTCACACACCATGGCTAGTTGCCAGTTTACTAAATTGCAGTGCATTGCTTTTAAGACCAAATCCTATAGTTTTCATAGCAATGAAAAAATAAAGGTCCCTTGATAAATCACATATAATTAGGTAAAAGTTGGTCCTTCTTTTTTTTGAGACAGAGTTTTGTTATATAGTTCAGACTGTCCTTGATCTTTTTTTGATGGGCTGGGTACTGGGAATTGAACTCAGGACCGCATTCTTGCCAGGCAAGCACTGTGCCACTGAGCTGTATCCCCAACCCCAGACTGTCCTTGAATTCACTATGTAGCCCAGGCTGGCCTCAAACTCTTGGCGACCCTCCTGCCTCAGCCTCGCAAGTGCTGAGATTACAGGCATGCACCATAACACCTGGCTTGGTCCTTCTTTTTTAATTAAAACAGTAGCATGGCCCTTTAAAAGCAGTTAGGCTTGCTGTACTAGCATTTTAACATGAAAAATTTTAATTCTGTAACAGAATATGCTACAGAAATAGGAAGTGTGACTTGATTGTCTTTACGAAGCTAGGCAGAAGTTTGGTGTTGCACAGTGATTTTAAAACTAGTGAGTGGCGGTGTAAGACGAATCAGAATTTCGGCAGCTGGCTCCCCTCTCTCCCTTGGAAAGGTCTTTTCTGCGAGCACTGCAGGTGCTGGCTGAGGTAACAGGCTGTCACAGATGCAGTCTAGAAGAGAAAAATGAGTTCTGCTCCACTTAGAAGAGGGGCAGGTGCGGTAGAGTCCCTATGGCCAGTTCCCTGGCACCACGTGCAGAGCTGTGTCCCGGGTTTCCTGTGTCTACCACGCACCGCTCCCCGGAAGAGTAACTGGTCAGCCCTTGGCAACAGTTTTCGATTTTTGTATACTTTTTGATAAAAACAAAAGACCCTGCTGGTTTGAGATGACTAATGTAGGGTTTGTTAGGGAAAATCACAGAGCTGTACCATTTGTCTCTTTCATTTAAGCCACTGGATAAAGCATCTCCTGTGGTGATGCGGAATTTCCATAATAATATATAGAACCTAATAGATGAATTTAAAGTAAAAGGTATTTGCTCCTTAGGCCTGTCATTCACAGAAAGCCAGTTCATTGAAGGATCACTTTTCTGAGTGTTTAGTTCTTCAGATTATTAAACTAATGGTTTACCAGAAATATAGCTGTTGCTAAGGCTTGGAGCAGCTAAATTTGGCTGGCTTCATATAGCTTCGGCTGACTGCTGTGGGAGCCGCGTGTCTGGTTGTTTTGGGTGTCCTGAGTGAGGTCTGCACATACAACATTGAACAGTACGTGTCTGCTAAAAATTGTTTTCTTTAAGAAAACATGAAAAAATTAAAATGTAAAAAGATCGTAAGGCTTGAACTATGCAAATTTATTAAAGCTACCTATCAAAAAATGTGCTTTGTCTTAGTTGTCAGGATTTTGATAAAATTGGTAAATTTACATAGTTGATTAGTACAATTTGCAAACTAATCTTAAAAACATTTTAGCTCATTTTAAAAAACTACTTAAGATTCTTCTGAGGAAATACTGAAGTTTTAGGTATACTCATATTTTTCATCCTTGAGTATTTTAAAAATATTTTGCCAAACAAGGTTTTATGAAATGGATAAATGGTTCATAACATTTCTAACTCTGCCAGTTGAGGTACGGCAAGTAGGTTCTTGAGCATTTCTGCTTTCACCCAGGGAGCAGTCCTGACCTCTCGCTGCACTCTGTGCATGTCCTGGTCCGCTGGACCCACCAGGAATCCTGGGGCGCGGTCCGGGCCACGGCCCTTCCCCAGTGGGAAGAGCTCGGGGCTTCTGAGCTCCTTGTGATGCCCCTGTGACAGCAGGGACCTGTCCCTTTTTATGGCACATCACCAGCCGGGTGCAGGTTGACCCTGTGATCTCTTCCCATGCCTCCTGTTAGGCAGTTCCTCATATAGAGAGTGAATGAGCCTGTGATCAGGAAGAAAAGTAATTACTCAGATTATGAGGGACAGTGAGAGAATTCCCAGTGTTTTGATTTGTGTTTAGCAATAAATAATTTTTAGATTTTAAGTCAACCCCTGTAGGCTAGGAATCTGTGAGATATAGAGTGCGACGGCTCTTAAAGGCAGGTTTCATTTCCAGAGGTTAGTTTTATGAACTTTAACTAGTATACAGGTAGTTTTTATTTTAAAAGTAGCTTTGTTTTTGCGTCTATGCAATCATCACATTAATTTGCTCTTTTTGCTTTGTGTTTATCTGATGACATTTTGCTTTAAAATTTTTCCTGATTTTTCAAATTCATTTTTGTCATCTTTTAAGTGATTAGTGACTGTTTCAGCTTGAAATGTTTCATTCTGTGTAATTTCATTTCATGCATGTGTTTGTGGTTGTGGCGGTGTGGTGTTGTTAGTCTGTAGAAGAACGTGTGGAGCAGGGCAGACCTCACTGCATGGCAGAGGATGGCCACGCCAAGGTAGTACCACCCTCCCACCTATGCCTCTGGCTCCTCGCCTGCCCCCTCTGCGCACTAACTGAGTGCCCAGCTGGTGACTAACCCAGAGTCCTTGAGGGAGGAGCCCCCTCGGTGCTTCCGCTGTGTCCAGCTGTGCTTCTGCCTTCAACTGGCTGTCTCCATGTTTCTTCTGTTTGACCCCTTCTCTTCTACCTTGAAGCTCGTACTTCCTTCCTCCTCTCCCGAGCCCCTCCATCCCTGTGTCTTCTCTCTAGCTGCTCTTCATTCCATTCCGTCAGCCTCTAAACTGCTCCTTTGTCTTTCCGTGACTTTTCCTCCACTCCACGCCTCCTAACATGTACGACTCATTGCATACATCTGTGCACTTGGGGATTGCGCAGAGATACGTGTGATTGTTACACATTGGTAATGTAAATATCTGAGTCATCTTCTATGACAGTTCATCCATGTCTTACACCCTCAGCGGATAGCTTTACAATTGGAGTTAATTATAGGGCTTCAAAGTATTCAAGCAGATTTTCCAAAACTAATTCTCAACACACTAAACTGTTACGTGTTTCTTTTTGCTGCTACATTCTCTTGCTGTCCAGCTTTTAAATTCGGTGGGATGTGCATGTTGCTGCGTGGCGCTGTGCGGCAGAAGCTAAGGCTCAGCTGTATTTTGTAGGTCGAAGCTGATCTGGGCTACCCAGGAGGCAAGGCCAAGGTCATTCACAAGGAGTCCGACATGATCATGGCATTTTCCGTTAACAAGGTAAAGGCACTGAGCGCTAAGAAAAATGTACCGTATTTAGTGAAATGGCTTAAATCATTCACTGTGCCCTTGCTCTGCAGGCAAATTGTAATGAAATTGTTCTGGCTTCAACACATGATGTTCAAGAACTGGATGTGACTTCTCTGCTGGCCTGTCAGCCTTACATATGGATTGGAGAGGAATATGACAGAGAATCCAAAAGGTGTGTCCTCAAACCACTTGGAAATGGAGTTTTCTTTCCTTAGGTATCCACCAAATCACAGACTGGGACATGGCTATACATCTCTACTAGAGTAAAAGATAAATATGATTTAGCTACCAGTAAAAGTCTTTGCCTACATTAATGAATAAATTGCTCCTTCCATTAAACTGTTCGTAGTTTTGAATCAGAATAATCTGATATCAAAGTCTAATGCTTACTACCATTCCAGTGAGTTTAACCTGAAGAAATGTCAGGATCACGTGGTACTCAGTAACGGCAGCTGAGGTGCAGGAACACAGCCAGACATCGCAAACACAGCATATTAATTGGACTGGTGGACAATTCTCATTCACTAAGTGACTTTGCGGTATTTCTTCTTGTCACCTGATAAGCACATCTTTACAGACAAAGACGCAGGCAGCGTTACTTTTCTTTGAAGCTTTGGACACTGCAGTACTCTGTCTGGCCTTTTTCCTCTGGGCTCCCCCTCCCCCACCTTCAGCTTTGGAGTTGCATGTCCCTGGGGCTGGCGCTGCAACACTGTTCTTGTTTTGTGGAATTTTCTCTTTCAGGTAATATCACCAGTCTTAGACTTCTGAGTGGATGGAACCATAATAGAAACTCCATACTTCAAAGAAATCTAAAGTTGAATTTCTTTAAAATTGCTAATTTGGGGCTGGGGATGTGGTGCAGTGGGGGGCACCTGCATAGCACAAGCAAGGGCCTGGGTGCAAACCCCACCATCATAAAAATAAGAGAAGTTAATTTGCCACCTGGGATGTGTGTATTTGAGTAGAATGTTTACTTGTTTTGTATATATAATCGAAGGAAAATCTGTTAATGCTTCAAAACAGGGCCAGAGATATAGCTCAGTGGCACAGTGCCTGCCTGGCAAGCACGAGGTCCGGAGTTCGATTCCCAGCACCAAAAAAACCCCCCAAAACAAAAAACTTTAAAACAAAGATTGTTCCAGTACGTGCAGCAACACAGTTGCCTCCAGACAGAATACATTTAGACTGTATGTACGTTTTACTCGAAGGGAAGAAGGTGACCAGGGCCAAAAGTGGACTGTACTTGAGACTGGTACCCGTGTTCCCTCCTGGGCATGGCTGCTGGTGGTAAGTAGACATCTGTGGGACTTCCTACAGCTCCGACGACGTTGACTACCGAGGTTCCACCACCACCCTGTACCAGCCGAGCGCGGCAACCCACCCAGTGAGCCAGGTGCACCCACCTTCGTCCATGCCCTGGCTGGGCAGCGGGCAGACCAGCACTGGTGCCAGCGTGGTGAGTTCCTTACTCCTGGGGTGGGCTTCAGAATCGGGTGCTGTGAGACCACAGTGGGGTCACGTTGGCCTAGCAGGGATCGCGGTGTCAGAGCAGGGCCTGTTGGTGCCCCGGGATAATAGCAGTGCCGCCCCGTATGGTGGGGTGTGGTGTCAGAGCTGGAACTGTCATTGTGCTATAGTAACAGCAAGGTGCTGCATATGGTGGGGTGCAGGGTTTGGCGCAAGCGTTCCTTACCGCAGTCCTGAGCACGAAGTCTGCGCCACAAGGCTGTGCAGTAGGCGTCCGTGACCACTTGAGACCCGTGCTCTGTCAGGGAGCTTAGCAAATCTGTTCCAGAGTTCATCTCAGTCACAGGCTGTCACAGAACGTTACAGAATTAGTTATCTGGAACATCTCCTTCCTCACTTCTTCTGAATACACGCAGTAATTCCTTTTGCCTTCTACAGCTTATGAAGAGGAATCTACACAACGTGAAGAGAATGACCTCACACCCTGTCCATCAGTACTGTGAGTACCTCGCTCACGATCTATCCTTCCAGGGTCCTCTGTGCTCCTGAGGCTGTTGTTAGGAACTACTGAAACCTTGACCCTTGCGTTCCACATTGCCCATCTCCCTTTCAGACCTGACAGGTGCCCAGGACGGCAGCGTCCGCATGTTTGAGTGGACACGCCCGCAGCAGCTCGTCTGCTTCCGTCAAGCTGGCAACGCAAGAGTCACTAGGCTGTATTTCAACTCACAAGGCAACAAGGTTTGCGCTCATCCCCACATGATTGTGCACAGTAGGGCCTACCTGATGGGTGAGACCACCTCCACAAACTCAGGGAGCAGCGTTTAGGCTGAGCAGGCAGGGTGTTGGGTCCGCTTCCATGCCCTCTCCTCTTCTGATGGAAGCAGAGGTCACACAGCTCAGCGTGATGATCAGGGTCCGTCCACGTAAGGGCCCCTCAGAGTGGAGAGGTTGCTCTGTGGGGTGTGTGTGGCTGGAGACCCCATTTTCCCACGGGGCTGCAGTAGACCTCGGGGGGACCCAGAAAGCAGCTACAATATGTGGAGTGTGGAGCACGTGGCTTTGCTGGGAACTGCAGCAGAGGCAGCCGTGGGTGGGGTGTTTAAGTGGGGTCCGAGTGAAATCCCCTTTCCATACGTGATCCCGTCTTCGGCAGGGATTCTGGGAAGCTGGGCTGACTGTTTCCATCCCCTTACAGTGTGGTGTTGCGGATGGAGAGGGTTTCCTGAGTATCTGGCAAGTGAACCAAACAGCGTCCAGCCCTAAACCTTACATGGTGAGTCTCTCCCCGCTCCGAGTGCCACCCGAGTGTCTCCTGCGACAGGGACAGTCGCACCGTTCCATCCAGCATCATAGCGAACACCAGCCACCCAGCTGTACCCTGGTTTTAAACTGAAATGCCCTAAAAATAAAAGCCTGGCTTTTTACCCAGATGGGCAGCCATGTTGGAGAAATGCTCGGAGCTTTCACTGTGTCTGATCAGTTTAGGATACATTTTTGCGATACATTTATCCATTTTGAAAACAACTTTGTAGTACTGGAATTTTATGTGTATTTTAAGATTCAGACATGTGCTGAGCATCTGATTTCCTCCACAATTTTGCTTACTGGTTTATTAAATAATCCTGATGGACTCTGCATTAATCTGAGCCATGGCACGGTGCCTGGTGAGGACCAGCGCATCCCCAGCGGTGGCAGTGTGGCTGTGCTCCTGTAGATCCCCTGGCACAGAGTGGTGGAGCTCCGGCTGGCCTGCAGTCCTGGCTCCAGAGCAGTCACCCGGATCCTTCTAAATTTTCTTTTCTGGAGTAGCCCCATGTTCTTAATTACAGGCAGGACAAGGTATTTCTCTTAAATTAGCACACTATCTTGACTGTACCGTAATACCCTCATGGAAATGAAAGTAATCTTGAATTTATACTTTTGCCTTTAGTCAGATCTGATCATTCTAGGCAGAAAAAAATACTCATTTTATTTTCCAATATCCTGACATGCTTCTTTTGGGCCTGCACCTCAGACTTTCTGTTCATCACCGGATGCAGTGGGAAAGTCCTGCCTGGGTTCGTAGATAGCTTCCCGCGTCTTTAGAGCCTCCTTAGGAGCCCTTGGGGGTGACCTTAAGCCCACGGGCTGTCTGCAGGAGCCCTCTTGACAGCGTCTGTGTAAGTTCCTTACCTGCAGAGCATAGCAGAGTGTGCTTGAACAGTAGACGTTTGTATTTTGTTCAAAGAGTTAACCTGACTGAGTCCTCATGCTGCAGTCCTAACAGCATGAGTGTGGAAGAGCCCTCCCCTTTGGTTACTGACTTCGTTAGGTGCATGTGAGTCGTCTACACTAAAATTATTTGGGCTTTTACTGTAATCAAATGGCTGGATAAGTTCGTGGGGTCTTGCTCTGTGTCATCTAAAACTGGGCTCAGGCGCTGTTCCCGCCTTAGCGTCCCAGGTAGCTGGACTACAGATACCTGCCACCCTGTCCAGCTCATTCCTGTCCTTTGATGTCTTCTCTACTTAACGTTTAAAAAAATATGGAATTACAGGCTCTATTTTTTAGATTACCAATTGTTTCCAGTTTTTAAAGATTGGTTGCATTCACTTGTTCTTCATTCTAGGCTCATTGTTCAAAAGCTGTTCTTATTCATGCAGGTGGTATGGTGTGTGACTTTTCCACACCAGTGTCACTGGGTGTTCAGGTGACGTTGTTGCACTTTGTTTTCCGTAGAGCTGGCAGTGCCACAGTAAAGCCACAAGTGACTTTGCGTTTATTACCTCTTCAAGTCTGGTTGCCACATCTGGACAGTCCAATGACAACAGGTAGGCTGACAGAAGCAAAGGAAGAAACATAAATTTTAGGCAGGTTATTTTTGCTAGAAAATATAGTATAAAAACACCTAGGAATAGAAAGAGTTGTCACATAATTCTTATTTCAGAGTGGTTCTCCTTACTGAAAAGTGGAACAAAATTTTCTCCTACTGTAGTTTCTCTGTAAGCATGTATAATTTTTCAGTTAACACGGCTGTGTCTTAACTGCTGTCAGCGCTGCTGGGTGCTTGAGAAACCAGTGTGCTTGGGATGCGGTGGCTGTCCCCACTGGCCCCCTTCGTGCATGGCACCCTGCGGAGAAGGCTTCGTGCGGGGGCAGGGTACAGGTGGCGGGCTGTTTGGAGGGGGCTGCAGCGGGGCAGGCCCAGCCTTGGGGACACGCAGAGTGCCGGGGACAGGCTGGAGGTAGAGAAGAGAAACCCAAATCCTGCCCTGGTTGAGATTTCTGCTCTATAAATGTGAGGAAAACAAGAAGAATCAGTAAATAAAAGCATTTGACGTGAAGACAAAATTTGTCTATACTGGTGCTTTGCACGAGAATTGATGTGTTTTTCTTGTTTCTTTACAAGAAATGTATGCCTGTGGGACACGCTAATACCGCCTGGGAACAGCCTCATTCATGGTGAGTTGCGGTCTGTGGTTACCACGGGGTTACGAGGCTGCTCCTTTAGCTTAGTGAGCAGGTCCAGTGTTTATTCCCGGGACAAAGGTGGAGACAGATCTGGAACAGATGCCTGCAGCCAGTGCAGGTGAAGGGAAGAGTCTGGCTGTGTCGCGGGCCGGCCAGCCGGGGCCGGGATGCGCGGCAGCCTTGGAGGGCTGTGGGGTCGACCCTGTGAGCAAGGGGTCTGAAGAATTACCTGCAAAGTATTCATTGAACTCAGTAGAAATGAAGTCATATTTCAGAGACTTAAAGTTAACAGAAAACAAAGGTTAGCCTCGTAAGAGCTAGCAGTGCATCATACCCTTTCAGGATATTCCTTTGGTTTAAGACAGTATTTGCGTAGTTAGTGCCTCACGATCTCTTTCCACATAATGCTGCCCAGAAAGGATTGCATGCTCTGATCGGTTTGGGTTAAAGTGAAGCAGATTTTTTTAACAGAATGATTTTAATACGTTGAGATACATTTTGAAAGGTGTAGTTATTTCTGAGTTTGTTTTGATGCAGTTTTTTCTCTAAACAATTGACACAATTTGCAGACTTGCCACACATGAGCCTTGAATCATACTAAAATTCCCAGGGCTGGGCAGCTGAGCTGTGCAAGACGTGGCGTGAGTGCTAGCACTGCAACAAAGAAAACAGGATGCAGCGAGTCCTGGGAAGGAGCGTTAGCTCTCTGCCCCCGCACCGATTAGCCGATACTGGGCAGGAGCACTTTGTCCCTGGGTCTCAGGTCTAGTCCCTGTGGTGGTGCCGTGAGTGGGGTGAGTGGCAGCCGAGAGCAGGGCCCCAGCGGTGCCGTAGACCCTTGACTGAGCCTGCGCGCGCTGACCCAGTAGCGGTGGGCACTGTCGCTGTCGAGCACGCGTGCAGCCGAGCCAGTGACTCACCGAGGACCGTGCCAGCCATGTGTGGGTGCAGGGAGGTGACTGCTGAGCATCCCTGAGGAGCACAGGCTGCACTGTACCCCGGGGTCTCCATGTTGTCCAAGGTGAAGCTTTTAAGAGTGTTTCATGTGTGAATGGTCCTCAGCTCTCCAAGCCAGCCTACCTCTGGGCCAAGGTGGAACTTCCTGTGTGTGTAGCGTGCAGAGATGATGGGTAAACAGGCTTTTTCTAGCATTGCCTATAATTCTTCTTTGTAATGCAGTCATAGAATTTCAGAAATTCGGTGACTAAAGGCACGAGTAACTTCTGTACTCTCCATGTGGCTTAAGCATTAATGGCACTGTTGAGACTGAGCCGCTGCACAAACGCGGGTGTCTTTGTCCCCAGGTTTCACATGCCACGAGCACGGGGCCACTGTGCTGCAGTACGCGCCCCGCCAGCAGCTCCTCATCTCGGGGGGCAGGAAAGGCTGCATCTGCATCTTCGACATCAGGCAGCGGCAGCTGCTGCACACGTTCCAGGCCCACGACTCGGCCATCAAGGCGCTGGCTCTGGACCCCTGCGAGGAGTACTTCACCACGGGCTCTGCGGAGGGGAACATCAAGGTGAGTCTGTGCAGACCGAAGGCTGTTACCTGTCCGTATCCGTGTGAGAACAAAGCCGGCTCCTGCGCCTGTGAGCCGAGAGCGCAAGGGAAGCTTCATGGAGAAAATGAGTCTCCCAGCACTCCGCTTCTGCTGGCCCTTTCTAGACCACTGCAGAAACCCCTGGACTCGCAGATCCCTGTGGCTTTAGAGATGGGCTGGCGGTGCGGCTCTTTGAGAGCCTGAGTAAAGCCCCAGACTTGATCCCAGCACTGCAAAAGCAAATACAAAGCTTTGAAGTACTGTTGGGGCTACTGCATGGTACATACCTCTACTTGCAGCTATGTGGGAGGCTGCAGCAGGAGGACTGCAAGTTCAGGCCTACTTTAGGCAACTTACTGAGGCCCTGTCTCAACATGTGGAAAGAGCTAGGGATATAGCTCAGTGGTAGAGCACCTTCTGTACATGCACGGGGCCTAGGTTTGATCCACCTACTGCAACAGACTGGCTAGTTTTTCTGGTAGTGGGGTTAGATCTACACCCCAGGATGAAGTGTGTGAGCTTAATTAATGATGGATTTTGGTGTGGCTTAAGCATTAACAGCAGTTTGGCTGTTGAGACCCTTCCATACCCCCACCCTGCCCGCAGCACTTGCTTCTCGGGTGGTGAGGCCAGGTTTGCATTGAGGGACAGCACGTGCACTCCTCCACCTGGCACCAGGGCCTGGTTTGTGGGAATTACTGCATAGCACCCCAAGTCAGTGCCTGACTGAGCTGGAGCTGCTCACAGATGGCTGATGTGTGACAGCAGCACAGACAGGGAAGGAAGCCTGCGCATGGGGTCGTCACTTCTCCTTGGGTCCGCGATTCGAGGAAGGGGTGGTGGGAGTGGGGCTCTGGTGACGTTAGCCGGCCAGGGAACAGCAGTGAGGGTGGTGTGTTGTTCTTGGTCTCTCTAATGGCTTAGAAGCATTTCTCTTTTTGTCTTAAACCAGGTCTGGAGGTTGACTGGCCACGGCCTCATCCACTCCTTTAAGCACGAGCACGCGAAGCAGTCCATATTCCGGAACCTTGGGGCTGGTGTCATGCAGATTGAGCTAGTCCCAGGCAGCCGGCTCTTCTCCTGTGGCGCTGACGGCACCCTGAAAACCAGGGTCTTGCCCAGTGCTTTTAACGTCCCCAGTCAGATTCTTGACATTCTGTAGACTTCAAGAGTGGGGCTTCGTTTTTATGTACACTTCAATTAAAATGTAGTCCAGCAATTATCAGGCAGTTAGTACCTTGAAAACCATACAGAGAATCTCTGTAGCTCTCAGTCGCAGGCGTGCTCTGCCAGGTGTTGCCTGTCCACACTGGTAGGATGAATGTGCATGTACTGTGCTGCTGACATCCTTAAGAATCCCACCTTGTATTGTGTGAAGGGTAGCTATTCTTTCAGCAAACCTGATTCGGAAAACACCGGGGGCTCAGTGAGTGAGTAAAAATAGCAGGAAGGGTGTGTAGACCACACTGCGGAAGCTCTGTTGCTGACTCAGGTTTTCCTCCTGTCTTACTCCGGTCGACGCATGCCTGCAGGGTCCTCCTCTGAGCGAGGGCGCCCGCGGTGCTGGACGCACCACACCAGCCACGGCCCGTGCGCAGGGACCAGGTCTGTGCTGGAGAGGTCATTTCATTCTTTCCTGCTGAGTATCTTTCCTGTTAGTGTTTATACTGAGCTAGTACTGTAATTTGCAAATGAGTGCAAATTTAAATGCAACGTTTTCCTCATGATTTGCACATTCACATTTTTTGGACTGCTAGTTTTTCTATTTAAATATTTGCCTTCATGTTAGGAATGTAATGTGAACAAGACATATTTGTAGTTAACCAACACACACCTTCTTAGTCCAGTTTATTACTTCTTCTTTTTATTGTGTTCAAGATTAAAACATTTAAGGCCATGTTGAAACTGCACCAATAGAGCATTTCATATCAACTCAAATGAATGTTAGGCTTTTTGTGGCCAGTTAAGTCGATGAGATTGGTGGTATTATTTATTGCCACAGCCTATTGTATAAACTATGCAGAGTTAAATACCATTTGCTTATAAAATCTTAGCCAGTGTTGTCATATTTTGATGTATTTCCTAGGTTATGACCAAAAATATGTTCTTGAGATATTGAAACCATTGTCTGCGTGTGTCTACATGTTTACCAGCAAATTGTCTCATCATGTTCGAGAGAACGTTTAATGCCTGTGGTGAATAGTAAAACATAATGGTGTAAAGCACCTTTCGCTGAAGGCGACGTGATGTTCATGCTGTGAAATACCTATGTAACAGAAGAATAAATGTTATTTGTTAGAGTTTTATCTGAGTCTGGCCTATTTAAATAGCCTGGTCTGGCATTCTTTGATAAGTTTTTAATAGTTGAGACAACTTTTAATAAAATGTTGAACTGTTCGAGAATTTTTAGGCTCTTAGGCAGTTGATTCATTCACCAGTGTTTACTGAGTCCCTGACCTACAGAGGCCACCCCGGCAAATCAGGAGACTGCGGGGCCAGGCGAGGAGGCACGGCAGGGGAGTGCGCAGGCAAGCGCTCCCGCACCGCCTCTTCTCGCACAGGCTGCGCTGGTGAAGGGCGGAAGGAGGGCTGGCTCGGTGCTGAAGCTGTAAAGGAGCCGGGCACAGGGCCTCGGTGAGTGGCAAGGCAGACGGGGTGTAGAATTCACAGGGTCGCAAATTTGACAGAATGGAGAACACCCAGTGCTCAGCAGAGTCAGCACCCAGAGGCCATGCGTTGTGTTTCTTGTGTCACCCTATATACTTCACTAACAGTACTGACTCAGTAGGAACTGGAAGGTCACCCAGTTTTGCAACAGAAATTCAGATACGGTGGTAACTTAATTCTCTCCATGATTCTGGTCACAGCCAAATTGGACAGTGCCCAGGAAGCGAGCACACAGACCCTTGGACGGCTCACATTCAGCACAGCATCCCCTTGCGCCCCTGCCCCAAAGCCTACATTCAGCGGAGATCAGAGGGCTGCTCGCTTTCTCCCATCTCTCAGTGGGAACAAAGGTGCCGTGACCTGGACAGGAGCCACGGTCTGGGTCGGACAAAGGGGCACTCCTCCGTTGCAGGGGAGGCACCTCGCGAAACCACAGGCGCTAAAGCGAGGTGGCCAAGGTCATGACTGGCCAGGTCCCGGGACTGCAGATCACGGAAGGAAAATCACTCATTCAGAAACAGGAATTTTTGCTCTGACTCACTCTTTATTTACTTTTTTTTTTTGGTACCGGGAATCAAACTCAGGACTTTGTGCTTGCCAGTCAGGTGCTTGTGCCGCTGAGCTATATCCCTGGCCCTGACATACTCTTCGATGTTTCTATTTTAAAATCTTTTCGTCATTGAGTTTCTGAGGGATTGGCTTTTTTCTCCCATTTTTGTCCTCTTGTAGTTTTTTTTCTCCTTTCAACCTTTTCCTCTTCCTTTTACTTCCTGTATTTTGCTATTTATTTTTTTCTTATTCATTTTCTCCTGTGGCTGTTCTCTTAACACCATTCATTTCCTTTTACATAGTAGGGCCCCCATCTTTTCTCTCCTCATGTCACATTGATTTCTCAAATTTTGCATTTTTTGTTATTTCTACCTTTACGAGTACCACTACCAAGCTTTATGAATCTCTAGATAGCTACTTCTAACTTTAAATTTGTTGAATACTGTTCTATCGTCAGAGGTAAAGTTGTTCCATTTAGTAGCCATTTACTTTGGGTCCACAGTAAGTCAGTATTGGGGTGGTCTTAGTGTTCAGACTATAATTACAGATCTCTTTTCTATGGTTAAGAGTGGTACTTAATTGGTTTTTCAGGATTTGGCAGTACTCAGTTTGTATTGATGCTGTAATTGATGCTGATTTTGTTACGATATCAAGCATGACATAGCTGTTGCTATTAATTGGTTTTCTTGGAATGCAAATACCTAGATTGCCTCAGTGTCATTAACAATATTGTGGCCCATTCCTCGATATCTGGCTACTAGGCCAGTGTGCTGCAAACTTGATCTCAAGAAAGTGGAGGTGGTTGGATCCTGAACACAAAAGTCATAGTCCCACACCAAGAGGACACCACTAAAGTGTACACATTACATTCATGAGGTCTCCATACCAGAAACAAAATTTTCCACTAAAGTCAACCCACAAGCCTCAACACAAAACCAAATAAAAACATGAGAAGACAAACAAACAAAATACCTCCAAAAACTCGCAACTTCCTCAAAACTGATCTATGGGGCACTGAAGGGGAGGAAACCAACAGCCACACACCAAAATTGTTGGAAATTGTTTTGGGACTCTAGGTATGGTGTGTGTGCCTGCAGTCGCAGCACTCAGGAGGCTGAGGCAGGAGGATTGCCCCAAGTTCAAGGCCAGCCTGGCCTGCGTAGGGAGTTCAAGTCCAGCCTGAACTACATACTGAGACCTGACTACATACACACACACGCACACACACACAAATTATATTGGGAGATAAAATACAAACAAGGCATTTGACAAGCTCATGAAAGATATAAACAGATACTGGGCCAAATTAAACAGTCTGCAGAAGACACTAACAAAAAGCTAGTAGAGCTAAACCAAATGATGAAGAACATGACTGACCAGCGTAGAAAAGAACAAGTCCATTAAAAGGCTCGAAATAGAAATTCAGATTAAAAATCCTATAGAAAGTATCACCAAGAGAAGTGACCAGTGTGAAGAGACAATACCAGAACTAGGAGACAGGGCTGTCGGTAAACAGCTAATGAGAGAGACCTTAGAAACATTACAAGAACATGAAAAATGGATCCAACAGTTCCTAGATGGTGCAGAGAAGACTAATTGAAATTAGTGAAAAATCAGAAGACAGCACAAATGCCATACAAAATCTGTTTACTGAAATAGATAACTTTTCAAATAAAGGAAAAGAGCATGCAGATTTCACATACAAATAAGGTTTATAAAACCCCAAATAACCACAATCAAAAAGAACCTCTCCAAGACACAATATAGTCAGAATCCCAGAGGTCCAACATAAGAACAGAATTTAAAAGCATAACAAAGTGATGAATCACTTATACTAGAATTGCAGCAGACTTCTGAACACAAACTGTAAAGGCCATGAGAGCTTGGAGTGAAGTGTTTCACGCCCTAAAAACAATTTCCAAACCAGGCACATGTATCCTACAAAACCGTATTTCAAACTTAATGGGAAAATAAAATATTTTCAGATAAAGAGCACCTAATGAAATTAATGACACGGGCTGGGGATTTAGCTCAGCGGCAAAGCGCCTGCCTGGCAAGTGCAAGGTCGTGAGTTCGGTTCCCGGTACCGGAGAAAAACCAAAAAAAAAT
>NW_004955409.1:3092691-3179083 GCF_000276665.1 Chinchilla lanigera
ACGGGCTGGGGATTTAGCTCAGCGGCAAAGCGCCTGCCTGGCAAGTGCAAGGTCCTGAGTTCGGTTCCCAGTAACCAAAAAAAAAAAAAAAGAAATTAATGACCACCAAACCAGTACTCCTAAAAACTCTGAAGGATATTGTAGAAAGAGATAGTGAAGCTAACAACAGTGAACATGTTAGGTAGTGCAAGCAGTTAAGTAGAAGGGAAAGTATGGAATCAGCAACAGGAAACAAGGCAGTGACAAGCATAAGTCAGTACCTGTTAGTAATGTACTAATGGGAATGGTCTCAATCCCCAGTTGAAAGATTGGCAGAAAGGATGAAGAAGCAAAATACAACAGCATGCTGCTGCCTACAAGAAACATTTAATTCAAAAGGAAACCCAGGGACTAAAAACCAAAGGATGGAGAAGCAGTATACCATGCAACAGAACCTAAAAAAAAATGTAGTTATCCTGTATTCAGACAATGTGGACTTCAAACCAAAACTGATTGAAAGAGACAAAGTCACAAGTACTGGTTAAGGGAATGATCCCTTAACTAGAAGAGAGAAAGAATCCCTTAGCTAGAAGAGAGAAAGAATCCCTTAGCTAGAAGAGAAGAGAGAAAGAATCCCTTAGCTAGAAGAGAGAAAAAATTATTAATGTATTTGCACTAAATGATGCACCCAGCTTCATAAGACAAGTACTTCTGAAAATAAAAGGCCAAATAATTATAGAGGGGGACTTTATCACCTATCAAAAATACATCAACTAGACAAAAAGTCTGAGTTGAATAAAACCTTCAAACAAATGGACTGAGTGAGAATGTCCCACTTAGCAACAAAGTACACATTTTTTTCTTGGTAGCACCTGGAATTTTCTCCAAAATAGACCATATACTAGCTAATGAAGCAAGCTCAAGTAAATATAAAGCAATTGAAATTATACCATACATATTTTCAGATCAAAGTGCAATGAAACTAAAAGTCAAGTACGAAAAGACACAGAAGTTATGCAAATGTGTAGGAACTAAATATCCTTTTTTTTTTAATACTGGGAATCAAACTCAGGACCTTGTGCTTGCCAGACAGGCTCTGTGCCGCTGAGCTGTCTCCCCAGCCTTTAAATATCCTCTTAAGGTGTTACAGAGAAATCAAGAAATAAGACAGTTTCTAGAACTAAACAGTAATGCCAGTGTGACATACCACAACTTACGTGGCACAGTGAAAGCAATCCTAAGAGGAAGTTTACAGGTGTGAATGCCCACATCACAAGAAAAAGTAAAGCCTAATAACTAATGATGCACTGCTAGGTCCTAGAAAAACAAGAACAGTCCAAACCCAAAGCTAATATAGGAAGGAAACCAGAAAGATGAGAGCAGAAATCAATAAAATTGAGACTAAATACAAAGGATGAATCAGATTTGGTTCTTTGAAAGAATGAACATAGACAAACTCTTAGGCACAACAACAAAGGTTCCCAAATCGGTGCAATTAGAAATGAAAAAAGTGAAATTACAATAGATACTACCAAAATAAAAAACATAATTGAACCCTTCTCTACCCTGTATGCCAATAAATTGGAAAATTTAGAAGGAATGGTTAGATGTATAGATACATATGAATTACCAAGCTGAGCTGAGATTTAAAAATCCTCAATAATCCAACAACAGACAATAAAATTGAACTAGTAATGAAAAACCTGCCAACGAAGAAAAGTCCAGCTCCAGATGGATTCATTGCTGAATTCTAAAAAGCTTCAGGGAATATCTAAAACCAATACTTCTCAAGCTCTTTAACAAAATTGAAAGGGAAGGCATACATCCAGTCATTCCTGGAAGCTGCTATTACTGTGAGTCCCAAACCAGACAAGAATCCAAAAACTTATAAACCAATCTCGGTAATGAATGTAAACATAATTACATTCTGGCAAACAAAAGGCAATGAATCAAAAAAATTCATCCCAGGGACGCAAGGATGGTTAAATATATGCAAATCAATAAATGTAGTACATTCACATAAACAGAAGGAGGGACAAAAATCACAGGTTCATCTCAATAGATGCAGAAAAGGCCTTTGACAAAATCAAATGTCCTTTCATGTTAAGAACACTGAAGAAAATAGGTATAGAAGGACTTTATCTCAATCTGAGAAAAACCATTTATGACAGACACACTGCCAACATGGTATTAAACAGGGAAAAACAAAGCTTTCTCTCTAAAATCAGAAGGAAGACAAGGATGTCCACTATCACCACTGCTGTTCAACATAGTCCTAGAAACATTAGCAAGAGCCATCAGGCAAAGGAAAAGGGTGTGCATAGGAAACGAAGATGTGAAATTATCATTACACACTGGAGGAAAAACAGTGTCTTTAATAAAGAGTGTTGGGAAAACTGACTATCCAAATGCACAAGATTGTATCTAGACCAGTACATCTCACCATGTATTAAACTGCGTTTAGAATAGATCAAAGAACTAAATGTTACAACAGAAACACTTAACCTGCTGGAAGATAAAACAGGTAAAACTCTGGAAGTCATCGGAGTAGGCAAGGACTTTTCTACACAGAACCCCAGATGCGGAGGAAATAGTACCCAGAATCAACAAATGGGGCCAAATCAAATCAAAAAGCTTCTGCACATACAGCAAAAGAAGCAACCGACAGAGTTAAGAGACAACCTGCAGAGTGGAAAAAAACTTGCCAGCTATTCTTGAGTCAGAGACTATCTAAGATATATAAAGAGCTCAAAAAAATTAGACCACCCGAAATAAAAGACTCTCTCAAAAATGGACAGCTGGATTGAGCAGGCCGAGGTTTGGGTTGTCTGATCTTTCGGAGACACAGCCTCTTCTCACCGTTACTATGATATTAGCTGTAGACTTTTGTAGATGTGCTTTATCAAGTTGAGCAGATTCACCTCTTCCTATTTTGCTGAAGAGTTTTTGTCAGGAATGAATGTTGGATTATCAATTTTTTTTTCTACTTTTTTATGAGTGCATATTCATACACAGATGAATGGGGTTCATTTGGCACACCTGTACATACATGTAACATAATTTAATCACTTCCATTCTCCACCCTCCCCCATTTCACATTTTAAGAGGGGTTCAATGTGCATAGTGTATTTTGATCCTGTTCATCCCCCTTATCAGATGCTTTGAATGCATCAGTTGCCCTCCTCGTGTGGTTTGTCTTTAGCCCACTGATATGGATTACATTGATTTTTGGATGAATTCACGCTACCATGCAGGTCTCTATATCCCGATGATATTATGTTAATTACAGATAAAGGGGTGGACTCTCCAGCTGTGGCCATGCAGTTCTTTATTTTTGCTATGTTTTTGATGCGTTGTTAGATGCATGCACATTAAGGTGTCTCTTCCTGGGCAATCTTCCATTTTACCGTATAACGCATCTCTTTATTTCTGATAACATTACTTGCTATAAAAACTGCTTTGACATTAATAGAGCTGTTCCAGATTTCTTTTGATTCACCATGATTTATTTTTCCTTTATTTTTACCCTACATCTTTATATTTAAAACGAATTTCTTTTGAATTGATATAATTAGGTCTTGTTTTAGAAATTTTTAAATCTTAGCTGATTGTCTTTTGCTCTTACGTTTAGACCATTTAAAGTGATTAACTGAAAATGCTTGATTCAGTTGTACAAATATCTACCATATTTGTAATTCCTTTCTATTTCTTATATTTTCCCCCATTGCACTGGGGATTGAACTCAGGGCATTCACACTAAGCTAAGCCCTCAGCCCGCTTTTTGAGACAGAGACTCAGGAAGTCACTGAATTGCCCAGGCTGGGTTTGCACTTGAGCTCGTTCTGCCTCGCCCCCTAGAGGGCTGGGATAACAGGTGTGTAACACTGGAACCAGCTTGCTACTATTTTTTAAATCTACCCTATTTTCCTTTCTTCTCTGATCCTAATTGAACATTTTTTGATTCCATATCATCTCTTCTCTCTCACCCTATCAACTGTACTGCCTTTTATTTGTGTGGGGGGAATTGAGCCCCGGGCCTAAGGCATGCTAAGGGCTGAGTTCTCCTGCACTGAGTGTGGACAGGTAGGAACCCGGCCTCCAAAGTAACCGCCTGGAGCTGGGGTCTGTGGGCCCAGTTCAGCGCCAGGGGGCTGCCTGGGACTAGTTTGGAAGGAGGGAAGGTTGGAACCTCTGGGCTGGATTGGTGCTGGGTGGGCCTGGAGCTGGTTTTGTGGGTGCCAGCCTGGCATTGGAGTGGACCTGGCATTGGAGCGGGCCTGTAGCACTGGGCTATGCTTTGTAGACACTGGCTTTAGGCCTTCCCAGTGCCAGGCTGGTCCCTGTGTTCCCTGCTCCCCACCAGGACAGTGCGCAGGGCCTCGTGCCTCAGCAGCCCAGGGGCGAGGTCTTTCCCAGCTGTCAGCAGTACCAGGCTGCCCTTACAGACTCAGGTCGGGGTCCGATCTCGTGGAGCAGGGTGCCGTGTCCGACCGCCTGCAGAGCCAGGCCCCAGACCAGCCTGCCTGATGACACCAGCAGCAAGCGAGCCCGTGGACCCTGCGAGACGGCCAGCCCGGACTCTGAGTGGATCAACTGGTGCAGAACTTGCCCAGCTAAAACAGGTCTGCACAGAAGAAATAGGTCCTGTTTCTTCAGATGTTTAGTGTATGAGCTGCCGAAGTGAGCGCGTCTCCAGACGTTTAGACTGCAGTGCACAGCCATAGGCAGTCAGGGAAGCATGGCAGCACCAAACACCAATAAGCGACCCCCGAGAAATGAAGATGCCATTTCAGGGTGTTTATTCAAAAGATACGAAATCAGTTTATCAGAGAGATACCAGCACTCCCACATTCATCGCAGCACTATTCATAATAGTCAAATTATGGGGTCAAACTACCTATCAGCAGAGAAATTCATGAAGAAAAGTACTGGGTACTGTTCAGCCGCACGCAGCTTTTGTCACTTGAGATAACCATGGATGAAAACAGCCGAGTACACTCCTCAGTGACTGGCTCCCCAAGGGCACACCACGGAGGGCAGCTAGCCGTTCACGCACCGAGCTGCCTTCCCAAGAGCCGAGGCAGTCCAGGGAGCACACTGCCTGCTTTTGTATAACAACGAGAAAAAGGCAGGAGGGGAGGTGCCTGCGTGAACCCCTCCGAGAAGCTCAGCGTCTGAGCCTCCCGCTTGGGGCAGGGAGAGAGAAGACCGCACCTCGCCCTTGGTTTCCAGTGTCAGGTCTACCACAGTAAAGCCGAGGCCCCCCGCCACAGGCCAGCAGCTGCGGGCTGAGCTACTGGAGTCACACTGGGCCAGGCAGGGCTGCCTCTACCACCCCTCCTCCAAATTTGGGTGGCAGATCGAGGAGCAAGACTCTCTCCACTGGGAGGCAGAGCATGAAAACCGGCACAGGGATGAGGGCAGACCTCATACCAGGTAGGAACAGAAGGCCTCATATGCAGGCCAGAGCTTCTGGGCCGAGCCTCTACACCCACCTCCATATTGAACAAAAACTGGCATTTGAGTGGGAAGACTCAGGCTTCCGCCTGTGTTATTTCCAGCCGTGTAGTAGGCACTGGGCACACGCACCTTCCTCCTGAGACCCTGCGAATCCCTGCAGCTCTGAGACTCAGGTGCGGGTCAGCTTAGCGTCGGCTGCCTTCATCAGCACTACCCAAACCTGGGTGGCCCCCACTGCCTGCGGGTGGAACAGGGTAGTGGGCTCAGGACTTTGCCCTGGAACACAGTGCTAGGCTGGTGACACTTAACACTGGGCAAGTCCTAATGTCCCCCATCCCAAGGCCTGCTTGTGGACAGAGCCTCTCCCAGGACCCAGGGGAAGGCCTGTGGCCCTACACAGTGGACTTCTAGAAAGCTCACTATGGCTGGCTGCAGTGATCCTGGACCACAAGTCTGCCTCAGCAGCCAGTAGTATTGGAGCATTGGCCCTACCTCATTACTGTGCTAGCGTTGTCAGGCCACGACATGTGACACTGTATCGGCACTGACGGCTCCAGGTGTCACGGAGGAGCCTGGGGGTGGCCCATCCCCAGTGACTTCTCAGATCTGGGCAGAATCCCTGGCCACAGACCGGTAACTGTGCACGAGGTATCCCAGCCTACCTCACCTAGGGAGGGGACTGACTATGGGGAAGACTACACTTTTTAGGCTCTCTCCTGATTCTTCCTGAACCAACATACCAACCGTGTTTCTGGGGCAGACCTGACCCCAAGTTGCTCCCTTGTACAAAAACAGCAAGAACACACCAACAACAGTTTCCCAGAAAATCTCACCTAGGTGCCATCCAGGGCGGATACAGTGGCAGTGACTTTAAGCTCAACAATAAGCAGCCTGCTTAGAATTTGTGGAAAGATGGGCACAAACAAAGCCAGATTAAGGAAGGCTGGAACACCTCATCCTTCCATGCCCACATCATGTTGCACACCAAAAAAGATCCAGAGCTTTCCAGAAGTCATTACCTCACCTAGTAAGGTGCTACAAACAGGCCAGCTAGCAACTGGTCTAGAGGAACAGAACCGACCACCAGAGAGCGCTAGAGTGCTGCTTCAAGGAGGCCCAGTGAGCCTGGAGAAAAGAACCCGCACATCTCAGGGTCCTAACCGAGAAGCTTAGCAAGCAGGTGAAATACAAAATTGGTTTTTGAGCTCAAAAATATACACTGTGGAATTAAGAATGTGATAGAAGGCCTGATAGGCTAGATCAAACAAAAGAATTAGCTTGAAAACAGGCTGTTTGAAAACAGTTGGAGATGATAAAAGAATGAAGAGGAATAAAGAAAGCTTATGGGAATTTTGGAACAGAAATAAGAGAATATATTCAGGTTATTGGGGCTCAGGGATGACCTGAGAATGCCAAAGGGGTAGAAAGTTTATTCAAAGAAATAATAATAGACAGCTCCTCAAATCTTGAGAAGGGTACCAATATTCAGATACCAGAAGGTCAAAGGTCATTAGTCAAATTAAAGTCAATCATGTCTACCACAAGACATCTTAAATCAAGCTCTTAAAAGTGAACAGTAGAAAGAAAATTCTCAAGACTGCCAGAGCAAAGAAACAAATACCACATAGGGCTGTCCCAGTTTGCCCGACGACAGAATTCTCAGCAGAAGCCTTGTAAGCCAGGACAGAGAGACATGAGATTTTCACACTGCTGAATGGGAAAAAATTGTTATCCAAGAACACTGAGCCCAGCAAGGAGAAAGACATTCTGAGACAAAGAAAAGCTGAGAGAGTATATGTGCACCAGACCTATTCAATGAGAAATGTTAAAGGAAGTTCTTCAACACGGAAGTGTTAATCAGTAGGATGAAAACATGAGAAGACATAAAACCCAATAAAAGCAATTACACGAACAAATCCAGAGTGCTGTAGTATCAGAAGCATGGTGCATCCACTACTCATATCTTTACTATGAAAGCTAAAATATTAGAAAACTACATGAAGAGATAGGCAATGTAAAGATGTAAAATTGGATGTAAGAAATTCCAAGTACAGGGGAAAAGGGGTACACATATGTTGCTTATTATATTTTCTCTTGCTCTTTTTAGTCATACTGTTGCACCATTTCAAAAGTTTGTTATGATAAAAAGTTTTTCCCTTGTAACCCTCATGCAAAAACATAATAGACAAACCAAAAATAGTTAGCAAGGAATTAAAGAATATTACTTGAGTGCATCTCTTACCCACAAAGAAAGACTTAAAGGAGGAGAAAAAAGGAAGGAACTACAATAAAATAGAAAACAACATGCAAAAATGACTGTAGTAAAGCCTTACCTATCAGCACTTACCTTATATGTAAATGCTTAAATTATCCAGTTAAGGGCTGGGGATATAGCTCAGTGGCATAAGCGCTTGCCTGGCAAGCCTGAGGTCATGAGTTCAATTCCCAGTACCCCCCCCCCCCAAAAAAAAATTATTCAGTTAAAAAATCAAGTGATTGAATGGATGGAAACACAAGGCCAAACTATGTATTGCTTGTGGGACCTCTGAGGGCAGGCATAGGCTGGAAGTGAAGGGAAGGAGTAAGATACTCCATGCAAATGGAATCCAAAAAACAAGCAGGAATACCCATACCTATATTAAATAAAGTAGGCTTTAAATCAAACACAATAACAAGAAATGATATAGTTTGGCTCTTAAAAGTCCCATGAAAGCTCATGTATTGGTCCCCAACCAATGATGCTGTTGGGGTGTGGGAAAGCCTTCAGGAGGTAGGACCACCAGAGAGAAGTCAGGTAACTGGGTGCCTGGACTCGAAGGAGGGCCGCATCTCTGCTCTGTCACAAGCTTCCCCTGTGAAGCTTTGCCTCACGACAGACCTAGAGGCAGCAGTCCTCTGAATCCATAGGCTAAGATCAATCTGTCTCTTTTTATGCTGATTTGCTTAAATATTTTGTCACAGTGACAGAAATATAACACAGGAGAAAAGGCAAATTATGATAGAGGGGTCAATTCAGCAAGAAAAACAACAATCCTAAATATATATGCTCCAATATTGGAGCATCCTGATATAGCCATAGATGTAAAGGGAGAGATGCACTCCAGTACAATAACCACTGGGGACTTCAACACCTTACTGTCAGCCACGGACAGACCACCCAGACAGAAAATCAACAAAGGAGCAGCAAAGCTAAGTTGCACCCTTGACCATATGGACCTAACAGATTGTCTACAAAACATTCTAACCAACAACCGCAGAATACACATTTTTCTCATCAGCACATGGACCATTGTCCAGGATAAATCTCATGATAGGCCAGAAAAAACATCTGAATTGAAATCATATAAAATGTCTTTTGAGTCCATAATGCAATGAAACTAAAGAATCTGTAAGGGAAACTCTGACATGATTTGGAAAGTGTGATAGTTAACTGCGATGTCAACTTGAGTAAGAAATGCCCAGATGATGGGATTAGCACATTCCTGGGAGAGTCTGGGTGAGGAACTTAAGGAAGAGGGGAGACCCACCCTGGGTGTGAGTGGCACCAGCCAGTAGTCTTGGAGGAGGAATAGATCAAAAGGAAAGAAGAAAGAATCACACTTCTGTTTCTTCAGAAGAGCTCCAGTCTTCAGGCTTCCAGGGCAGATTCTTCAGCCTTGAAACACAGACCCTTTGACTTCCTGATACAGACTTGCACAGGACAGGACGGTGAGCTCAAGGCCTTCAACTTTTGATAGGATCCTTTAGAGCTCCAGTGTGCAGATGGCCCTTTTGTATTCTTCCACACCTTGGCTCCATAGGCTGTCACTGTAAGCCTATCTTGTAAATACATTTATATCATATTAAATCTGTCCCTTTACTGAACTGACTGATATGGAAGGTGTACAAGTACGTAGAGATTCAGCCACTTACTTTTGAACAACAACAGATCAAGAAATCAAGGAAGAAATTTTAAAATTCCTTGAAACAAATGCAAATGGAGACAGAACTTACCAAAAACTATGATATACAGCAAAAGCAACACTAAGAGGGAGATTTACAGGAATCAATGACTACATCAAAAAAGTGGAAAAATATCCATCTATTGCTGCCTCTGTAGAAACTAGAAAGATAAGAACAAACCAAACTCCAAATTAGACAGGGAGAAGTAACAAAAGATCACAGTACAAATAAATTAAATGGAGACTTAATACGAAGGATCAACAAAACAGGTGATTCCTTGAAATGAAACAAAATAGCCAAATTCTTAGCCCAAATAAGAAAAACAAAAGACTCAAATAAAATCAGAGGGCTGGGGTTGTGATTCAGTGGTGGAGAGCTTGCCTAGAACAAACAAGATCCTGGATTTGACCCCCAGTACCAGAAGGAAAAAAAAAATCCTAAATCAAATAAAATAAGAGATGAAAAGAGAAGACATTACGTAACTGACATTGGAGAAATACAAAAGACCATTCGATATTATAAGTAACTGTGCAACAGCAAGCAGAAACACTGAAATGACACCCAAGATTTGGAGGCAGACTTATTTACGTTGATGGACACTGATCAGGATCATTCCCAGAATATCAGGCCCTGATCTCTGGTGGTCCAGGGTTTTTATGTGATGCACAAGCAGGAGGTACAAAGGTGAGACAGAAGAACCTGGCAGTTCTGATTAGTTAGCAGAGTGAGAGCAGCAGTTACAAGGGTAGATTAATGATCATCAGTTTATGAAGCTTGGTACAGTGGTACAATCAGGCATCCTGCATGTTTGGTTATGCTCTCAGGGTTACAGGAGTCAAGCAAGTAGTTACAAAGCCATGAAGCAGTTACAGAGCTAGGCAGTTTCAAAAGAACAAAGTTTTGAAAGGAACAATTTCTCTTGTTTTTAGTTTTTCCCTTTCAATGGCATGTCAATAAATTTGATAACCTAGAAGAGGAAAACTTCCTACATACATGCACTTTCTCAAGGATGAATCATGACGAAATTAGAAAACCTGAACAGACAAATAATGAAATAAATAATGAAACTGAATCAGTAATTAAAAGCCTAGAGCTTGGGGTGTAGCTCAGTGGTAGACTGCTTGCCTAGTATGTCTGAGGCCCTGGCTTCAATCCCAGCATAAGAGAAGGTAATGAAAGGGCCAAACTCTCCCAAAGTTGGGTGCCACTCACACCCAGGGTGGATCTCCCCTCTTCATTAAGTTCATCACCCAGACTCTCCCAAACAGGCCAGTGATACTATGGTTTGCACCAGAAATGTGCCACAAAGGCTCTTGTGCTCAGACGTGGGGCTTTTGGAAGGGAATTGTTTAATGAGATACAATTCATAAGTTCATAGTGGAATGAGTTGTTAGGAAGTAGGGGATAGAAGGAAAAGTAGATCATGGGGAAGGGGTGTAACCAGGAAGGAGGGTATATTTTGTCCCCAGCTCATTCTCACATCCATTCATTCATTCTTTTTCCTCCCTCCTCTTTCCCTGCTTCCCTCTTCCTCCCTCCCTCCCTCTCTCCTGTCCACCATGAGGTGAGCCACTTTGCTCCAGCACAGAAGCAACAGACCAAGTAAAATTGTTACTGCAGATGATATTATATGTAGAAAAGTATGAAACTACACCAGAAACATATCAGAACTAATAAATGAACTCAGGAAAGTTGGAGGATATGAAAATCAACAGGCAAAACCCAGGAACATTGCTACATGCAGTAGGAAATTACCTGAACTAGAAATCAAGAAAGCAATCCCATTTACCATAGCTACAAAAAGAAAAAAAAACTAGGAATGAATTTAACCAAAGAAGAGAAAGATCTCTATAATGAAATTATAAAGCACCAATAAAAGAAATTGCAGATGACACCAAAACATGGAAAGATATACAAAACATATCCCATGTTCATGGATTGCTGATAAGAATCAATATTAAAATGCCCACACTACCCAAAGCAATTTACAGATTCAATGAAATCTTTATCAAAATACCAATTACATTTTTCACAGAACTAAAAAAAAGTCTAAAATTTATATGGAACCAAACCAGCCAACCAAGCAAACAAACCCAAATATCTGAAGCCATCTGGAGCAAAAAGAATAAAGCAGACGTCATTACACTGACTTCAAAACATACTACAAAGTTGTAGTAATCAAGAGAATGGGACTGGTGTCAAAACAGACACAGAGACCAGTGGAACAGATGAGAGAGACAGAAGTAAACCCACACCTCTCCAGCCAGCTGATTTTTGGAAAAGGTACCAAGGACACACAACAGGGAAAAGACAATCTCTTTGATAAATGGTTGGGAAAGCTAGATATTCAAGTGCACAAGAGTAAAATTAGACCTTCATTTCACCATATACAGCAATAAACTCAGAATGGACTCAAGACTTAAATATTGAAAACTATAAAACTACTAGAAGAAAACAGTGGAAAAATTCCATGACACTGAATCATTGGGTCATTTTAAAATTCTTTTTATTTTTTTATGTGACCCTCATAGCACAGACAACAAAAGCAAACAAAGACAAATAGATTCCATGAAACAAAAAGCTATAATAATAGCTATGATGAGTTTTCTATCTTAGCCAACTTAGGCAACAGTGCAGGGAGAGGCTTAGGACAGGCAAAACAGAGGTAACAAAGCAGACACAGGAAGGCAAACAGAAGGTGAGCCTCCAGACTGAAATCCAGAGGCCAGATACTCCGGGCCACACATCCATTCCACACCAGGTCCCAGGCACAGGCACCCCCTTGGGGGAGGCCAGGCTGCTGGAACAGACTCCTAACCTTCCCACCCTCCCCACTGGACCAAGATATTCACAGACAGCACCAGAGAAACCCAAGCCTGTGAGCAGTGTCTGGGCAGCCCTGGCAGGTCCTGGGAAAGGTAAAAACAAGCACCCAGGCAGGGCTGGGGACCTGGATTTGAGCACTGTGAAAGCTGACTGGTGGCCACCAGTGGGGAGACTCTGAGGAGAAAAGTACCCAGGGCAGCCCAAAATAGGCACTCACCACCCTTGCCCCAACATGGAGTACTGAGCCATGTATGGGGTACACTGCTCACTCCCCAGTGCACCCTTTGGCACCCATGGGATCTCCGCAGCCCAGGGGAGCTGAGAGCAGTGGGGCCCATGGCAACGCTGAGTTCTCAGGCTGGGGAACACAGAGCAAAGCCTTGACATGGAACTCCTGCCCCGTGAACAGCAGCAAGGACAATCGAGCCCAGGATACAGGGGCAGCACACCTTGTGTTCCATGTGTGGGTCTTGGGCAGAAGGTGGAGCTCCCACCTCTAGTTGCCCTTGAACTATGTAGCCCAGGCAGGCCTCAAACTTACAGTGATACTCCTAACTCGTTCTCCCGAGCGCTAGGATTACAGGCTTGGCTACCACACCCAGTAGTAGTCTTGATGGTTCACTGAAAAACAAGGGTGAAATTGTTCAGGCTAGTTTTAATGTACAGGAGTGATATGTGGTTGCATCTGCTAATGTTGATTAAACTGAATTCTATCCTTGCGACATAGAGACTAGGTCTAATCCTAGCTGGGTAGTTTGAAGAGATATCTAACTACTAAAACACAACTGAAGCCTAGATCATATCACTGGGAAGCAGAAACTTAAGTGATCTCCATACTAGCAACAGAGTCTTTCCAATTTAACTAATCCTCAGCCTTAGCAAAAAAAAAAAAAAAAAAAAGAGATAGAAACATGAGATAACGAGGCAAAAAAAAAATTCCCCCCAAATTCTCAGTTGCCCTAAACCTGATCCAATAGGCAATAATAAGAAGGAGGTAAAAAATGTATGGTGGCTTAAAAGAAGCCCCCCCTCAAATAGAATGAAATCAATAAGCTGTTCAGTGAGCTCAAGGATAATGTAACTAAACAGATAATGGACTTAATTGATAAAGTGATTATTGAGCTTAACAAAGATAATTAGAGGCAGGGTGAATTCACTAAAATGATATAAGATGTGAGAGACAAATTGAGTCCATGAAAAACTATCACACAGAAACCCAAGGTATAAAAACATTCTATTAAAAGGATGGTCAACAGTCTACTTCCAGGAAGATGGTGGAGTGGTGAGCAGTAGAGAAAGAGCCTCTTTGAGATTTGGTGTCCAGACACTGGAATATGGCAATGTGAGGAAGAGAGCAAGTGGGTCCCTGGGACCCAAGAAGGATCTAAAGCAAGAACTGAAGCCCACAGGGAGAGAGAAGAGAGAAACTCCCACAGAGAAGGAAAAGGTTGGTGGTATTTCTCCCTGAGCCTAGACTCACTGCATGGGAGAGGCAGCTTGAACCTGCAGATGAACGGTGACCTATTGCTGACCCTGCAGGTCTCCACGGAGAAGTGCACCAGTAGAGCAGAGTGGGGGATGCAGTAGACTGCAGTGGCTGGTGAGCTGTTTCCCTTTGGATGTCCAGCAAGAGAAGGTGATTGGCTGAGAGTCATCTTGGAGAAAGACCAACCTGAACTTGGGACTTGGAGCAGCTGCTGGCTCCACCTAGCGACTCCTTGCCGAGTTCAAGCCCACAGGGGTCGCAGGGACTGCTGTGGGCTGGGAAAATCTGGTTCCAGCCTCACAGCCAGAGGCCAGCCTGAACTTCAGTGGGAATAGGAGTGAAGGCTTGCTGGGATTATCCACTACTCTGCCATGAAGCTGCTGTTGGCTTGCTGGGATGATCAGTACAGATCTGGATTCTGTCTGCCACATTTCTACCAGTGACTGTAGAGGCACACCTTGAAGTGGACTTTTTTTTTCTTTATTTTCTTTCTTCTTTTCTTATGTTTATTTTTCTGCATTGTTCTAGATTTTTATGAGTGTGAACATGGTTTTTGGTTTTTTGTTGTTCTTCTGTTCTTATTTTTATTTTCCCTCCTATGTTCTGCACCAGTTTCCTGAAGTTGATGTGATCCTCCTTTGTTCTCCAGCCTTGCTTCTAATCTCTTACTTTTCTTTTATTTCTCTATTTTATCTCCTCAGACCTTTAATGTTTCTCCCAAGAGGAAAATTGCCATATTTAGGGCTTATTTACCGCATACAATTTTCTGGTTCATTTTAGATTTTGTTATATAACCACAAATCTCATTCATATGCTTAAAGGTGACAAATTAATAGTTATCTCAGTTTGTCATTTTGTAGGCTAGGTTTGATGCTGTTGTGATTGCTCATTGTACCACTTTAGCCCAAGTGACATAACTGTTCTAACTAGTTGCTCTTCCAGGTATACAAAGACTGAGATTGCCCAAGGGTCATAAAAAATACTACAGGCCAATGCCAAGGAACCAGGGGCTGGTTCCTTGAACCAGAGAAGTAGGCAGCAACTTCCCATTCCCAATAAATTGAGGAGGTAGAATCCTGCAACAGACTCAAAACCCCCAAACCAGCTATACCGGGAAGACACCTCTGAGAAATAGACATTTCCTAAAGGTTCTAAAAACTGACAATAAAGCTGCTCACCATAGGCAATTTAAAAGCATCAACCCAGGAATTAAACATAAAAAATAAATACCTGAGAAGACATTTAAACAAGATGCAACTATATGCTCAGCTCACCAAAGGCAAACTCAGGGGGGCAATGAGGGGAAACACTCTAAAAACCACCCACATGGACTCTGAAGTGGAAACAGTGGAAGTAACAAAGCAAATGAATACAGCTCTAGGAAAAAAATGAGAAATAATTTCTCATGGTGCTGGAAAAACTGGCTTTCCACATGCCAAAGACTAAAACTAGACCCATGACTATTACCATGGACAAAACTAAAGTCATAATGGATCAAAGATCTGAATACTAAAACAGAAACACTAAATCTACTGGATGAGAAAGTAGGTAGAAATCTTGAAGACAGGGTAGACAGAGTTTATGAACAAAAATAAAACTGTACAGGAAATACTTCAAAGAATCAACAACTGGGATCTCGTCTTATTAAAAGTTTTTGCACATCAGAAGAAATCACCATCAGAACTCTGGACATCTGGACAGCTTCAGCAGCCTCAGTGGCTGCACCCTCACATCCCACCCACTGGTGTGGGAGCCAGGCTGCACCAGGGACCATTCAAGGTCCTTGGTGACCATGCCCTGCCCCCCCCTGCACCCTTGCAGGAGGTGAGCTGAGCCCTGGTCAGATTCAGCAGCCTTGGTGACTGCACTCTCACCCTTCCCCCACCAGTGTGGGAGCCAGGCTGAGCCCTGGATAGCTTCAGGGACCTTGGTGTCCATGCACCTCTGGGAGCTGAGCTGAGCCCCGGATGGCTTCAGCAACCTCAGTGACTGTGCTCTCACCCCTCCCACATCAGCGTGGGAACTAGGCTTGGTCCAGGGCAGATTCTAGAGCAGGGAAGATTCAGATTCAGTGACCACACCCCCCACACCCTTACAGAAGCCAGGCTGAACCCTGGACAGCTTCAGGAATCTTATGTGGGAGCCAAGCTGAGCCCCAAGCAGCTTTGGAAGCCTCAGTGATCATGCACCCACCCCTGGCCCGCTGCCACGGGAGCCAACTGAGCCCCAGAAAGCTTTGAGAGCACCGGTGACTGTATCTTTCCCCACCCACACCATCATGGGAGCCATGCTGAGCCCCATGGACTTTTGGTCCTTGCCCCACCACTTCCACACCATCTCAGGAGTGAGGCTCCCAAGGAGCTCCAGGTAACCTCTGGATCTTTGAAAATCACAAAACAAAACAAAACAAAACAAAAAAATGACAAAACGAAGGAAGAAAATGCAATCTCAGACCTGTACCCTACCCAGAACAAGTCCAGGAGACATGGACACAGAAGAGCTTGGAAGTCATACACCTGAAATTTCTGAAATGATTGAAGAAATTGAAGTAAAGGAACAACTCCATTAGGCTACAGAAGGCATCAGATCAGAAATAATCTCTCAGGTAAAAAAAGAAATGACAACAATAGTGAAAGAATTGCTCAGCACATCTAAAGAAGACATAGATAAGAAAACAGAAGAACATAGAAAATGATGGAAACCTTAAACAAACAATATAGGAAAGAATTAGAATATATTAAACAGATTCAAACAAACACACAAAAAATTAAAAATTCCATCAAAAGCTGGCAAAGCTGCTTGAACAAAGCTGAAGATAGACTTTCAGGACTTGAAGACAGCATTGCAGCTAACAATCATGAAAGGAAGGATCTCTTAAAAATAATAAGGAACCAAGATCAATAATTAAACAGCTGCAAGACGATGCAAAGAAAAACAATGTGAGATTAATAGGTGCAAACGAAACAGCAGGAGTCAACACAAATGCCATAAAAAGACTATTTGCAGAAGTAATAGCAGAAAATTTCCCAAGCATGGAAAAAGAATTCAACACACAGATAAGTGAGGTTTATAGAGCTCCAATTAGCCATAACCAAGATAAATCTATACACAGACATATAGTAATCAAGATCCCAGAAATTCAGCAAAATAACAAAACATTAAAAGCTGATAGAGAAAAGAAACAGATCACCTATAAAGGAAAGCCCATCAGAATCACAGCAGGCTTCTCAACAGAAACCATCAACTCATGAATAGCTTAGAGTGAAGTATTTCAGGTCCTGAAAAAAACAACTTCCAACTCAGATTGATTACCTTGCAAAACTATCTTTCAAAATTAGTGGAGAAATAAAATATTTCCACTATAAAGAACAACTGAAGAAATTCATGAGTGCCAAACCAACCCTACAAAGAGTACTAAAAGATATTCTAGAAAGAAATAAAAATGACCACAATTTTAAGAACAACAACAGAAAGGAACCACCAAGCAGAGCAAGCAATTAAGTGGGAAAAAGGAGGAATGAACAGCAGGAAAATAACATGACAAAGATAAGCCAGTACATATCAGTTATTACCATCAATGTAAACGGTCTCAATTCACCAATCAAAAGAAGCAGGCTGGCAGAGTGGATCAAGAAACAAAATCCACCAATGTGCTCTATATAAGAAACACATTTAACTCAAAGGAAATTCATAGGCTGAAAATCAAAGGATGGAAAACAATACTTCATGTGTCAGAAACCCAGAAAAAAACAGGTGTAGCTATTCTGTTTCCAGTATGAACTTCAAACCAAGAATGATCAAAAAAGATAATGAAGGTCATTACATACTTGTTAGGGGAAAACTTCAAGAGGAAGAGATAACAATCATAAATATCTATGCACCAAATACAGGAGCACCCAATTATATAAGACAAATTTTAACAGACATGAAAAATCAAATAAACAGTAACACAATCATAACAGGGGGACTTTAACACCCCATTGTCACAAAGAGATAGACCAAATAGACAAAAAATCAGCAAAGAAATAACAAAATTAAACCAAACTTGTGAACAAATGGACTTAGTAGACCTTTACAGAGTGTTCCACCTGACAACATCAGAATACACATTCTTCTCAGCTGTACATGGGATGATCTCTAAAATAGACCATATACTAGTACATAGAACATGCTTAAGTAAATGCAAAGGAATTGAAATTATCCCATGCATACTATTAGACCATAGTGCAATGAAATTGGAAATTAATGACAAAAGAAATTGTGAAAACTCCATGAACATATGGAATTTTTTTTGGCTTTTTTGAGACAGGGTTCAAAATGTGCAGTTCAGGATGGCCTTAAGCTCACTAAGCTCACTTTGTAGCCCAGGCTAGTCTCAAACTCACAATGATCCTCCTACCTCAACCTCCCAGGTGCTGGGATTATGGGTGTTCACCACCATGCCCAGCAAACACATGGAAATTAAATAACACCCTCCTGAACAACCAATGGGTCACAGGTGAAATTAAAGAAGAAATTAAACAATATTTACAATCAAACAAAAGTGCAGATACAACTTATAGGAACTTGTGGGATGCAATGAAATCAGACCTCAGAAGGGAATTAATAGCAGTGAATTCCCACATCAGGAAAACAGAACAAGCACAAATAAACAATCTTATGCTGCACCTTAAGCTTCTAGAAAAAGAAGAATAAGTCAAGCCCAATGCCCAAAAGGCAGGAAATTGCAAAGATCATCAAATAAATTAATGCAATGGAGACAAAGAAAACAATACAAAGAGTTAATGAATCAAAGAGTTGGTTTGCTGAAAGAATAAATAAAATTAATAAACCACTAGCCAACCTTATCAAAAAAGGAAAGAACTCAAATTCATGCAAAAAGGAATGAAAAGGATGAAATAACTACAGATCCTGTAGAAATTCCAAAAATCATCAATACCTACTTTGAAAATCTTTTTTTTTATTGCATAGTTCTTTTTATATGAGAAGTATAAAACATAAATAAAGAACAAGCAAATTGATCATAGGAAATAGGGCAATAGATTTTTCAAGTGGGAAAAGGATCAAGAAATGGAGGGAAGTGGGGAGGAAAAGAATAGCGGATGAAAAAGAGAATCAAGATCCATTATGTACATGTACCAACTCCCTACAAGGAATGTAATTATTATGTAATGCAAATATGTACTAATACAAAATATAAACTGAAAAATAAACTCAAAAATTTAACAGAAGAACAAGTAATCCAATAAATGGGAAAACTGAACAGATGCTTCTCACCAGAGGTACAAATGGCCAATTGATATATGAGAAAATGTTCAATATCTTTAACCATCAGGGAAATACAAATCAAAACTATACTGAGAGGTAACAACATGTAATGGAATTACAATGGTGAACTCCTACCATCTTGTCTAGTGAAACTCTGTATTATCTCTAAGGTTTTTTTTTTTATTTTTTTTATTTTAAAGATAAAAGGAGGGAAACATTAACAGACATACAACATTTTACAACATATCACAAGCACAATACAGACAATACAGAGTTACAAACAAAGTGGTAGGGAATTAACAATGGTGGTTGTTTTATATATTGATATCTTCAACCTACTTTGAAAATCTTTACTCTCATAGGATGGAAAACACAGAGGAAATGGACAGGTTCCTTGATATGTATGAATTACCAAAGCTGAATGAAGATGATATAAAAATCCTGAGTAACTTTCTATCAGCCAGAGAAATGGAAAATGTAATAAAAAGCTGACCAACGAAGAAAAGCCCAGGTTCTGATGGATTCACAGCTGAATTCTGCAAGAAATTTACAGAAGATTTAAAGTCAATTCTTCTCAAACTCTTTAATGCAATTGAAAAGGAAGGAATTCTCCCTAACTTTTAGGGGAGAAACAGATATAACACAGGATGTACAAATTATAAGAAATTACAAGATTGGCTTACGACGGTCAGCCAGAGAGTTGTATGGGGAAGTGTGCAGAGGGTGTCTGCACACTGAAGACCGAAGGACTCAGTCCAGGGTCTGGAGTTCACTGCAGAGTTCCGTGCAAGTCCGTACTAGGAGGCCAATGAGTCTGCGACGGAAGGCTGAAGGATCCAAGGTGGAAGCCGAAGAGTCTGCACTAGAAGCCAGGAGACGAGGTCCAAGCTGAAGGTGAAGACTGGAGCTCCTCCAAAAGGAATGGAAGCTCCTCTGTCCTTCCTCATTTCCCTTTTATATTATCTAGGTGATGATCCACCCTAGGGTGGCTCCTCTACACCCTAGAGTGTAGAATTGCTGGGCCAATTGCTGAACCAAGTTTAGTTATGCTTCTAAACTTCTCAAGTTGACATAATCAGTTAACCACCACAATACACAAGATAGATAGCTAAGATAATTATACTACTAATTTCTATTAGTTCATTGAAAGGAACAGTTAGTGCTTACATTGTCTGATCAGTTTTGTATGCTCTATCTGGTAATCTGAGCAACTACTTTGAAGATAACACTATGCAATACAATAATCATTGTTAATTTCCTAGCATCTTGTTTTGAAATTCTGTATTATTTTTACTGTTTTTTTCTCTTTAAAATAAAAAAGTTCTCAGATATCTACAGAGATGGTGACCATAATGAAGGCTCTAGAACAGATGCAGAACAGATACAGATAAAAAGTTAGAGGAGCTTAGGAAAATGATGGCAACCATGAATGCCCAACATAGGAAAGAAATGGAAGCTATAAAACAGATTCAAACAGGTATCCTAAAGAATAAAAACTCCATTGAAAGTATACACAGCAGAATCACCAATGTGAGAACAGAATCTCAGATACAGAAGACATGATTGCAGTTAGTGATTATGAAAAGAAAGATTTCTTTAAAATAGCCAGAGACCAGGAGAAATCAATCCAGCAGCTGCTAGAGGATGCAAAGAATAGCATTAGATTGATCAGAGTCAATGAAAAAGCAGGAGATAGCACAAATGACATAAAAAACCTGTTCACAGATATCACAGCAGAAAACTTTCCTGGCAGGGATAAATAATTTGACATATAGATAAGTGAAGTACATAGTACTCTAATTAGCCATGATAAAAAAGTCTACAGCAAGGCATATAATAATCAAGATTCCAGAAATTCAATGTAAGAATAGAGTATTAAAAGCTGCTAGACAAAAGAAACAAATCACCTATAAAAGATAGTCCATCAAAATCACAGCTGACTTCCCAACAGAAACCCTCAAGTCAAAGAGAGCTTAGAGTGAAGTATTTCAAGCCCTAAAAGAAAACAACTTCCACCTAGACTGATGTATTCCACAAAACTATCTTTCAAAATTGATGGAGAAATAAGATACTTCCATGACAAAGAACATCTGAGGAAATTCATGACCTCCAAACTGGCACTCCAACATGTTCTGAAGGACATTCTAGAAAGACAGAGCAAGGATCACAACTTCATAAACTCAAACAGAGTAAATATACCAGGCAAGGCAAGCAGAGGGAAGAGAAGGGAGGCAGCAACAGGAAAACAACATGACGAAGATGAGTCAATATGTATCAGTTATGACCATCAGTATAAATGGTCTCAATTCACCAATCAAAGAAAGACTGGCAGAATGGGTCAAGAAGCAAGATCCAATGATATGCTGCACACAAGAAACACATTTACTTCAAAAAGGAATTCATGGGTTGAAAGTGAAAGCATGGAAAACAGTACTCCATGTGACAGGAACCTAGAAAAAAACAGGGGTAGCTATTCTATTTGCAGACAACATGAATTTCAAGTCAAGACTAATTAAGAGAGACAAAGAAGGTCACTATATCTGTGTAAAGGGAACAATCCAAGAGGAAGAAGAATCCAGAGGAATAACAGTCATAAATATATATGCACCAAATATCAGTGCACCCAACTGTATTAAACAAATATTAACAGAAAGTATAGGTAACAGAAATGACCAATGTGCTGGGCGTGGTGACATATACCTGTAATTCCAGCACTCAGGAGGCTGAGGCAGGAGGATCACTGTGAATTCAAGACCAGCCTGGACTACAAAGTGAGCTCAAGGCCAGCCTAAAGTGCATAGCAAGACCTTGTCTCAAAAAGACAGAAATAACCAATGTGAAGCAAGTGTCAGAACTAGAAGATAAAGTTTTTACTGAAGACTGTATACTGAGAGATACCTTTAAAAAACACAAGGGATTGGGGGAAAATTGGTCTGGAGCTGCTAAAGGACACAAAGAATACTAATCTAAGAACTGGAGGTGAAGAAAAATTAGAAAACAGCCCTAGAAGCATAAAAATTCTTCAGAAATAATAGAAAATGTTTCAAATATAGGGAAAGGATTCAACATATAGGTAAATGAAGCATACTGAACCCCCAAAACCATGATCAAAAAAGAATCTCTACATAACACATCATAATTCCAAAAATACAACACAAGGACAGAATTTTAAGAGCTGTTAAAGAAAACAACATATAACTTACAAAGACAAGTCTATCAGAATTACTGCAGATTTTTCAACACAAACCTTAAAGGCCATGACAGCTTGGAACAAGGAGTTTTTAAATGCAGAAGAAGATGACTTTGAATATATCCTGCAAAACAATCTTTCAAAATTGATGGAGAAATCAGGACTTGCCGTGACAGACAGCATTTTATGAAATCCATGACCACTAAGCCAGCACCACCAAAAATGCTAAAGAATATCCTAGGTAGAGACAGACAGTAACAACTTAAATGAGCCTAAGGGAATGAATATATCAAGCACGGTGAGCTGTTATGCAAAAGGGAGAAATAAAGAGCAACAAAAAAATAACAATAATAGGAATCACTCAATACCCTTCAGTAATAACTCTCACCTTGGATGGTCTTGTAATGGTTGACACATTGTGTCAACTTGAGAAGTTTAACTCAGCAGGGGGCCAGGGTCCTTGCTTTATAGACATCCTGAGCCTTTGCAAGAGGAGGGCACAGAGGTGGTGTGGGTGCAAAGGACCCACCCTAGGGTGGAGAACCTGCACACAATGTAAGGGAAGAAAAGAGGCTTGCTCTTCCCACCTTTGCTCTTATTGTTTGTGCTGTCTTCTGCTGCCTTGAATGGTTGCCACTCTGCCTTGGAGCTAGCTGGTTACAGACTGAAACCTCCACAAACTGTGAGCTAAATAAACTTTTACTTCCTTAATTTTGGGTGTTGGGTGTTTTTGTCTCAGCAACGAGAGAAAAGTAACCAAGATAGGTCTCAATTCTCCAGTCAAAGGACAGACTGGCAGATTGGGTCAAAAAGCAAAATCCAACTATATGTTCCACACAAGAGACATATGTAACCTCTAAAGAAGCTCACAGGCTAAAAATCAGAAGGAAAAGGATAGTTGAGCAACAGGAACCTGAAAACAAGCAGGACTGGACATCTTATTTTCAGACAAATGGACTTCAAGCCAAAATTGATCTGAAGAGACAAAGAAGGCCACTACATACTGGTAAACAAAACAATTCAGTGGGATGAGATAACAATTTTAAATATGCATATACTGAGTATCAGTATACCTAACTTCATAAAATAAATACTATTGGACACAAAGATCAGATAAATATCAACACAGATATAGTGGGGGACTGTAATATCTCACTATCAGAAACGGATCAAGTAGAAAAACAAAAAGCCAAAAACAAACACACAAACAAAAAGAAATATCAGAGTTGAACCTCACTTTCAAGCAAACAGACTTAATGTGTATCTATAGAGTTCAACCCAACAATAACAAAAAGCACTCCTTCCATAGTACACATAACTTTCTTCAAAATAGGCCATATGCTAGGCCACAAAGCATGCTTAAATAAGTTCAAAAGAACTGAAATAATCTCATGTTTCATCAGATCATAGTGCAGTAAAACTAGAAATAAATGGCAAAAGAAACCACAGAAATTATACAAGCACATGAAGATTAAATAATGCATTCTTGAATAATCAATGGGTCACACAAATAATCAAGGTAGAAATTAAAACATTCCTAGAATCAAATGCTCATGGCTGTAGAACATACCAAAACCTATGGGACACAAACAAAGCAGTCCAAAGAGGAAAGTTCATAGCTTTGAATGTGCACATTGGAAAAATGAACTAAACTCAAAAAGTAACCTAAATATGTACCTCAAGGTCCCAGAAAAACAAGACCAATCCACTGAAATCAGGAAAACATCCCACTCACAATAGCTTAAAACATTAAGTATCTCAGAATTAACTTAACCAATGAAGTGAAAGACCTCTATAGTGAAAACTATATTACTTTGAAATAATAGATTGAGAGACTTTAGAAAATGGAAAGACACCCCTGTTTTTGGATAGGGAAATCAACATCATCAAAATGGCCATCTTACAAAAAATATGTGTTTATAGCAGCATAACCCACAGTAGTGGCTTATATGTTCCCCAACAGATAAATGGATAAAAGAAAGTGTAGTATATATACAAGATGGAGTACTACTCTGCCATAATGAAGGATAATTTGGAGTCATCTGTAGGAAAGGGGAATGGTTTTTGTGACCATAATGCTAAGTAAAATAAGTCAGTCACAAAACGTTAACTATCACATAGGGTGTCTAATGTGAGAGACTCAACGCATAAACAACTTAGAGACCTAAATAAAAAAGAGCCCTGTTAAGAAACAGGGAGGTTGACTTGGTAGAAATGGGAAAGGGAATCTGGAGAAGAGGGGGTAGTGGGAGTGTGGGAGACGTGGTGGGGTGGATAATGATTAGGATACGATGTGTACATGTGTTGAGTGCCCAAGCAGAATAGAATCACTGTGCACTGCAAACATGCACTAACAAAAATAATAAATAACTTTTTTAAACAGTTAACTTTTTAAAAAAAGTAGCTATGATCAAAACACTAAAGTTAGGTGTGGTGGTGCACACCTGTACTCCTAGCACTTGGGGAGGCTGAGGCAGGGTAACAAATATGAGGCCAGCCCAGGCAATTTAGCAAGAGCCTCAAAACAAAAAATGAAAAGGGCTGAGAATGTCGTTCAGTATATAGTGTCCTAGGTTCAATTCCCAGTACAGAAAAAAGTTTTCTCCATAAATGATTAATGTTTGAGGATTCATATGTTCAACCTGATTTAAACATTAGTATCTGACTAATATGTACAATTTACATATCAGTTTTTTTTTTAAAAAAGACCAAACTAATAATAACAGCCACAACTAATTTGTTAAGGGATACACATATAAAAAGGTGTAAAGTGTGACATCAAAAATCAAATGTGAAAAAGCGGAGCAAAAGTACAGCGTTTGTGTTTGTAATCCAAATTATCAACTCAAAAGCTTATTGTAACTATTTATATATGCCTCATTGTAACCACAAAGCAAGCACACAGCAGATACACTACAGAAAAATCATCTAACCAGAAAAGAAGATGGCAAGGGAGGAAAAGGACAAAGGATCTATGGAACAACCAGAAAACAATTAACAATATGGTGACAGGAAATCCTTACCTATCAATGATTATATTGAATGTAAATGGATTAAATTCTCCCCAGAGTACTTGTGTGGATCTAAAAAAGCCCACAAGACTCAATCATATGCTGCCCACAAGAGACCCACTCATCTTTATGGAGATCCATTAACTAAAAGTGAAGAGATGGGAAAATATTTTGTACAAATAGAACCAAAACACAGAGTAGTTCCAGCAGGTAAGACAGACCAAGTCAAACACTATAAAGAGACAGAGGTCAGTATATAATGATAAAGAAGCCAATTCATCAAGAGATATCCTCTTGATAGCCACTGTAAATAGGTAGTCACCCGACATTAGAGCATCTAAATTAAAACATACATAGATCTGAAGTTAAAGGACTTCAGTAATCAGAAAAGTCAATAAGGAAACATCAGATTCAAACTACACAGGGACCAAAGGAACCCGACAGTCATCTACCATACAGCCCACCAAACATCAGCAAGATGTGCATCCTCTCAAACACACAAAAACATGCCCCAGCACAGATCGCATGCGAGGCCACAAAAATTCTTAATGATTTTAAAAAGACTGAAATCATATCAAGTACCTTTTCTGACCACAATGGTGTGAAACTAGAAAACAGTAATGGTGAATTTTTGACAATTAACATATAATTGGAAATCAGTGTTCCTGAATAGTCAGTGGGCCAAAGAAAAAGTTAAAAGCAAAATATAAAAATTGCTTGAGGTAAATGAAAATAGCAACATTATCTACCCAAACTTCCTTGCTGAGGCAAAAGCAGTTTTAAGAGAAAGGTTTATAGCAATAAATGCTTATGCAAAAGTAGAAATATCCGAAATTATCAACTTAATGTTAGTCCTTCGGGAACTATAAAAACAACCAACTAAAGCCCAAGTTAGTAAAAAGGATGGAAATAATAAAGGTCTGAGCAGATATAAATAGAGACTAAAATAATAGAAAAGGTCAATAGGACCAAGAGTTACTTTTCTAAAAATAATGTAAACAAGATTGACAAACTTGTGGCTGGGCTGAGGAAAAAGAAAACCTAAGTAAATAAATGCATAAATTCCCAGAAACATACAATCTGCCCTGAATTAATCACGAAGAAATGGAATCCGAACTGGCCAATGAGAAAGGAGCCAGAACCGTGATCAGGCGCCGCCTCCGACGGGCTGGGCGTGGCACGGGGTTGGCGGGGCGGAGCACACGCTCAGCGCAAGCGAGGAGCTGGGCCAACCTCCAGCCCCCAAGCCTCGCGGGGAAAGTCTGTGCTCTGGTGATTGCACCTCTGAGTTCTAGTAGTGTTTCACACTTAAATGTTCAGGAACATTTCCTGCCCAAATTCTTCCGAAAAACTGACAAAGAGGGAGTGCTTCCTCACTCGTTCATGAGCCCATCCCTGCTGATACCAAGGCAGACAGCAAAGCTGTAAGAAGAGGGGTTTACAGGCCTGTACTCCCTGTGAACAGTGATGTAAAGATCCGTGCAAAGCTAGGAGGAGGAGGCGCGATGAGGGAACACAGGCCCCAGCGTTCACCGCCCGTCCACAAAGCAACACCCAGGCGTCGGGTGTGTGGCTACATCTTGAGCCGAGGGACCAGCGAGAGTCCTGGGATTCAACAGCAGAGAGCTCCCGACAGACCTAGGACAGCGGCACAGAAACCAAAGCATCCCATCACGTTTCACCCTACAGCCACGCCAGGGGAGTGAGTGTCTCCTCTGCAGGACAAAGGTGAGAGTCCGGAAACTGTCAGTGCGGATACTGACGATCAGAGCTACCGATCAGAGCTTTGTGGTGCTGCGGGCCTACCGCCTAAGTAGACGGGACGTCTGAAATCTGCAGAGTGTGACTTTGCAGAAGGAATCCACTTCACCTTCCAGTGACCTTCCAGGGTGTTATCGCTCTGTTCTCTGAAACTGGACTCCTCAGGGCTGAGAAACTCCGGAGGCTCCGCAGAATGCCACTGCAGTGGCTCCGTGGGTGGCTGGGTGGACGGGCTCTGACTGCTACCTGTAACTCCTCAATGGGGAGCAGAGGGTGTCTAGTCCCCAGGAACCAGGGGACTAGAGAGCCTGCCCCCTAGACCAGGAGCATGAGTCACGTGTGCTTTTGTGTGCGTGGCTGACACACCGGAGAAGACTATGGGTGTGCACTGTGTCCCTGCCCTCAGAGGCATGCTGGGCAGGCCAGCGACTGGTCTGCTCATCCCTGTCTTCAAGTTCACGGCCCAAGAAAGTGCTGAGAGAAACGCTGCCCAGCCTTCACGACAGAGAGCACTGTGGAAGAGAAGTCTTTTTTTTTTTTTTGGTATCAGGAGTCGAACTTAGGACCTTGTTCTTGCCAGACAGACACTTGTGCTGCTGAGCTATATCCCGGGGCCCAGAGAAGTCTTTTACAGGCCCCAGTCACGTCCCACTCCCACTCAGCCCTGCTGGCACTGCGTCTGAAAGAACGGGCGGAGAGAGCTCCAGGCCTGCATGGCTGTGCACGGTCAGGGGTCTCACTCCTGGTAGATTTGCCTAGGAGCAGCAGAGAGGAACAGTGTAGGTTTTCTGGTATCTGTGCCTTGCTGGTTCCCTGTATCTGTTACCCCCACACCTTCTTTGCTCACACACCACTGACAAGTCTGGGTGAGAGCTCCACAGCAGGGTGTTGTGATTCCTGCCCCTGTCTCTCCCTGTGAAGCTCCAGGACCTGCACAAGTGTCTGCCTCAGGCCCAGCACTACTATTGGATCAGCCAGTACCAGAGACCCATTGAGGTAACAGCCAACAGCAACAATGTCTGGGAAAACACGGCCCCCCCCTCCAGCTGCAGGAGTAACTGTCACCGAGGCTGCACTGGCACGCTCTGCTACTTGGACCACATCTGCCAGCTGCTCCACTGTTGTGCAATCCACGGGTTCTCTCCCAACTCGGTACAGTGTGTGCTGTGCCCCATATTGCTCGCTAATCGAAGCCAAAGTGAAAGAGATTGCACAGCTATAACCAGCTGGAAATAATGAATAGCAGCCCATACCCAAGACACATCTTTGGGAGAAAGCTGCCTATGCAGGGGCCATCCCTAAAAGTTGCAGGGATATCCACTTTACCAGATGCACAAACCTCGATATGGGAACACAAACGAGCTGAGAAGACAAAATAATGTGGCACCTCCTAATGCTCACAACTCTCTAGTAACAGATACTGAAGTGGATGCAAGACCTGACAAATAATTCAGAAGAATGGTTTTTAAGAAAGTCGAATGTGATTTAAGGCAAGATAAATGAAGTTAACTGAATATAAATGAGAAATTTAGAATGGAAAGGTTTTGAAAAAGGACCAATCAGAAATCTTGAAAATAAAGAACTCTATATGTAAGATACAAATTCAGGTGAAAGCCTGAAAATAGACTAGACCCAGTAGAAGGATATCAGAACTTAAAGACAGGTCCTTTGAGATCTTATCTCAAAAAGACTAAATAAATAAATAAATAAATAAATAAACAATCAAAGGATCAATGGAACAAAGTGTTGGTTCGTTAAAAGATAAGCAAGTCAATAAACTTTTAGTCATATTAACAAAAGGTGGCTGGGATGGAGGGAGAGAGAAAGGAAAAATTATTACTGATATGAGATTCAAGGCATCATCAGGGATCTTTAGAAAAAAAAAAACTGTATGCCAAGAAATTAGAAAATCTGGAAGGAATGGACAAATTCTAGAACACATGACCTACCAAAATTGAATCAATAGGATGTAAAAAACCTGAGCAGACCAGTAACAAGTAATGAGATTGAATCAGTAATAAAAAGTCTCCCGACAAAGAAAAGCTCAGGATCAAATGGACTCACTGCTGAATTTGATCAAACTTTTAAAATAGAAATAAGATTAGTGTTTCTCACACCATCCCACAGAATTGAAAGAAAGGGACACTATCAAAATTATACTATGAAGCTGGCATTAGTGTGTTATCAAAACCTGACAAGAACACACATATACACACACACAAACAAACAAAAAAAACAAACAATGGAACAATATCACTTACAAATAAGTGCAAAAATACTCAACAAAATATTTGCACTGGCAACCAACAGCACATCAAAACAATCATACACCATGATTGAGTTCCTTTCATTCCAGAAATGCAAGGATGGTTCAATATATACAGATCAATAAGCATAAAACATAATTTAAATAGAGTGAAGGATGAAAATCACATATTCATTTCAATAGATACAGAAAAAGCATTTGATAAAATTCTGTACCTCATCATGACAAAAGCCCTGGATAAAGAAGTTACCCCCTCAATACGATAACGACTACCTACGGCAGACCTTTAGCCAATATCATATGGAGTAGTGGAACACTGAAAGCTTTTCCTCTAAGGCCAGGAACAAGACAAGGGTGTCCACTCCCACCACTTGTCTTTAATATAGTGCTTTCTGGTTGCAAACTAAATTGAACGAGGATTGAGTCAAATTTCCCCTAAGGTCAACATTGCACCTAACCACTGAATTTGCTTTGGTTCTTGTCCAGTTCAATTTACGACCAGAATCGTGGACAGAATTAGACTCCTGAGCTGAGGCACCACTGTAAAAGGCATACGGGTAGTAAGGGAGGGACCCTAAGTGTCCCTACTTGCTGACAATATGATTTGACACGTAGGAAAACCTAAAGACTCCACCAAAATCCTATTCAAACTGATACATTCAGCAAAGTAGCAGGACACAAAATCAACACACTAAAAATCAGTAGTTTTTCTGTGCACCAATAATGAACTTGCCAAGAAAGAAATGATGAAAGCCATCCCACCCACACCAAGAAGGGGCACTTTTACACTCTTAGTTGTTAATGTAAGTTAGTACAGCCTCAGTGCAAAACAGTTTGGAGGCTTCCCAGAAACCAAAAAATAGCCACCCCAAACCCCCCAAAACTAAGCTAATAATAGAACTGTTTGATCCAGCTGTCCCACTCCTTGTCATACATTTTCTCCTGAGGAAATGAAGTCAACATGCAAGAGACACCTGCACACCTGTGATTCCTGCAGCACTAGGCTCAGTCGCTGAGACACGGAATCAGCCCAGGTATCTATCGCAGATGAATGGGTGAAGATAACACGGTGTGTGCATACATAGGGCGGTACAGAACGGAGTCCTGTCGTTTGGAGGGGCACGGATGGAAAAACATTGTGTTATGTGAAAGAAGCCACACACGCAAAGACAAATAGTGTATGCTATCACTCATATATGGAAACTAAAAGATCACCCTGAAAGTAGGACAGTGCCCAGGTCAGTGAGGGAGAGGCAGGTGAGGGTAGAAGGTGGATGAACATGATCAGTGGACCGTGTGGGCAGACGTGGAAACAGCAGAGTGAATCCCACTCATCTGTACAGTTGATGTGTGCAGAAGCTGGGGTTGGGTAGTTACACACTTCCACCCGTCTGACTGGGCAAAACACACAGGAAGGCGGCAGAGAGGTCTTCCTTCCTGCGGCACTTTCCTGAGCCTCGGACCGCAGCTCTGGGTACAGGCAGCCTGAGCAGTCTGACATGAAAACAGAAATATGCTTCAGAATTTTGCAAATTCTTAGCAGTTTAAAAAATCTTAAACTGAATTTCTTTTGCCTGCCCGCAAGAACACAAACACTGTACATATTTATGGGGTCCCAGGCTCTCATTCCATATGAGTGTGTATTGTTTAATATTTAAATTAGTGCCTCGTCACTCTTCTCCTTGCTGAGACGAAATACCCGACACCCAAAGGTAAAGGTAGAAAGGTTTATTCAGCTCCCAGTGTGTGGAGGTTTCAGTCCATAGTCAACTGGCTCCAAGGCAGGGTGGCACATGGCAGGGGGCAGCTGTTCATGGCGGCAGAAGACAGCAGAAGCAACAAGGGGAGCAAGACAAGCCTCTTTCTGTCCCTTATCTGCTCGGATCAGGGCGGTGCCAGTCCTTTCAGTGGACTGATCCAGCAATCACCCACCTTTAATCTCAGCACTGCAGTACAAATCAATCACACACTCTAGATTCAGCCACCCACAAAAAAAAATCCCACGATGCTATGAGGTTTTGTGGGGGAAATCTAGGCACAAACCATAACAATTAGGATAAACACATTGATCTCCACAGCATCTCTTATTTCCCTATGGTGAAAAATTCAAATCTCTTTCTTCCAGGCTTTTTTTTTTTTTTTCTCTGTCTTTTTGAGACAGGGTCTCGCTGTGCAGTTCAGTCTGGCCTTGGGCTCACTTGGTAGCCCAGGCTGGTTTTGAACTTGCAATGATCCTCCTGCCTCTGCCTCCCGAGTGCTGGGATTGCAGGCGTGCACCACCACGTCCGGCCAGGCTTTTGAAATATGCGGTACACTGTCGTCATCTCTAGTCACTCTACTGAGAAAGGCAGCCCAGAGCATTTGGGTTACACCTGACTATAAAACGTCCTCACTGACCGAATTCTCCCCCTCCATCTCAGCTCTACAATCCCAGCCCCCGGAAATCGCCAGGCACTGCCAACTTCCGCTGTGACAGGATAGCAAGCCTCCTCTCCTCCCCAGAAAGGAAGCTGATCTTTAAGAGAGCACAACTGCTTCTCCCCTCAACCTCCAGTCTGGGTCACTGTGGTTTCCTTTCCTCTATCTTTTCCCACTGTCCACCCAATATTACCAGGATTTCCTGGTTGGTTTTCCTTTTATATATCACCGCTATTTTAAAAAAAATTTAACCACATCAACTGAAGTTGTGCAACACAGATTGTTGGGGACCACAGCTTATAAATTGAGTCTAGAGGATGTCCAAGGCCGTCCTTGTCCCGCCCTTTGAGCCAGATTGGAAGGAGGAAATTCCCGCTTTCTTCTGATTGCAGCTGAACCCCTATGACTGGTGACGCTGCAGTGCCCCATCTCAAAACAAAGAAAACAGCAAAGTCTAAAAATAGGCAAAAACCTGGGTATTTCCTGAAAAGATTACAAGTGGTCAACCAGTCTATGCAAAATGCTGAATGTCTTCACTGGTCGCCAAAATGCACACGGAAGCACAGTGCGCTCCGCCTCCGCCTGTGAGAATGGTGGGTGCACAGAGCCGAGGCAGCCTGGTGAGCACACTGAAGGGAGCCCTGGCCCGGCCAGGAGGGGGTATGAGCGGGAACAGCCTGGGAGCACAATGCAGAGGCCCCACGGGCAGCACACAGTGACTGGCACCCCAGGACTGGTGCAATGGACAGACCGGCCCTGCAGGTCTCGCTGGTGTGGGGCGGGTAGGGAAGCCGGACTCCTGGGAGCAGAGTGGGATGGTGGTTAGCCTTGCCTGTGGGAAGGCTGCGGGGCAGGGGTCAGAGACACCGTACCACAGAGCTCTGGCTAACAATGTACTGTGTACTCGAGAATCAGGAATGTAGATTTTAGTGGAACATGTTGGCTTTGAGCTTTCCCGGCCCTCTGCAGGAGAGAGGAGCTTCTGGGAGTGCTAGGGTGAAAGGTGCTGCGAAGGAGGCTGCCTTGATTACTTTTCTCTCGTTGCTGAGACAAAATACCTGATGCCCAAAATGATGGAAGGAAAGGTTTGTTTAGCTCACAGTTTGTTAAGGTTTCCGTCTATACTGGGCTGGCTCCAAGGCAGAGTGGCACAGGGCAGAGGGCAACTGTTCATGGCAGCAGAAGACAGCAAAAGCAACAAGAGCAAAAGGGAGGAAGGGCAGCAAGCAGCCTCTTTCCCTCCCTTACAGGGTATGCAAACTACCTGCCCCAGGGCAAGTGTAGCACTCACATCCATAATTCCAACACTGGACCACGAATCAATCATAAATCTAGAAGCCTGTCCCATGACTGCATGAGGCTTTGGGGGGACATCCAGACACAAACCATAACAGAGGCCCTCTGCTTTCCCGTGGGGATTAATCATGCCCAGCTTTTGTCGCCAGAGTGCCAGTCAAGTCCAGCACCACCTGATCACATTATCTTTTTCTTCTTTTTCCTAGTATTGGGGATTGAACCCAGGACCTTTGGCACTGAGCTAAATCCTCAGTCCTTTCAATTGAATTTTATTATTTTTTGACACAGGGTCTTACTAGGTCACGAAGTTGCCCAGGCTGGGCTCAAAATCCCAGAGTGCTGGGTCTGCAGTGTGTGCTACGAGACGCGGGCTCCTGATCCTCACTGTCCCTGGACCTCACACACTGAGGCAGAGCCTCTGCGACCTGGCCTGTCCTCCGAGTGCCTTAGAGCTCATCACCAGGGCAACTGTAAGAGCTGTACCTCCTTGATGCCAACGGCGGACCATGTCCCATCTGCTCCACCCTCAGCCCAGGGCTTCTTTCTGGGCCTGTACCTGGTCAGGGTTGTCAGATTTAGCAAAGAGAAATGCGGGACTCCCAGTTAAACTGGAATTTCAAATACTTTAACTGCTAGTGTGAGTACAGCCCATGAAAGTTATGAGACATGTTTTAACTAAATTGTTTTGTTGGTCAGAAGTCAAAATTTGCTTGGCCTGCTGTGTTTACGTGCTTGGGATCCCTGGGAAGCGAATTTGGAGGAAGAGGCTGGCTGGGAGGCAGTAGCTCGGAACACCTCGGGTCCAGCATCCTGGAAGCGGGGGTGTTTTGAATGGTATCTGCATGTCCTCATGCAGTCCTGGGGCGGGCTCCTAGATATTTTATTGATCCATAGTCCGATGCTGGGATTAAGGGTGTGAGCACTACATCTGCCCTGGGGTGGGTAGTTTGCATACAATGTAAGGGAGGAAAAGAGGCTGCTTCCCTCTGCCACTCCTGCCGCCACTCCTCCCTTTTGCTCTTGTTGCTGAGCTGTCTTCTGCCGCCATGAACGGTTGCCCTCTGCCTTGTGCCACGCTGTGTTGCAGCCAGCCCAGTATAGACTGAAATCTCCACAAACTGTAAGCTAAATATACCTTTTCTTCCTTAATTTGGGGCATCGGGTATTTTATCTCAGCAACGAGAAAAAAGTAACCAAGACAGAGGGCCAGGAGCATCAGGCGAAGGAAAGGAATCTGTCTGGGACACAGGCCTGGGGACAGACTTAGCTGAACCATGGGGCCTCTGGCACCAGAATGGTGTTACAGAGGTGGCAGTGTCCAGGGCTTCCTGTGCACCTGTTGACTTGTCCGTGGGTGAGGGATGCAGCTCTGTGCAGTCTGGAAGCTTCTGCAGACAAAGGTTGTGGGGACAGAGCTCCCAGCACTGGAAGCAGAATCCAAGCACAAGCACGTCACAGTGTCTCCTGCGCTTGAGGAAGATTTAAACTCCAGCGGGAGAAGAGATATTTCAGGAGCCCACTCTGGTGCAATCTGTCTGGAAGATGCCACAGCACGACCCGACACCCAGCGGTGGCTACTTCGATGTGTCTACACTCTGGGCAGGGAAGGCCATCCCGGGTGGTATCCCCAGAGTGACTGGATTCCAGCAGGCCCAGTCACCCTGGAAGTGGTGACCAATCTCTGCCGGGCATACCAGCCTTATAAAGAGGCGCACCCTTTACAAACCTGTTCCACATGAATTATGTTACCTTCCAGTGGCAGGAAGCCCCGTCTTCCCTGGCAGTGGCCAGGTGAGGTAGACAGTGTGCTCTCCCTCCTGGCCAGCAGCTGTCCTGGGCTGAGGACCTGCTCCGGTCTCGCTGTCCCAGACCTTGAAGCCAGAGGTTCTCGAATGTCCTGTGAAGGTCTTGTCTATTGCGGGCCTTTATCGTCCCGACAGTGGATGTGTCTTTTTGGCAAACAAGCAGAAGGCATGGACATCCTCAGACCATAGACACAGAATCACCTTCTAGAAGTAGCCTGACCGCTTCTTAATTAAAGCTTAGCTCCATTACCACAGCTGATGCAAGCGGATTGCAAAATCACCTGTGACACTGCTTTCATCTTTATTTTCAGCCTTGCAGGGAAGAGCTATGTCGGATAGCTCAAGGTCACAGGCACTTACAGGCCCCCTACAGGGTAAGACTACTGTTTTCTCTTTGAATGTCTCTTTTGTCTTTATACAAGGGGTAATCAAAAAATACAGTGAATGTTTAAATTTTTAAAAAATTATTGCAGTTAAACACATGTGCATTAATTACCCCGTTACTTCAAACACTGGCTCTTACTTCGTACGTACTTGTCCCATGTGCTTGTCACTTTCTGAAGCAGTTCTGGAAGTCCTCTTTCGTGAGTGTCTTGATGAGGTGTGATAAAAAAATATTATGAACGTTGCTACCGAGTTCCCGTAATGGAAGGGCAGGCCTGTAAAAACGTGATGCTGGGTCTTCATCCACTTTATTCATCACATCTGGCACCGTGAGATGCCGGCTCTCCTCCAAAGACGAAATGACCATGAAAGGGAGATGTTTTGCATGGACTCAGGACCTCGAGGCAGCCAGGACAGTGCAGCTAAAGACACTCAGGAAAGAGGACTCCAGAGCGGTTGCAGAAAGTGGCGAGAATGATGGGGTGAGTGCATCTGAGGTGAGGGGGGATTTGAGGGGATTGATGGCAATGTGGTTTTCATTGCAATAATTTTTTTTAAAAAAAAAAACCCCTTCAATATTCACCATATATTTCGATCACACTGCATCCTATTTCAGCTACGGAAGTTGGCCGCAGGTGTGCTTGAGCTGCCCGGTAGCAGAGCCGCTTCTGGGCGGGTCCCCAGGAAGCAGCAGACTCCTGAGCTCTTAATGCTGGGTAGCTAAGGGGCATTTTTGGTGCTGTTACAGGGCCTGCTCTCCGGTCCCACAGACCAGCATGAGGAAGTGGCCGACGCCATGTCCCTGCCTGCGTCTGTGGCCCTGATTAAAAGCGGAGAAGAGTGTCACTCTGGTTTCCCGCGGGGAAACTATACACGTATAATTACAATTTGCCAAAAACTGAATGACTTGCAGAGCATTTCACACAGAAACGTCTCGGGAGGTAATAACAATACTTTATTTTTTACAGATGAAACAGAGGCTCCAGGGGATGAAGGGCCCTGCCCAGACTCACACAGGTCTTTTTATCCTAAGCCCCAAATATGAGGTTTTCAGCTGTCTTGGTCATGCTGACACCTTAGCAAGCCTCTCTCGCATTTCCTTCTGTGCACACCTCGCTAGATTTCCACCTTCTGTGCTTTCTGACAGCGAACACTGCGCACAGCAGTGTTTTTCTTTCCGTACCCAGGGGAACTAGTGCGTGTGAGTCTCTGCGGAGAAGCAACTGACATTATCCTACCGCAGTATTGCTTGGAGTGGTTACAATTTTTAAAACATTACACATAACTTAGTAAGAGGTAAAATAACAGCACAGTTTAAAAAATTTGACTAATTAAAGTTAAATAAATTACAACCAGAAAGACATTCGTCATTTTTCATCTGTTGCTCAGAATGGGTGGTAGGAGACGGGGAATTCTGGCTCCTGGTGTGATGCATAAGGTCACAGCAGCCCCAAGAAATCTGCAAAGCCCTGTGGCTCATCCTCCTGGGGAGCTTTGATGCCAAGTGTCCCGGCCAGCCAGAATGTGCTCTGGGGGTGTGGGGTGACACTGACTCTGTAAGCGGCTTCTGTCTGTCTGACATTTCGCCTCCTGACCTTGCAGCGGTGACTGTGAGGATGCCCCAGGTCAGAATTCCTCCTTTGAAAACTTCAGCCAGCAACTTCTTCTATCCTAACACCTGTGCCTAGTGATACCCAGGCCACCTGCAGCTTCACCTCCACGCCTTATCAGCTTGAAAGCAATGTTTTAAAAGAGGGTCCAGCATGGCTTTGAGGCTGGAAGGGATGGCTTTATTTTCTTTCCAATGGGAAACTATCTCCTTTAGATTCCAGAAGAACTACAGAATTATTTGGTTTGATTCTGACATCAGAAGTGCAGATAGTTGGGAAGCGCTTTGAAGCAATTCTGGTTACCCGCTAGAATGTGAACTACACTCTAAAACATTAGAATCCTACACACTGAAACATTATCTTGACTTATATACACTAGGTTTGTGGCAGTAGGCCCCAAACTTTTTTAAAAACCCAAGTACTGTTTGCAGGAAAAAAATAAAATCTTAATTCTTTTAATTCTGTTCAAACTGTCAACCAGAATATACAATTGCCTACGGCTATTAGACATTGCTCAACCTTAGTTGTCCTCATATTACTGTACCAGAGTAAAAATATCCCAGTTTGAGCTTCTGTATCAGCAACCCACTGCTGGGGAGGCCAAGGAGTCAGGTGTGGTGTTGTGTGCCTATAGTCCTAGCTACTCGAGAAGCTGAGGCAGGAGGATCACTTGAATTTAGGAGTTTGAGACCAATCTGCAAATAGTATAAGACCTTGTTCCAAAAAAAAAAAAAAAAATGTGAGAGAGAACAGAACCCCACGATAGCTCAGATGTCAAAACTGATGACTTTAAAACGTTTTTCTAAAAGGAATACAAGGAATGTGTGCTAATTCAATAACTAAACTGGTTGCTACAATGTATGTACAATTAGTTGTTATGAAAGCACATTCACAACTAGCTGTACCGCACTGGGAAGCAGTAGCACATATATTTAAATACCTTAAAGAACACCAGCCTTCCCTAGACACATTGATCAGACAGGAGGCTTTGCTTCACTTTAAGCCATGAATCTGAAAATAGTATTTTTTAAAAACTGTGTAACACGACACAACCTCTAATTAAAAAGTATGGGGGATCAAATACCCGTTATCTTGGGAACTCAAGAGCGAACACATCAGCTGCCTGGGTATTTTCAGGGATGAAAAGATTTAAATATTTCAACCTGCACAGCCCTTAAGTTTTAAAGGCTTCCATTAGTAAGGAACAAACCAGACCACAGAGCGAAAGGGAGCAGCAAAGCTCCAGCACGCAGGCACCCGGCAAGCTGCTGACCAGCCTCCCCGCAGCTCTCTCTCCTCTGCCTGGAGATCTGTGCTGGGCTGAAGGATGTCTGAGGAACCGGGCTGGCAGGCAGTGCACAGCTGAGGAGCGCCTGGGAGCGAGGTACACTGCATCCTGTCCAAGGGGGGAAGTGCTTCATGCTGCTCTCTGCTCTTCTGCCAGCACTCCAGCTGTATCAACACCACGTCTTAGGACAGAACAAAGCAGGCTGTGTGAGGCCACCAAGAATCAGACTCGCTCTGTCCTATGGAGCACAGTGTCCTCTGGTCTCGGTTCAGCCGCTGTCTATGGAGCGGAAGTAGGCCCGGACTATGACCCATACACCAGCAAGTGTGCCTGTGTGCTAATAAAACTTTATTCACAACAATAGCAACGGAGCCAGGTGGCCCAGCCTTGCTCTAGATACTAAGTATAAAGGCGCCTCTCTCCCGAAAACTGCCTGGTCACACGCCTGGCCACATCAGTGCGCACTCACTCCAGGTTTGTGCCCTGGTGGTGGATCCATAGCTGCAGAATGACCCAGAGATCCAGTGTTTATGACTCACAGGGACAGATCCATGCCCTCAGAAACTGACAGGAACCTGCAAGGCCATTGTGTTTCACTGAGAAACCCGAGCACGTGGCCCTTCTGGCTTTGGCTGATCTCAGAGCTGCAATCAGAAGCCAAGGACGGTCTGTGCGGGCAGGGGCACAGGTAGAGAAGACTGATAAAGTATGGATACCCTGGTGCTTTAGAAGCCTTCGGGGGGCCCATGCACATTCCCCGGCTACCAGCGTGGAATTCATTGCTCAAGCAGCAGGGACTATCGACTCCAAGGCAAACTTGTTCACTGTGGCTAAAGAAGCAAAATAAACAGACATGGAAAAGTTGTGAGAACAGTAACAGCTGAGAATCAGGATTTCCTACAAGTAGGGGGAATCACACAGCTTAGCCAGATGCTTCTGTTACTGCTGGGGAAGCCAAAGCCCAAGGGAGGGGTGCTAACGTGCCCGGACGCGAGTCTCAGCCATTGCAACTCACGGTCTGCTGCCAGCTCACCACGCAAGCTGCTCTTGAAGGGGCTCACCGACCACACAAACGCTCATGTCACGAAATCTTGTTTTAAATATCAGCTACCCTGAAAGACAAATTTTCTGTGGGGATAGCGGTGGCCGCAGAGAACACGGGCCAGGTGCCCAGGGGAGGGGAGAACGGCGCATCACTGGTTTAACGTAGCTGACAAGAACTGCACAGGGTAAAGCATTAGGTGACCATCTTCCCACGAGTACAGGTGCTGATCTCGCATGTTGTACGCTAGCATGGCAAGGACAGCCTGGGAAGTTCTTAAATTAAAGTTCGCGTTGATTTGTTTCCCTCCTAACAGGTCAAAGGCAAATGTTATCCTCATATCCTTGGTGTCCGTGACGTAGAGGATTCCCCGGGCTATGAAGGCGTTGCCGGCCTTGGACTTGGGGTACGTGGTGTTGATGAGCTTCGCGACAGAGAATGTCCTTTCCTCCAGCTGTGCGACGACCACGCTGGAGCCGTCCACACTGGATGCGTAGATGATCCAGAGGCCCTTTTCATCTACAGCGAGGTTGAAGTAAGTCTTGGAATTTGCGAAAAGGTATTTCCGATCAAAATACAAGGCGTTCTCGAGCTTCAGAGTTTGGGATGTTTCTTTGCCGAATTCAAATCTGAAATATGTTTAAAGAAAAGCAGATGTGAGTGGGCACTCCTGTGGTTTGTTATGTTCCTTGCTGGCCCGAGTTTGCGGGTCTGCACGGGGTGTGCGTTGCTAACCAGCTCCAGGGAAACCTGTTCTGCTGCAACCTTGACCGTGCTGTCGGCCTCAGACGCAGGGGATAGCGACCAGCCCGTGCCAGCAGGAACACAGGTGACAGCAGCGGGGTGAAGACACTCCTCCGAGCAGGAACGCTTGCACACCTATGCGGCAACGTCCCGGCCATGTGACTTAGCCAGGACCAGCGCCCAGCCTCACCCAGCGCCTGCTGTGCAGGGCCCTGACAGCTCTCCCCAGGAGTCTTTGAGCTGAGGTTGTAAAGATGACTTTTTACATTTTAAAAGGTTTTCAAATGTAAAATCCTTTCGGTTTACAAAGGAATGAGAAGTGACCAGTCCCTGAATACAGGCAGCAGGGCCAGCAGCTGAACACAAGTTTTCTAACTCCATGCTGTGATTATTCTTTTATTCCATGCTGGAATATTAGGAACAATGTTTACACAAAAATTTCAATGAAGATAAATGTCCCGAGCGGAGAAGAGCTATAACTGTCAGGGCTGTGCAGACGGTTTTGGCAGGTGAGTGGCTGATAAACTAAACTACGGCATGGACTACTTGGCCCCCGGGGGCCTGGGTTGTTTGATCTGCAGGCTCCACATGCAGATGGTGTAAGGAAACATGGTTCCAAAAAGCCTAAATGCAGGGATGACAGCGCAGGGATGTGAGGTGAAAGGCAGACACCAGAGGGTGCCAGCGAGCCACAGAGAGCCGGGCCAGGCTGCCGGGACCGCCGCTCGGCAAAGCCCAAGTCAGGGGAGGCAGGGAGGGCGCAGGGACGGTCCCTGAGCCTGGGCTGGGCCCACAGCTGCACCTTCGCCAGGGATCCTCGGGTTCCCAGCTGCTGCCTGGCGTGGGGCGGAGTGCAGGGTCTGTGGGGCGGGCGCCACGTCACCCAAGAACGCGTCCGCACCCCACCTGTGACAAGAGTGCCGCCCATGTGGCAGCAGGGGCCACAGATGTCTTGGGTGGCTCTCAGCAGGAAGTAGAGCTGCCGTCCCTGTGGAGGGGCACAGAGCCTGCCCTGTCAGGAGGGTGCGCTTCCGGCCGTGCCCGCGCTGTGCCTGCTAGGCTGATCTCCCCGAGACCCTCACCGGGGCGCTCAGGGGCCACAAGGTGGGGAGACGGGGCCTTGTGGGGGAGGAAGGCGGGGAAGAGAGGGCCCAGGCCTCCACGGGGGCATCGTCTGGTGTCCTGGGCGACTGGACCAGGGCACTCAGGGTGCTGGGGCTCTTGCTTCCCACGGTGCAGCTGGGGGCACCCAGAGGCTCTCGCCCATCTCTTTACAGAGGACACGAGACAACAGGAAGTGGCACCTTTCCTGTCCAAGGGCACAGAGGAAGTGGGGGAGTTGGGCCCAGAAATCAGGAGTCCTGGCTTACAGCTCTTATTTGTTTGTTTGATTTGTAATACAGAGATTAAACCCAGGGACTCCACACTGAGCTACATCCCCTGTCCTGTTTTAAATTTTGAGACAGGGTCTTGCTAAGTTACTAAATTGTCCAGGCTGGACTCAAATTTGTGATCCTCCTGCCTCAGCCTCCCGGTGTGCTGCGATTACAGGAGTGTGCCGTCACACCTGGTATGTAGAATATCTCTTCTTTGATTTGCCCAAAATGACCTGCTTGCTTCTGCTTCTAAAGCCCAGAGATTATTTCTCCTTCCACCATATCGACAAACCTTCAACAGTGTCCAAGGGGCGGCAGGAAGGTGAGCCGCCACCCTGGGCATTGTCTAGTTGGGGACCCACCCCGCAGCCCGGGGGTGTAGAGCAGGGGTGAGTTGGCCTCCGCAGGCCCCACCAGAACGACAGACTCCTGACTCAGGGTCACAGTCCCTCGCCTCCAGTGATCTCAGCTGTGACATGAAAGCCCTCGTGTCCCAGTCCCACAGAAGAGAACTGCGCTCCAGGAGCCCTGGGTCAGGCTGCTCCCTCCCCCAGGCCAGGCCTGCTGGGCACCAGCCCCTCTCTGGCCCCCGTTCTGCCTGTGACACCCTGTGGGGTCTGGACCCCCCTCGGCCATGACTGGCATCATGGAATTCACTTGACAACAAACGCCGACAGACCACGTAGTGCCGGCCCTGGGACAGAGGTGGCGGCTGGGGTCTCCGCGCCAGGCTCACCTCACGATGGTGTTGGAGCCGCCCTTGTGGTAGTAGAGGGCGCCGTTGTAGACCGTGTGCCCACAGCCGTGGAAGTAGTGCGGGAGCAGGATGGACGAGTAGCTGCCGTTCAGGAGGGAGGCCCGGTCCCGGAACTCTTTCACCAAGATGCCTGTGAGAGGCGGCACAGGGCTGGCAGGAGTCAGGGGGCTGGGAGCAAGTTCCTAGGGTCCCTCTTCCCGTGGGAGAGCCCGGACACCAAGCTCGCAGGGCAGTCCCCATGGGCCCCCGAAGTTCCTTTCGGGCCCCAAAGCCTCCTCAGCGGTGCCACCACATAGCAAGCGTTGGTGAAATAAAGAAGCTGTTTCTAAGCAGCTCTGCCTGCAACCGGCGCGTCTCCTTCCGGAGGAGGCTGCTGCAGCCTCTCGGGCAGCTCCTGCCCGCCATCACTGGGACAGTGTGACTCGGGCCAAGCTCATGTGACTGCATGGTGGCCTTTCACTTCTCCTCTGGGCTGTGCGTCCAATAGACGCACTAGAAAGATGGCCAAACGTACACTACTAGGACGGGGGCAGCCCTAGAGAAAGACAGACAGAGCATGCGGAACCTGACATTCCCTCCACCGCGGGGCTTGGGATTAGAAGGCCTGCAGGGGCCGGGCTATGTGTTCCTCCTTGACACTTTGCCTCCAGGTGGACAGGCCACAGCGGGGTGCCCTGGCTGAGTCCCAGGGACCTGAAACACAAGGCTGCCCCCAGGATGCTAGAAGAGGGAAAGTATTTTGCCCACTTTCTAAAATAGGGAGCCATTGATCAGACTGATCATCGCGGGACTTCGGAGTACACACAGCCGTAGGGTACCCCCGAAGGGAGAGGAAACTACAATCCCAGCACAGGTTCGGATCAGCTGTAGCGAAAGGCACCTGAGAAGTGTTCAGTCACCCAAATCCGCTCGTCGCTCCTGTTAGCGGCCTCCCTTATCCACGTCCCAAACGTCTCTGTGACTTTCAGTACCTGCGTTGGCTTTCCAATGGAAGCAACCGTGGATTCTGCCAAAACAAAAGGAAAGGAGAGGAGACGGGAGGGGAGGAGAGGAGAGGAAAGAAAGTCACCTGCTACTTAGGACTTCAAGGCATCCAGTTTTTGAACTTCAGAACAAGATGCTCTTTTTCTTTTGTTTTTCAGTGCCGAGATCCAACCCAAGGCCTGCCCATGGCAGCAAGCGCCCTACCCGAGCTGCACCCAGTCCCAGGATGCTTTGCTTCATACCTGCTTGTGGGGCATGCCGCTCACTGCCTTTCTCATCAGCTTTTCCCACCAAGGTGTCATCATTGGGTACAGCACACGTCTCCCCTGAAACAGCAATGTCAAAGCAGACACGGCTGGCACCGTGGGATGACCTAGCTTTCCAGCTCTGCTGCCCCATAGCATCCCTGTGACATAGGTTCACTGAGTTTCTCGCACCCCCAGGCCACGTGCTTCTGCTTTCTCCCACCTGGTGAGCTTCTGACAAGATGGGCACAACTACGGTTGCTAGGATAGCACAGTCCCGAGAGGACACTGGTGTCTCCTTCTGTTTTGTGCGGCTTTGAGGGAGCACCAGAGATTGGGTAGCTTGTGACAGACATGGTTCAGGAGATGGGAAGTCTGAGATGGAAGGCAGGCTCTGGTGAGGGCCCCTGGAGGTGTCGTAACATGGCAGGGCACTCCTTGGAGAGAGACTGGAACCCACACTTTGTGAGGAACCCTCTCCTGTGATAACGGACGAAGGCAGAGGCCTCTCCACCGAGTCACCTCTTAAGGACCCCATCTCTTATCCTAGTTACATAGGGCAGTAGGTCTCCAGCGTGTGTACTTGGGGACACATCTGAGTCACAGCGGTCAGTGAAGGGGACACAGTGGCCTGAGTCAGCCTGTTCGAGCCCTCAGCCACCGGGAAAGAGAGGCTTGGTGGCACCTTCCTCGTCTCCCTGGAGGCAGGGTCTCTCGCACAGACTGTTCTGGAAGGATTTTCACTCTTGGGGGAGCAGGAAGCTGGGAAGGCGCAGCCTCAGGATAAGGTGGCCTGCTTTCCTGGGTCTCCCTTGGACAGGTGTCAGGACAGAGTCACAGAACTCTAAGGAGGAAGGAGCCAAGGCGCTGCCTGGCCTGGGCCACCATTCCTGGCCTGCTGATCCTCTGCGTGAAAACGTGTGGGGACCCCCTGGTTCATAGGGGTTGGAGGCCACCTGCCTGGGCAGCGGTCCTCTTAATGAAAGGAAGCGAAGGTGGTGTGGGGAGAGTGTGGCGGCCAGTGGGCGGGTGACAGGGCTGGCCTGGGGCTGTGGCCTGGGGCTGGCTTGGCACTCTGGAAGGGCCCAGGCCCGTTCCTCAGGGAAAACTCAGACAGAAAGGGCAGCCTCTCCACTGTCCCAGGGAGGCTCTCGGGAGAACCGCAAGGGGCTGCCCTCCAAGGTCTCCAGCTCGGCGAGGCCTTTCCCTGAAGCCCTGAGGACAGCAGTCTGGAAGCGGTTTGACCCCATGTGTGCTCTCACTGCCTCTGGTCTGTGTATCCCTGGAACTAAACGGCAGATGCAGCAGCCGGCAGCCCAGGACTCCATTCCTCAGGCAGAGCGGACGACACAGCCTCTCAGGGAAGGCAGCTGTCATGAGCCTGGACAGTGACAGAGCCTCCGGCCAACAGGATTTCTGTGAATGCTCCGGTCAGAACTCTCCTCCCAGGTGACAGGCCCGCTCAGGGGCCAGTGAGGGCAGAGACGTCTGCCATTCTACGTCAACCCCGTCCAGTCCGCTGAGGGGCAGAGTAGTTACAGGCGCCATCCCCAGGGGACAGGTGGTGACGTCTTTGAAAGCCCAGACCCGCCCACTCAGACAGCAGAGTGCTGGGCCCTGGGAGGTCCTCCTGAGAACAGGGCGCCACACAGAGCAAGGCTGCTTAGGAGTCTGGCAGAAACTTCACCAGGGCCTCCGCCCCCACTGCCGTACCGCACTTCCTGGAGGAAGTTAGGTGGCCTGCCTGGGTCGGCTCGTCCTGGAACAAGCGCTGAAGTCACCCGGAAACATTTCCCACCCCTGTGACCCTTGATTCCTAATGACGTGCTATCTCACGGGGCCCCTGCCACAGACTCGCTGAAGGCGTGTCCTCTGGGCCACCAGATGTCAGGGACTCCCGCCCTCGGGCGGCCGGGCCAGGTCCCTGGGTGTGACCTCCCTCTCCTCTCCAGAAGGAGGACGCTCTCAGAGCTGGGGCTGCACAGCCAGGTGGCCTGGGTTTGAGTCCCTAACACAGTGACTTTGGACAAAGGATTTGGCTCTTCCAGTGTCACCTCTGAACGTGATACGGAGACAGTGCAGATGCGAGTGTGGTAGGGTGGTATGCGGATTAAAAGAACAAAGCTCCTAGCGCCACGGCTGGCACATCACCAGCATTTAGCCACGGGTGCTGCAGGGCTGGGGTGTGGCTCCGTGGCGGAGGTCACCAGGCCCCCCTTGCGCTGTAGTGACACCGGAGGGAGGGCACCCACCCCGCTGTCCTGTCGCTGCTCTCCCAGGTGATGGTCACTGCAGAAGGTCACAGCCAGCAGCTTCGCCTTGAGGGCATGTTATTGTTGATACACTGTGTCAACCTGGGGAGTCTAGAGGCTTGGCTAAGTGACCCAGCAGTTCTGTATCCTGCAGTGAAAAGGACACGCCCTCCTTGCTCTGGGATGTTGTTCATGGATGTGTCAGTGTGAGAAGTTTAGGAGGTTAAATGAGTGACTCAGCAGGGAGCCAGGTGCTTACCTTGTATCACCCTGAGCCTGTGCAGGAGGAGGGCACAGAGATTATGTGAGTGCTGCATGCCTCCGGGGTGAGGGAGCCTGCTTACAACGTAAGGGAGGGAGAGAGGCTTGCTCCTCTCTGGCCCTCCCCCTTGTGCTCTTGTTGTTTTGCCCTTCCACTGCCATGAACTGTTGCCCTCTGCCATGTGCCATCTGCCTCGGAGCCAGCCAAGCATGGACTGAAACCTCCAGCAACTATGAGCTAAACAAACCTTTCCTTCCTTCATTTTGGGCGTTGGGTATTTTGTCTCAGCAACGAGAGAAAAATAACCAAGACAGGGTGCCAGGAGGAGGAGGGGAAGGGTGGATGAAGGGGAGAGGCGGAGCGCTGGGTGGGGGCCCGTCCTCCACCTTTCCTCTTTCCCAGGACACACTGCCTGCAGCGCCCACCAGCAGCTGCCACGGGGGACTTGCTTTGGGGGCAAGATCTCCCCATCTGTTTTAGAAAATCTGGCTGCAAAGCCTGGGGTGCCGACCAGAGCTTGGGATCACCCACGGAACGGTGGGCACCCGGGGCAGGGGCTGGTGACCTGAGCACTGGCCGTTGAATGCGTTTGGCTGCCGAGGGCCCTTGGCTCTTCTGCTTCCGGGTGGGCCAGGAGGGCCAGGGGGTCCGGGGGGCCCAGGCGGGCCGGGGGCGCCTTGGTCACCTTTGGCACCTGGAGAGAGAGGGAGAGAGAGATTGATGCAGCGCTATCCACTGGAACAGGTTTCCCGTGAGGGGAAGGACTATGGGGTCCCCCTGAGCCGCTCCTTCCCTGAGGTGACTTGCGTTAGCACCCCAGGAGGGGCTGAGGGCCTGCCGCGTGCCAGGAGTGTGCTAAGCGTTTCACAGACTCCCCGTCATTCTTCCAAGCCACCTGCTCTTGTTTAGATCTGGATGTCCCCAGGATCTCCACACGCCCCTCGGTGGGGCTTTCAGAAAAGGGTTGGGCCATGAAGTGGACCCAGCTGACTTGCTGTAGGACGTGGGGTCTGATCTAGAGAAGCCGGTGGCTGGGGGCGTGACCTGGAAGGACGAACCCCCCCTTCCTCCCTCTCTTCTTCCAGCTGCCATGAGGTGAGCAGCTCCCTCCACTAGGCCCTTCCCCAGGCCTAGACAACTCAGTGACTTGGGGATGTGGCTCAGGGCTAAGGATATAGCTCAGTGCAAAGGTCCTAGGTTCAGTCCCCAGTGCTGAAAAAAAAGGCTCATGCTGAGATCCAAATCTGACCTTGCCCATATGGAAAAACACACACAGTTTTCTCCTCTTCAAATGTACAGAATCCCAGAAGTTGCTCAGAACAGAAAGAGGGCCATGGATGTGGACAGAGCGGAGGTGGTAGCACTGGGAGTGGAGCGGGCGGCCCCTACCTGCTGGCAGGACGTCGTTGGACACATCTCCTTTGTCCCCCTTCTCGCCCTTAGGCCCTGGTGGGCCCTCGTTTCCGGGCAGGCCCAGTTCACCCGGGTCTCCCTTTTCACCCTTTTCCCCTGGATTTCCTGTAGCTCCAGGCAGCCCTGAAAGAGGAAAAGCATCCGTTAGGCCATAGTGCAAGACGCATGTCAAGAGGCATTGGCACCCTTGTTTTACGGATGTTTCCATTCTGTTTATACAGTCCTTTTCTTTTTCACTTTTTGAGATAGGGTGTCACTATATAGTCCAGGCTGGCCTCACACACATGACCCTCCTGCCTCAGCCTCCTGAGTGCTTGGATTACAGGACTATACCCCCACACAAGCTTACACCAGATGAAGTTGAGATCTGTTACTCGCTAGTATTGTTGCTTCCTTGAGGGTGAAGGACTCGCAATTTATAGGTGGAAAGGACGGTCCAGAGTCCAAGTTCCAGGCTTACTGTGATTTAAGGAATTTTTTTGAGTTTCCTGAAGTTGTGCTTTCTCTTAAAAGTACAATTTTAAAATTCCAATTTCCTCGTCACCTTTTGACCTATTTTTAAAGTTTCTTCTATCCTACTTCATCTGTGTTAAAGATCCTGCAGCCTGACCATGGCTCCGTGGAACATAGTGACCCTTTACAAGATGGTGTGTTAGTGTCCTCAGCCAAAATTACCTCAGGCTTCCTTAGGAAAATAGCCACTTACAGTTAGCCCTTGTAGCCAACCTAACGTTCTTGTGGTCAGGTAAGCTCGGAGGGTGTTAAGCTCATCAGATCGTCAGCTTCCGCAGAGCCTAAGGAGAAGAATGCTACAACATCTGAGTCTACAGAAAAGATCCACCCCACTTTGCCGCAGCCCGTGATCTGATGCTCCTGCTAATGTCTTTGCTGAATGTATTGACTTGTGATTTTCTGTGTTCTTTGGCTAGAAAAGTTGGTGTAACCTCCTTCACTTTGGAACGCATTACTCCGCGAAGCTTGGATCCATATTCGCGGGCTGGTCACTCATATCTTGCTCAGAATAAGCCGTTTTCTTACTTCTTTCAAGGCAGACCTATTATTATGTGCAGATGGAAATAGGTAGGGCTCTCGAAAAGTCTTAGGAGTGGAACTGAATAGGGCGGGGTTCAGGTGGCTATGAACCCATCCTCACAAAGCTTCAGAGCAAGTGGGATAGGGCCAGACTGATCTGGCTGGCAGAGCGGACTCTAAAATTTAAATCACTCAGTCAGTGCAATTCAGCGTTTACAATGTGGACAGAGCGGAGGTGGAGTGTGCTAAGCGTTTCACAGACTCCCCGTCATTCTTCCATTGCTTACAATGTAAGCAAGAAAAAAATTGTACGATCATCTCAGTGAGAGCCGAAAAGGCATTTGATAAAATTCAACATCCATTGTTCCTAAAGTAAGTCTACACCTAACATCACCCTTACCGGAGAAAGACCAAGTGCTTTCCCCTAATATCAGGGATGAGATTAGGGCTCCACTCGCCTCAGTGTTTTGTGTACGGGAGTTCTCAGAGCCCTGTGCAGTGCTGGATGAGTGCTCTCCCACTGAGCCGCATCTCCAGCTCTTTTATCTTTCTTAAAATTTATTTTAAAGAAAAAGAAACAAAAAACAAAAAAAATTTCAAAACAATATGATAGGAGGGAAACAATGGTCAACATACTGCATATTGTTATCTTTAAATTAGTTCCTCAGAGTATAAGATATCAGCATTTAATTTTCCAAACAATATTAGCACAAACCTACATATTTTCCTTTTACTTTCAGCTCTTTTAAACTAGGCTGGCCTTGAACTTGTGATCCTCCTGCCTCAGCCTCCAGAATTCTGGGATTACAGGCATGTGCCACCACACCCGGCCTTTAAGAGTCTTAAAGATACAATGAGTCCATAAATTCGGCCTGTGTTTTTCTTCACATGCTATAATTCCACAAATTCCAAAGACCTCCACACTGAAAGAAAATTCTGTTAATATGGTACCATATCACTAAACTTCAAACACGTGCAAACTGCATTTGAACCCCATTGGTAAAATCAATTTTCACTTTAGCCTGGTAATGGGTAACCTGAAGGACACTGCGTATAAGATAAATAACTCAAGGAACTGACCTCGCAGGTCACCCATCTGGAGGACACCCAAGGCCCCACAAACGCCCCAACCCCGGGCCTGATGGCTCTCCGGTTGAGCGTGTACTTCTCTGATCCTGCCTGACAAATTGCCTCTGTCTCTCGAGATCCACCTGGGAATGCCTTTCTGTGATGATCAGTTAAGAGCACAGCCAGGAGAGGCGAGGCCCACATCTTCTCGGACCTCGGTGGGCCCCACCCAAGGACACTGGGACTCCGCATACAGGTACCCGTGGGGCCCAGAGAGGGAAAGGGGTTGCCTAGCATTGCACAGGCATTGCTAGATACAGATCGAGTAACAAGACGCTCTATCTCCAGACACTCGGGCGCACCGCCCAGGGTGGCAGATTTCGGGAGCATGAGGAGCCAGAGGCCCGGGCCAGTGCTAGTGCACCTTTCTCTCGACACTGCAGCGGAGGGTGGGTCCTTTGGCTTCCCTGACTGCCCAGCCCATTCTCATGTTCCTTCACATGGCCTCAGCTCCGTGACTGCGCCTTTACCCCTGTCTTACACCCTGCAGGCCTCACCAGAACCCGTTCTCCGGCTGTCACCTCCGCACTGCAAGGATCCTCCCTCCCATGCCAGCTCTGCCGCAGTATTGTGACCTCAGGAGAACCGCAGCGCTCCATGCGGGGAGGCACCTCACAGGTCACCCAGCTCCCCCGCTCCAGGCCTCCATGGGCCGTGTGAGTGGCTCTGCTCAAGCACTTTCAGTATGGGGGCTTCCGGTCCCAGCACCACCCCTGCACCCGAACACCCTGCCCTGCGGCGGAACTCAGTCATCCCTAGCAAGGCAGCCTGAGCTCTGGCAACCTGCGTTCACTCCACAGGACAAGCTCTCCAGTGGTTTCTGATCTGCACAGTCGGGGGCTGCCACGGACCAGCCAGGTAAGGCAGCAGCACACAGAAGGGCCTCATGGCATTTATCCCTGCTAGGAAGCGTAGAGGATAAAGAAACACTTGCTCAGCTACAGCCAAACACTGCAAAATCTCAGTGGAAGCGGAGATTCAGCTAGAGCTGAGCACCAGGAGGCCCGGGGTCCCTGCCTGGAGCAGCAGCACACCCGAGGGAGCAGGAGGGGCTCAGGGCCTCCATGGTCAGCACTTGGTCCCAGGGGACCCAGGGCCACCACAGGAAGACTCAACGGTCCTGGCCGCTGAGGGTGCCGCAGCGCAGACCGGTCCCCGCCAAGCTCACGGGAGACCAGGCTGTGGTCCCCAGCCCACGGGGCAGGAAAGTGGCTCCTACACTGGAGAAGAGCCTTGCGCGGGGCCCTGTGCGAGACAAGTGCCTTTGTCAGGATCTGAATAGGCGATTTGGCCCAGTGTGTGAAGGGGACAAAGCCGGACGCTGCCACAGAGTCCTGTTTGAGCCCCGCTGCTCCATCCCCTGCGGCTCTCAGAGCCGATCTCGCTGTGCTGCGGCGGGCCTCTGCCGGCTGCTCTGGGTTTTCTTTATCAGGCCTTTACTCCAGCACAAAGGGCTTGTGGGCATCATCGTCCAGTTTCTCCGCCCTTTCTTTCATGCCTGCCTCTCGGGCCTTTATTTCCTTTCCCAAATCGGTCCTGTGAGAGGCAGGACGACGGCTGCCGGGGTGGGGGCCTAAGGCCTCTTAGCTGGGCGAGCGTCAGTTCACGCCCTCACTGAGGAAGCACCGTCTGCTTTCACCCTCTCGTTGTTCATAACCTGTTTTTAAGTGCACATTTGTCACACACACGGGTCACACTCATCACAGGGAGTCTGCACCTGTGTGTAATAGGCCTTAATTCTTTTTTCCCATTCCGTCCCTCCCTTCAACTCTTCCTCTCCACCCCATTCCCGGAAGCTTTGTTTCCACGTATCTCTTTCCCTTCTCCTTCTCCCCTCCCTCGGTCCCTTCCCATTGGAACATGTTCTTTCTACTTCCCAAACCTTTCCTCCGTCCTGCTCCTTATTTGCTCTTTGGGTTTCTCACACAGGAAAACAACCTCCGCCCTCTTATTGACCGTCACGTCTGACCAAGTGTCCCCTGGCCTTTGTCGGCAGAATCAACAACAACTTGCCCATGCGCTGGCTGCAGTGTCGGAAAGAAAACACCACCTGACTCCATTCACATCAGCGGACCTGTGAGCTGCGTTTTCTACCCGGACTCGGGGTGCTGGGGCGGTCACCCTGCACAGTGATGCTATGACGCAGCTTGGATTGGACCTGGGCACCATCCATGCCTTGACTCCCGGCTGGTTTGAGTGGGCACGTTCTGCCACCCCAGAAAGGCCAGATCCTGCCTGCCTGACTCCTGCGCTAGAAGTGGCTCTCTGCTATTTTTCTTCTGCTGCTGCCCACTCAAAATAAACAGTTCCACCGCCATCAGAGTCGGGGGGTGTGTGAGAGCACGGGGCTGGGGTTCACTCCACCATCCTCTCCACAGGGGATGCGGGAACACAGTTTATTTTTGGCAGTGCCAGCTGTCGCTGACTAAGGCAGGAGAAAGGGGACCAGAGGATGTCACACAAAACCCAGTCCCAAGGTGTCAAGAAGGAGGAGGTGTGTATTTCTATATTTTTTTTTTTTTTAGAAGGAGGATTTGATTTTTAGAGACCACATTGCAGCATTAACTCTTCAGTGGGGAAATCAAAGGCATAGACAGTGCTTGGTTTTGAGGCACCCAACTGTCACACTTCACAGAAGATGCTGCTTGCATAGTGGACAGCACTGGGGTCCCTCTTGGTTCCAATTCTCCCTCATCCAAGCCTGTATTTCCAAACACATGCAGCACTTTTCCAGCTAGCTTCCTTTGGGCCAGGACATTTTGCTAAGTGACATCGTTTAGACACAGAAAGATGCCTACCATGTGTTCTCATGTATGACAGCTGTAGTTGATCCGAAAGAAGCAGAGAGCAGGTGAGTAGGTACCAGGGCCCGGGGTGGGGTGGATGGGTGGTGGGTACAGTGCATAACCAGGTGGGGGGAGTGACTGCTACAGTCCTGTGGCAACACAGGATAACTCTGGCTCACAAGACCAGCTGAATACTTCAACATAGCTAACGGGGTTGACTTGGATGCTCCTAGGGCAAGGAAATGGCAAATGTCTGAGTTTGATAGATGTGGTAATGACCCTGGTCTGATCACTGCATATGCATGCATGTACTGAAATGCCACGCTGGGCCCTACAACTAGGTATAATCATAATGTGTCGATTTAAAAATAATATACTTGTTTTTGCAGTATTAGGGGTGGAACCCAGTGCCTTGTGCATGTTAGGTAAGTGCTCTGCCAGTAAGCTACAGTCCGGCTCATTTTAAAATTTTCTTTAAAATGAGACAAGGTCTGGCTGAGTTGCCCGGGCTGGCCTCCAGCTTGCATCCTCAGCCTCTCAAGCAGATGGGATTATGGGTGTGCAGCATCATATCCAGCTAAAATGATACTAATACAAAAGTTTAAGAGTTGAACAAGCAAAAAAAACCAGGACCAATGAACAAAAGAATGAAAGAAAAGACTTCCTTCTGGTCTAAAACCAAGCTGCTTCTTCCGCCTTTTTATAATCAACAATAATAGCTCCCGCTAACACAGAACTTACGGTTGCTGGGCCTTACGCTAATCGATTCCTGTATGCCAGCTCATTTACTCTTCCTGACAGCAGCTGAGGCTGATAGCGCTCTTGTCTCCATCCTACACATCAGCATCTGCGGCACGAAGTGATCAAGTAACTTGCGCAGGGTGCACAGCTGGTGAAAGGAAGAGCCGGGACCGGGGCGCTGGGCTGGGGCTGGCTCTGCGCTGTCCCCCCACCGTTCCTAGCAAGCTGGGCTTTCTGACGCTTCCATTCCCCAGCCTCATCCGGTCAGGCTCTCAGGAGTCCCAGGGCTCTCTGTTGCTCCTACACACACGCAGCGGAAGCCCCGGGGCCAGCTCTGATCCCCCTCTGGTACTGGCGTGGCTGTGTATCCTGAGAGCCCAGGCCTCTGTCCCTGGCCACCTGGCCTTGTTCCCCAGGGCTAACCACCCCTCTTCCTGTCTTCCTGTCCTCTGTCCTCTGCTGCACAGCCCGCCCGCCCCAGCTCCCATGTGTCCCTTGGCACACAGGGAGGCCCGGTGCACTCTGGGGCAGCACTGCCCGCCGAGGGGTAGGGAGCAGCCTTCCAGCCCGAGTCAGTCGTTACTGATAGGCCAGCACTCACTCCTTGGTGCTCCACTTCTTCTCTCATCGACTATGTACATTATTTATTGAGCCCACACCAAGCCCAGCAGATAGGAGTGACAAAGCCCAGAACTGACCAGACATAGCTCCTGCCGCCACAGACCGCACGCACCACAGCGGAATATTTAAAAGGGAAGCTGCGATGGAGCTGTGACCCCGTGAGGAGGTCTGGTGGTGATGGCAGAGTGACCTCCGAAGGCCGTGGGCCAGTAGAGGACGCGGGCAGTGTCCTAGAGCTCCGTCCGCTATTCTGTCCGCTGGGCAGGCTATTGCTGATGGGACGGCTTGCCCTCACGCGCATCCTGCAGGCCACTCTGTGAGCTGGACAGGCACTATCAGCAGGACAGGCAATACCAGCCTTCCGCACAGTCAGCTGCGCCAGCCCTAGAGCCCCAGGCTTCTGTTGGCTGCTGCCCGTGGCCTCCCGACAGGCCTCACTCACACCGGGCCCGAGTCCCTGGCCGGGACGTTGAGCATCCTTGCGGTTAACAGCAGGGGCCCTGTATTCAGGCCCCACTTGCTGTACTTGGTGGCTTTGTTTTTCTTTTTTAAGTACTGGGGATTGGATCAAGCTCTCTGCCATGGAGCTACATCCCGGACTGTTTCTCTTTTTGAGACAGAGTCTTGCTAACACAGGCTGGCCTTGAGTTTGTGATCCTCCTGCCTCAGCCTCCCAAGTAGCTGGAATTATAGGTATGCGCCACCATACCTGGCCAAAAGAGAATCTTTATCAGAGCTGATTTCTGTCCCTAGGACCATTCATTCTCCCCAGTAATCACGGACAAGCCCTCAAAATTGGCAACACTTCCCACCCCTGTAGGAGAGGTGTACGAACTCCCGAGTGATGGTGGGCAGTGGGCAATCATGTCCCCTGGTTGTCACAGTGAACTGCAAGCCCCCCCTCCTGTCCTGGGTCTTTGTCACTGCCTTCCAGGGAGGGATGTTGTCCTCGTGTGCAGAGCCTGGGTCATTTTTGCATCTCCAGCGTGTGGAGCGCCCCCGCCAGACGAACCCTTGCTCTGTGGCTGAGCAGCCCTTTTCTTTTCTGCCTCCCCTCGGCTGTAAGGTCACACGCTAAGCTGGGCCTTGGCCTCAGTCTTGGGAAGGCGTCCCTTTCCCAGCGCCCCGCTACTCCTAGCCCACAGCCCCAGCCGGAGCGGGTGCCCCCTGCTCGGCGCTGAGTGCGCAGGCGCGCGCCACAGGCGGAGTCTTCCGGGGCAGACTGGACGCCGCAGCTGCTGGCTGTGGTTATTCTACACGGCTGCTCAGCTGTGGTTGTAATTATTATACCAACCAACGAGACAGCCCTCGCTGCTCTGTAATTTCTGCTGTAGCTGTGGCCCTGGACTGTGCGTGCCTGGGGCGTCCACAGTGCTGCGCCCTGGGCCGTGGTGGGTGGGCTGCCGAGGGGAGAGGGGCCCGGCAATCTTCTCCCTGTCTCCTGGCTCTCACCGAATCACTGGAAGAGCACCAGCAGAGGTGCTCCAAAGGGCAGGTAGAGTGTTGGAAGAACCTGCTAGCTTTCCTCCAGGGCCCATCCAGGAGGGTTCTCACCCTGGAGCCCCGGGTTGGACAGGTGAGGGGGACCTGGGCTCCTCCCACAGTCACCCTTCCCGTCCAGGCAGTGCTCTCGCCTGGGGACCAGGGGCTGGCCTTCCTAAAAGCTTCCCGGTGCTCACTCTTGACCGAGCCTTGCTGGCCTCTCCCTCCCTGGGCCAGCTCTGAGGGTGTGGGAAGCTGCACACCAGGACAGGTGCCCAGAGCCCTGAGGCCCTTGCTCCAGCCTTGCCCAGCCTCTGCCAGGATGCACGAGCCCGGCTCTCACTGCCCTTTGGATGCACCGGACACCCTGGTGCCTCTGGGCTTTGCCCAGACGCTGGTGATGCCCTGCTCCAAGCTGAGCAAGGCCCCGGCCACACCCGCGGCAGAGCTGCCTTGGTGCTGCCATCCTGCGCCCGCAGGCAGAGATCTCCTCTAGCTGGGAACGGTGCCCACAGAGCAGGCCGAAGTCAGCCAGTGATTTTTCCACCGAACGCAAGGACTTGCTGGGGAGGAGGAGGCAGCAAGGGCGAGCAGGAGCCTGGACAGCGAGGGTGCCAGCGCCGCAGCTGTTGCACAGCCCGCAGGGTGTTCCCTCCCCGGGCTGTTGGCTCCCGCTCCATCCCAATTTCCCTGCGCATCAGAGAGAGCAGAAAGTAGGAGCCAGTTCCCAGAGGGACCAACGGACTCTCCAGCTGGACATAAGCGCGCGCCAGGGTTGGACAGAAGAGATGCCTTGGCACCAGCACGCAGCGGCTTGTGGGTGCGAGCAGCCCTGTCTTCAGGCAGGAGCACAGCATGTGGCCGCTGGTGCATGCGCTTAGCCTACCCCGGGTGCAACCATGGAGACGAGAAATAAGGCAGCTGATTAGACAAAATGCCAACATACCCATTTTTCCTCTTTTCCCATTTGCTCCTTTTTCGCCTTTTGGGCCCTGCGGCCCAGGCTGTCCGTCAGATCCATTGTGTCCTGGTAACCCATCAACTCCTGGAGGTCCTGAGTCAAGACAGGGAAAGAGGAGCTTAAAATCTGCCCTGGAGTTGATGTGAGTCCCTGTAGTTAAGGAACGAGCAGGTTCTTCTCTGCTGTGCTCCTTCCTTCCCCATCTGAAGCGGTGACAGCCGGGGGACAGGGTGGCAGGTCCCGGGCGGGGTGACGGGACGCAGAGAAGGAAGGGGAGTAACCAGCTGCCCCCACCCCTTCCCTTCCCCCACTTCGCTCCCATCAGAGGGAGCTTGGGGGACCAGCCCACCTGCCCCCTTCCCTGCCGGCGAACAGAGGTCACAGCACCTACCTGGTGGGCCAGGTGGTCCTAGAACAGAAAAGAAATTTTGATGGTAAACTGCGGGTGGAAGAAAAAAAAAGCACCACCCCCACCCCGTCCTTAAAATGTCCTAGAAACCCATCCCACATCTTGTATTTAGAGCTCATAATATTTGCCCTTCAGAGCAATTCAACAGACTCATCTGCTAATCAAACCACTTTTGCTTAAGTGTCAGTGGATCAAGAAACACTTCTCTCTGTTTTGGTTTTTGTTTCTCCAGCACATGTGACGATCACCAACACGAGTGCAAAGGTCTCTCCGCACATCCAAGCCTGTGACATTCCCAAACCAGCACTGACCAAGCACTTACTGTGTGCACCAAACTCTACCGTCTCAGACTGACAGTCTCTGTCTGAAGGGCTCACATCCACATGGGGAAGGGGACCCTTGGGAACCTCAGTGCAACACGGGAAACCAGGAAGTAACCGCAGAGCGGCCCTGGGGAGCGTGCATGCACAGCTGTCTGGAAGGCTTCCAAGAAGAGGAGTCTTGAACTACAGCCCTGGAGAAAGGATGCGCCTGAGCGCTGCCGGGAGGGCCGGCGTACGTGGCAGGGCTCAGCGGGAGCGAAGGTTCACGGGGGGCACTTGCAAGGTTCAGGGCAGGAGAAGGACAGGCAGAACTGGAGAGGGTGGGGGTGAGCCTGGACCCCGCTGTGGGTGAAGGGCGCACAAGCAGCACTGCGCCCAAGCCAAGAGGCGTGGACGACATCGGAGACACAGCAGAGGGCTGCAGGAGCTTTGAAGCCAGGGTGATGCTGGGAAATCAGTGTGGCTGGGAATTCAGCCGAACTGGGTGGACTGAGATGAAAGAGACGCAGAGACCGGGAAAATACCCGGATCTTCGGAGTTAAAACCAAAGAGCGGCTGTGGGAAAATGTGACGGCAGAGCTGCAGCGAAAGCTAGGCGATCCAGTGTTTCAGCGGAGCGAGCGAGACTCCTCATCTGATTAGGTAGGAGCCCTCCTGGATACTTGGGGGCCTGGGGGCCTGGGACGCAGATGACAGAGGCCGGGGACATGGGGCACTCAGGGAAATAGGTGTTTTAAGGCCCGCACTCAGTACATGCAGTCCGCCTCAGCCCAAGTGATTTGTGGAATGGCCTCGCCTTTTCCAGTCAGGACAGCCTGCGGCTACACGGCGCTGCCATCAGATGGCGCACGCACACTGGGAAGGGATGAGGCGGCCGCTCAGCAGGGGTCAGGAGGAGGGCAGCTTGACACCCAGAGGACGCAAGACTGAGTGTATACAGCAGGTTTCCGAGACTCCCGGAGAGCCTCGCTGTCATGTTCACGGGCGGGACGTGGTGACACTGCCCCTGGAGCTGTGCACCGGGGACCTGCTGGCCTTGGCCAGCATCTCCAGACGGGGACCCTGGTCACAGTTCCTACGGTGTGGGCCCATCACCCGCAGTGCTTGTTAAAAGGCAGCACCCGGGTCCCCTCTGGAGAGCTGCACGCAGTGTGAATTTAGAGCAAGGCCCGGGAACCTGCATTTTTACCAAGGACGGCAGACCAATGGGATGCAGGTGCTCACGGCCCCCAAGAATTGGCCACATTCAGCCCACCCTCTGAGGGGTGGAATGTGGGGTCCCTGGTGGGCGAGACACCACTGCTCCCTGCCTTCCTGGGGGGCGAGCTTGGTGCCCGGGGTTGAGAGGACAGAGCCCCAGTGCAGCAGCCTGCACCTGCGCTCCAGAGGGAGCAGAACTCGCTGGGAGAGTCGTGCAAACCCTGCGGAATGAGACATGGGCCTTTGCCGCCTCAGGCCACCGAGGTCTCTGGGTGGATGCAGCCAAAGCACAGCCTCGCTTACCTCCACAAGCACTCCTCTGTCATTATCACGGCTTGTGACATCACCCCGCTTCTTCTCAGGTAAGTGCTGGTGGAGCCCTACACTGGCACATGGCCGAATCTCAAGACAAGAAATACAGGCACCACAGACCCGGGCAAGTACTGAGGAGGGGGAAGGAAGGGTCAGACCCCGTCCCCAAGACGGGGTCCCAGCCAGAGGCCGACCCTGCAGGTCTGCGATTGGGCACTTGTGATGTGACCTGCCACGCGGTCTCCCAGGCTCGCATGGAGGGGCGGAGAATCACCCCAGGGGTTTCTCATTTGTCCCCACAGCCTCCCCTTCTACCCTGGGATGGGGCTGAAATGGGAGTCACCCGAGCACAGGCACCTGCTCAGCGCAGCAAGGACCACAGAGGCGGCAACTCTGCGTCTCCTGACGTCCTGCTGGCAGCAGCAACACAGAAGCCCAGGGAAAGCAAACCAAACCCACAGAAGTGCGCTTGGAGGTCAGCCCAGGCCCGCTGCTCTAGAAGGACTCCTGAAAATGCGGTGTCCTGAACTGAGACATCAGGCTGAGACGTCAGCTGCTCTCCCTCTCCTCCTCCTGCAACGATCCCTGTGGTGTGGGCTTCCTGCCCGCCACGGCGTCAGGGTCAGGCGGGAGCTGGGCTCAGGGCGGTGTGGACTCTTTCCCAGGGGAGCCATCCGCCTGGCTCTCTTAAGGGATGGCCTGAAAGCCCCGAGCCTCAGACTTGGGCCTGAACCCACAGACACTGAAGCAACAGGCCGTGTTACTCAGGACGTCCAGCTAGGTGAGAACAGAAGCAACTCTGCCAGCAGTCAGAGTACAGCTTGTCCTTCCGGTTCCTGAGGCTGCACTGGCTGAGCCCTCTGAAGCTGCCCTGGCCCGGCAGTGGGCTAAGTCCTCAGGCACCGGTGAGAAAACTCTCTCTTCTCACATGTCCCCAGTAAACCACAGCCTCAGCTCAGTCTTACTTAGGGGGCGCATTGCCACTTTGAGCCGTAGGAATGGCCGGTAGTTTTAAGTGTCAGTCCAACCCATGGAAGCAGTGGCTTTCTGGAATGCAAGGAAGGAGTGCCCTGAGGCCATGTGGGGCACCGTGGGGATATGGCATGGGCATCTGCCTGGATAGAAGGAGTAAGGACACGTGCTCCCTCCACTGCACGGAGATTGGGTGCTGTGGATTTGAGGTGTCCCTCCCCCAACAAGCAGTTCAGCCACAGGACAGGTTTGACATTTTCTACGTCCGCGTGGGAGGCCACTGTAAGTGAAGAACAATCCAAGAATCTACCTTCTGCAAGCCAAGGTATGGTTCTGGGGTCCCAAGGAAGTGTGGGCCCAGGAGTACAAGAGGCATCCAGAAAAGCATGTCATATGTTGCTTGACAGACTGCCCCGACCCCTCTAGCTGGGGAATCGCTGAGAAGTCCCAGGCTGCACAAGGGTTTCAACTCACAGCTGGACTAGGCCACAGTGACACACACCTGCTTGTGTGTGTGGTGTACAAGACCCAGGGCCTTGTACATGCGAAGCTGGTGCTCTGCCACCGAGCTGCACCCGCAGCCCACGCCTGCCTGCTCTGTAGATGAATCTAGTGTGAGGCCAGGTCTTGCTCTGGACGCAAGCCCAGGCTGTGCCCCGGAGGCCCCCTCTGCTGGCATCCTCGTGGGACGGTGGACGAATACTCTGCCCACTCCCTAATTCTCTCCAAGTCCAGTCCTGGGTGCTGTTGTCACTCACTGTCCTTAGCAGCTTCGTGCTTTACAGCTTGCATTTTTCATACCTGAGCACCTCATTGAAGGGCTTTCTGTGCAGAAGGAGGCCCGATTTCAAGCTGGCTTGGATGGAGAAAATGCTGGCCTTCGAGAAGCATCTGGAGTGCTCAACAGTCCCAGCACGGACGCCGTCCCCGTCACCCGCCACATCGGCTAAGTGGTCCTAATAGCTGCGCCTTGCGCCTTCATCATGCAGCCTGGCTTCCGGGCCCTTGCTATGAAAACCAGAAAGAAGAGGCTTCTCAGCCAGCTTTTGTGCCCATCTCTGCATCCCCGAAGCATTTCTGAGCACTCATTACTGCCTCCAGACAAGCTCGGAAAAGGGACTTCACAGCTGAAGGAAGGTACTTAAGCCACAAGAGTTTCTGAACAGAGGATCTGGCTGTTCTCAAGCTGTTTAATCCTCTGTGAGGGCCACGAAGTGCCCTGAGTAATTCAATTAGCATTTCCCCAGGGGCTGCAGGGTGGTAGCTCTTCTCTCTGAGCCCCGTAAGTGCAGGAGAGCGGGGCTCGCAAGGAGGGCTCCAAGGGAAGCTCACCTCCTCCACCACTCACGCTCACAGCCCGGGCTCATCCCTGCAGCAGACCCACGGGCGCTCCTTCTGCTGGGCAGTTCCCACGGGCAGCAAGAGGAAGTGGAGTGGACACTGCAGATGACCGGGTACAGGTGGAGCAAGGCCTCTCACGTGTGAGGTGCTGACACGACGTCCCCGGAGCCTGGGCCGCTCATCTGTGACTCCAGTGACACCTTCAGCTGGCTTGGAAGCCATGTGGTCATCTTAACCCCGGGGCCTGTACACTTTTCCCCATTTCCTCAGAAAGCTGCCGCTCTGTGGAGAGCAGGGACTGAGGGCTGAAGTCGGCTGCACAGCTCATCCTGGGTCCTGGGTCCTGGGTCCTGGGTCCTGGGTCCTGGGTCCTGGGTCCTGGGTCCTTGGTCACTGAGCTTTGCAGAGCCTCTCTTGGCCTGGGGCATGATGGTGAGCCTGCTCTTCGACCTGGGTTTTCCCTGTCCTCACCTCTGAAGGCGGGACCACGCGGTCTCTCCTCAGGCAACCCAGAGATGGAAAACCCTCCCAGCACGCTCCTTCCCCCAGCCAGTCTCCATCCTAAGGCCGTGCATCTCTGGCCAGTTCCTTCCCTCTTTTCCACATGTCAGTAGCTCACAGAGGGGAGCGCTAGGGCCTGCCCGGCCCAGGGTGCCTACCACTTAGAAGAGCCTTCAGAAAAGAATGTCTTGGCTACTTAGCAGCTTCCCCCCAGAACTTCTTGTCCACACTGTGCACATGACCTAGTGTAATACTTACATCCCATGGCAGCAGTACTCCTCAAGTCAGAGAACTGCACCACTCAGGAGGCATAAGGAAAACGTCCTTCTGAAACCAACAGGCATAAGGAAAACGTCTCTGGCCCCGACTCAAGGTGTCACCACTTTCTCATTACCCAAGTCTTAGTTATTTTCCATGGCCCTTTTCTAGGACAATACCAGAAAATATTATTATTTTCATAATTATATTACAACTGGTTCTTAGCCTATTGAAAACATCTGGTAGAAGTCAACCAACATGCGTGTTCATAAGGACAAGCGTTCCTAGGTGCCCGTCCTGCCCTGGCCTCGGCTGGCACCAGTGCCGGCTATGTGAGTGGCTCTGGGCAGTAGTCCCCGGCCTACCTGTGAGGCAGATGCCTTTGGTGCTGTTGCACAAGTCCACCATCACGCGGATCTGCGGAGAGAGGGAGGTCAGTAGCACCCGGGATTCAGAAGAGTAAGGAGAAACCGTAAAGACCCACGGTGTGCCTTCCGGAGAGTGTGCACAGTCTGAAGGGGCTAGTTAAACCCGAGAAGAACCCCTTAAAACATCTGCGGATCTGATAGAAGGGCTCATCTATCACCACTGTCAACAGAATCTCCTTGATTTCTATCAACTTCTGAGGAGATGGAGACTGGGGAGAGAACCCCCAAACCCAGTTGTCGGGGTGCTGGGCACGGAGTTTGGGAGCAGGCACTTACTGGCTGAGGGGTTTAGCTTCCTGACGTTCTGGTTTCCTCTTCTGAAAATGCAAATACTACACCACCAATCACAAGGGCTGAGCTAGCTCCATCCCTGGCATCTGGCAAGTGACCCAAGGTGACGGAGATTCTCCTGCCCCACGGCACTGCCTGCTCACCAGGGGACCCCCGCCTGCCGTGGGAATGGAGCGTAAGGTTGGGAGGGAGCTACTCGAGGCCTGCTAGAGCCTTTATTTTATTCAAAAACTTCAAACTGTTCTCTGATTACTCTTTAAATGAAACTGTTTTGTTTTCCAATGGAGGGACAGTGATTTTACATTTTTTCTCGGTTTATTCCAATGGCCCCACTGCTGGTTCCCGGGACCTGAGTGGCTCTCTGGAGCTTGGCCATGTTATCGCCACCGGCCGGTCTCTAAGATCCACGGTCTGAAGAAGTGCTTAAGATAAATGAGAAAATGCAAAGCACAGAGCAGCACATTTCCTTTCTGTCGAACAGCGGTGCACACACAAATGCTTCTCTTGCTGATTTTGAAATTCTCTCTTAGTCTTGGCTTTCTGGAATACTTTTGGAGACAGAACAAAAATCCTCAAGTGAGGCGGAAGGGAGGGCAAGGTTGGAAGACAGCAGGACTAGGCGTGCTGTGTCCTGTATTTTATTCAAAGATTTCACTGATTAATCTTTCAACTAAATTATTTTTTAGAAGAACATGTTATGTTCTGAGTTGAAGGGAAAAGTGATTTTGTGTTTATCTAAGTTTATTCCATTGTCAAGGCTGCCCAGAGGAAAAGCTGTCCTGTATTTGCTCCTTGTCTGGTGAGTCAGCAGGTATGTGCTGGCTGCTTTAGAGACTTGCTGTGGACTGTATTACATGCAGCACACATGTATGAAGCGTGTGTGAGCAGTTTGAGATGGGTAATGTAAGAGACGCACACAGTGGGTCCCTCTGTGTCTGAGGTTCCGCAGCCGCAGATTCAGTCAATTGCAGACAGCAAGAAGGTGCGTCTGTCCTGAACACGCACACTTTTCCCTGCCGTCATCCTCTAAAGCACACAGTGTGATGACCACATGCAGCTCTGACTCTGTACAAGGCATGGTAGGTCCTCGAGGGCTGACTTAAAGGACGAGCACAGGTTATACGCAAGTACTACACGGTTCTATACGAGAGACCTGATACCTGAGGAGGGCAGACGCAATCCTCCCTGGATACTGAGGGGTGGTGTGTCCTGCCCTGGCTGAAGGGCTGGAGACTCACCTGCACCTTGGCAGCACTCTAGTGCCCATCCCCCAGCAGCACTGATCTCCCCCTGCTAGGAAAGCTGAGGCTTACAGCGGCACACAGCCTGCTCCCGGCAGAGCGAGGCCCAGCTCCAGGTGCCTGGTTCCAGGCCCACTGTCCTCTTGGCTTTGGCTCTGATGATTATCTTAGTGTAACCAGACAAAAAAATTTGATTCTCTGTTTTTAGTCATTTTCGTAAATGAGCATAATCAGGTGCAATACGGACAAAATTCATTGTCTTAAAGAATGTCTAATTGCCCATTGAGAGGACTAGAAAAGATTTCACAATGCTTCATTTGTTGCCTGGGGGACCACAGCAGGAGGGTTAATTTGAAATAAGCAGCATCAATAGGGAAAATCAGCTTTTCTGTTTGACACATCACTAGTCTAGGATAGGAACAGATAAAAACTATGGAGGAGTTTTCATTTCCTGACCTTCAGGCTTCATTTGTACACTGTCATTTTAGATACTTATCACTAAGTTATTTTAATCTTAATTTGGGAATATTTTTGAACCTGAGGCTATAGAAGATCACATTATAGTGAAACATATGGTATGAAAACTCATGACGATAAAAATCCAGAAACTTCTTTTCCTGTTTGGAAGAAGCCAGGCATGATGTACATGTAAGCACTCAGGAGGCTGAGGCAGGAGGACTGTGAGTTGGAGGCCAGCCTGGGCTACATAGCAAGACCATGTCTCAAAAACCAAAACAGAACAAAAGAAATTTAATTTGGATGAACCTAAAAATATTCAAAATTGAAAGGCACAAGATCTAGATCGTTCTTAAGGAGACACATTTGTGTTGAAGGCTTTCCCTGCTCCCAGCTGCAGGACCCAGGGGGCCCTACTCGTCCCCCGTGACTTTTTACCTTGGTGCCTCGTACTTATTAGTATCCAATGGCAGCTCACACATGATCTCTTTATTACCCGCCCACTTCCCGTGGGTAGAGCTGCCTTGGATGGCGGCAGGGGGCCACTGACCTTGGTCTTTGACACAAGAGTCTGGTGGTGCTGGGCAGAGCATGGGGCATGGGACAGGAAAGTGTCCAAGGCTGTGGTGGGAAGTCCCTCCCAACTCAGCTGCTTCTGCATGGAGGACACGATCTGTGGGAACAACTATCACCCTGAGAATAAAGTGGAGAATGTACCTAGAAAGCCCAGGCTTACTGACTCCGGGCCACAGGCTCGCTGGGGATGTGGTCATCTCTCCAGAAACACCTCCTCCCACCCTGTTTCATCTCCAGGTGAGATCAATTCCCACCCTGACACCTCTTCCTCTCAGGATCAATTCAGGAAGAAGTAAGGAAGCAAACCTGATACTCTCACCAGCTGATCCGGCTGCAGGTGGCTGAAAACATGGGTCAGGCCAGAGTTCCCCCAAACCCCTCAAGCGCAGCCTCCAGGGCTAACTGGAGTCCTGTTTAAATGTGAAGTCACCTTCCAGATCTGGCCTGTTTGGTAACTTAAATCCCAGCCGTGTTAGACACAGGGACACATCACACGGGGTGGGCGGGGGGACTGGACAATACCCAAGAAACAAGGTTTCCCTGATCTCCCCTCAGTCTCCTAGTCCCTCCTCTTTCTCCTTGAAAAGTGTGCCCCAGAAATTAGACTTTTTTCCCCTTCAGACTGGTCATAAAACTCCTTTCCTCAAAGCAGATCATAAAGTCCAAACATACTGCATTAATTTTTCCCTGTCTTTCTGTCTTGGAGCTGGCCATAGTCAAATCCTCTGACCTATCTTGTCTGAGAATTGCCCGTAAGACGCTCAGGTCAGAAGCGGCCCTGCCCTATTCCTGGGCTACCCAGCAAGGGCAAGACGAGCCTGAGCCCCTGAGGCTTGTGAGGTGCCCCCTCAGTCTGGCAGCATCAGATCATAGCCTTTTTGTCCAGTCATACTCCTGCTTGCCTAGCAAGCTGCATCAGCTAACGTACAAGTGGGTCGGCACCTGGGCCTGTGAGACAATAATGAAGCAAATTTCCTACGCTTTTCTCCCAGTGGCTTGTCTTTTGCCCCACCCACACCTTTATGATGGGCAGGAAGGAACCACCCCTACCCAAAAGGGGTCCTGTCCGTGGCCTGACCAGATCTCCATTTTCTCTCTGAAAAGAGAACTGGTATCACTGGGTAAGTAGAATTCATAGAGGTCCTGGTCAAGAAAGGGGCCCCAGGAGAAAAATAATAGACTTCTAGCCTACCTGGCATTAGACGACTTGAACTGGCTGTTCAAGTTACCTAGAGATGGGACACAATTGGGCTGTATCTATCAGCAAAACAATACTATGAATTGGGAATCTCACCACTTACAGGAAAAGCATGTAAGATATCTGGACAGGAAGGCTTTGCAACACACTGTGGCAAAACAGGCAAAGGGCCTCAACATCTGTCCACAAGGAGCTTGCCAAGCAAGTTACAAAGGACGAGGTAGACGAACATGTCCTGTGTCAAAGACAGCTCCAACACGCTGCGAAGTGATAAAAGCGTTGTGCAGTTCAAACCAGATGACAAAGTAGAATTTTTTGCTTGAAAATGAAAAAATAGAAGTGTTTGAATAAGCACAGAGAAAAAGTGGGAGGGTCGTGGGCCGAGGCACCAACATGGACTGCTTTCTCCCCACAGACCAGGGCTATGTTTGACTTTTGTCTTAGCCGCACTTATGTATCCAATAGTTTCTTCTTTACATGTGTATTTATTTCTATACTGAAAAGGGACATTTTTCAATATTTCACTTACATAGTTTTGAAAGGTGCGTTGGAAGGATGGGTGATTTTTTTTTTTTTTTACTTTGCTGTGTTTTGAGGGAGAAAGAGAAAGAACGAGACAGAAGCGTGGGGGTGAGCTGGTGGGTTTAACAACTGCACCTTCGCGGTTGCCCCCAGCGCTCGAACTGATTTGGACAAATCTCTATTGTTTCTACACCAATAAAGAGATTGAACCAGAACAGCTGTCAATCCCGTGATTGTCAAGTTGTTCATAAGCCATGGACGGTTCTTTTTCCCAAATGAACTGCCAAGCCCCAAAGGATAAAGCAAAGAAAAACGGAACCACCCAGGTGAAGCGGGGCAGGGCTGGCCAGAGTTAACCGCCTGTGAGTGAGAGGGTTGGGCTGCCCCGGAGGTTTCAAACTGCTCCCACTCAGGCTGCAGAGAGTGTGGAGCATATTCCGAGGCCTGGTGAGGCGGGCAGGGACACTGCAGAGTAGGTGGAGGGCTGGCCAGGGTCACCTTGCCACCAGCAGAGCTACTTGCTGCGCTTTCTCCCGCGGCTTAGCTTTTGCAGCAGCGATGTGTGAATTTACTTGAAATGCAGACCTGTCTTTGGCTTACTTTGCGCATGAGTAGAGCATTAGAGTCTAACAAATAAAGTAATTGAAAAGGCGTCAATTTCTGCGCAAAGCCGGGAAGTTCAGCGGAGCATCTCCGCCTCCCCAGGACAGACAGCGCTAGGTGGGCTGAGCTGCCTTGCCCAGCGGTGGGTTGATTCCTGCCCTTCTGAATTCCCACCCTGACACCTCTTCCTCTCAGGATCAATTCAGGAAGAAGTAAGGAAGCAAACCTGCTATTCTCACCAGCTGATCTGGCTGCAGGTGGCTGAAAACGTGGGTCAGGCCAGAGTTCCCCCAAACCCCTCAGGCGCAGCCTCCAGGGCTAACTGGAGTCCTGTTTAAATGCGAAGTCACCTTCCAGATCTGGCCTGTTTGGTAACTTAAATCCCAGCCATGTTAGATAATTGAGAATACTCTTCATGATGGGCCTGAATTATGTAAATCGACGTTCTTATGCACATGCAAATAATCCTGTCCGACAGGCTCCTGGACCCGATAGCCAGGCATTGCTTAAGCTTCCTGGCGGTGGACACAGGGCTACTCAGGTGGCCCAGCTGCTTGTCCCTGGAGGGTTTGAGCATAGATGTTGGAGAAATCTCTCCAGGGAGTCTGAAACTAAAGTCACCCACCCTGGACTCACCCCTGGCAAAAGCAGGAATTTGCACCCTGATCAAGATGTGGTGAAGGTAATCCATAAACACCAAGGGCAATGTGGAGTTGTCTTTGTTTTAAAAAAGGCAAGCAAGCAAGCCGCAGTTTAGATATCCCAGGCCACACTCCAGTAGCCACCTAACCAAAACTTAGTGTTTCTGATTCCTTCTCTCTGAACATCAAAATGGAACAAAACAAAACAAAACAAAATACAAAGTAGGTTTTTCGTCCCTGTCAGCAAGATTCAATGAACTCAAGCCAGTCAGCTTTACTAGTGTTTGCCCTAAAAAGGGTGTGATAGCCTGCTAGGGTTTGTGCCTAGACGTCCCTGCAAAACTTCAGGAGGTCATGGGGTTTTTGAGAGGTGGCTGAATCTAGCGTGTGTGATGCTGGGATTAAGGGTGTGTGATTACTAATTTAGTCCATTGGCTTGGCATAGTTCTGGCTAGGATTAAGGGTGTGAGTGCTACACCTGCCCTTTGCTGCATACAGTACAAGGGATACAGTCTTTTTTTTGTGTGAGTGTATCTTTTTAAGACAGGGATAGAGTCTTTTTGTGTGTGTATGTGTGTCTTTTTGAGATAGGGCCTCGCTCTGCAGTTCAGGCTGCCCTTGAGCTCACTTTGTAGTGCAGGCTGGTCTTGAACTTGCAACAATCCTTCTGCCTCAGCCTCCCGAGTGCTGGGATTACAGGCGTGTGCCACCACGCCCGGCTCAGATAGAGTTTTATCTTCTCCCCTTTATTGCTTTTGCTGTCTTTGGGTGCCATGAACTGTTCTCCTCTGTGATGCCCCTCTGCCAGGCCACCCTGCCTTGGAGCCAGCCGACTATGGGCTGAAACCTTTACAAACTGTGAGCCAAATAAACCTTTTCCCCTTTAACTTTGGATGTCGGGTATTTTATCTTAACAACAAGAAAAATAACCAAGACATAGCCAGTCGTGAAAACGGTCAGGATACTTCTTCCTGACACTGTATAACCTGTGGTAACTGCTATAAAACTGAGACTTTGTGCCATTTTTAGACTGAGGTCCCTCAGCTTGTGTGGACTGTTGTTTTTTTGGGGGGGGGTTGGAAATACACTCTTGAAGTTCCCGCTTGACCTGCTTTGATCCCTGGCACCTTGCGTGGAGGTGCTCTGAGGCTCCACGGTGACATTTGGGGCCTGAGCTGCCAGCTCCCTGCTGGTGCTACCCTGTGGGGGGATGGTGCTGCCCCAACCTTCCCTGCTCCCTGGCTTCCCGTGCAGGCTCCTCCTGGCAGGGACTGGTCCACCCCGTCTGCCCCTTCGCTCATCTGCAGGCTTTCCCAGTGCTAAAACGGCGCTGAGCCTGTGCTGGGCACTCAACAAATACTTTGGAATCGATAACTTGTCCCCCCCGCCTGACTGTGTTCCTCAGCCAGTAGTACTGCTGTTCTCTGACTGGCGATAGCATCGTTTATAGTTTGGGGGCTGGGAAAAGCCACACCCAGAATCTGGTGCTGTTGTATGTTGTGCACTTCCGGGTTGAAAGCACTGGGAAGACCGTAGACGCTGCCTCAGAACCAGGGTCCTCTTCCCCGCGAGCTCAGGGAGGGCCGCTGGTGAGATCTGCTTTTTGCTCCGAGGATGTTCCTTCTCAAAGAAGTGCGGTTGTCTTAAACTCCCTCCTTAGGAATCTCATTAAATCACCACGAAAGATTAGCCACCAGAGAGAGATTAAAAATCACCAACACAGAGATAGGCTTTTAAAAACTGTTCTTCTGGGCCTCTCAAAGGCTTTATGTGCAACATAAGACAACCTCTGCTTAGTCCTGCAACCTGCGGCCACCTTTCCTCCAGGGCTTTAAGACCCTATCTCTTTCCATGGTTCAAAATGTTACTTAAGCGTCAACTGTCTGGCCCTTTCCTTGGATGTCATTTGTATTTTGTATGATTCCTGTGCCAATGTGCATAATAGAATTTGTACATCTGCCTCTATTAATCTGTCTCTTATCAACTTACTTCAGCAGATTAAACTTGAAACTTCAGTGGGGGAAGTTTGAACTCCTCTGTGATAGAAACCCAAGATCCACTACGTGGCTGCCGTTTCTCATTGTGCTTGTTTGTCTCGGGCACTTTCAGCTTTTCCGACATTCCAGCAGGCCCTGGATAACAGGGCCCTGAAGATAGTAGAGTTCTGTAGAGTCCCCGAGATACATAAAACCAGAAAACACGGATGTGCCCTGGTCCCCCGAGTTACAATACACAGACTTTTCATACTGCATCGAGTCAGAGTGTCTGCATGAAGTCTGCAGCCAGGGTGGTCAGCCCGGGTCAGGCAGGCAGGGACAGAATGGGGATGTGCGAAGAAGGCTAACAGTGCCCTGGGAAAGCATGGGGCCCACCAGCGTCTCCTGTTACTAAACGGGTCAGAACAGGGCAGGAGGCTGCATCCCAAGGGCTAGGACTCACCTCTCAGGGACCTGCTTTGCTGACGAGGGACTAGAGATGCCTTCAGCCTCTGGCAGCCCTGCTCACTCTGCCTTAGTCACTGCCCGGATTCTCTAGTAAAATGTTGAACAAATGACTAACAAGCATTAGATTGAAGGCCACCCAGAGGCCTTGGCTAGCTCTCTTGCATGCAAGAAGCCTGGGTGTGGCTGAGGACTCTGCAACCGTCTCAGCTGCTGTTGCAGCAAACATCTGCACGTCAATATCCCTGGAAGAATCCTTCCGCCAAGATCAGGGCCTTTGGAAACACTCACATGCCACTAACGGTGAGAACATACAGGAGGGTGGGGCTCGAGTCTCTGGTGGGGCTCGAGTCTCTGGTGGGGCTCGAGTCTCTCATCCTCCAACAGATGCCTGCAAGACCTTCTTCAGGGTCTGATCCCAGGTCAAAAGGGAGGCTGGGAAAGCTTGGCTGGTGCAACAGATGGCCTGATGGTTTCTTTCTTCCTTTCTTTCTTGCATTGGGAGGCTGAGACAGGAGGCTTGCAAGCTCAAGCCTAGCCCGGGAAACTTAGTGACACAGGGAGACCCTATCTCAAAATAAAAAAAAAAAGACTGGGGATATAGCTCAGTACAAAGGGTCTGGGTTCAATGCCCTGTACCAGAAAGACAAAAAACAAACCAACCAACAAACAAACCAAAACCAAAATCTTGGTATGTTTGTACTGGTGTTCTAAAAACAATGAACTGCCCACGATCAGCTGATTCTGCTTTCTTTTATTATTATTACTATTATTTTTGGTACCAGGGATTGAACTCATGACCTTATATTTGCTAGGCAGATGCTTGCGCTGCTGAGCTATATCCCAGCCCAGACTCTGCTTTATGAAATATCATCTATTCATATTATTTCAGGAAAGATACTTCATTAAAGTCTAATTACCAGTTCAGTTTATCAATTAGACTCAGAACACAACACAGAGTAGGATTTATAGAAATCTCCAGGCATAATCCGTAAGTGCCAGAACCCACAAAACACAAGCCCTTAGTGGCAGCTCTAGCCTCTGCCTAAATCTCCCTTTCCCTTGCCTGAAGCCCAGCGAGCAGCCCAACTTCCCAGCCAGGTCGCGTCCCAGTTTGAGTGCCTGGCACTTGGTAATGTCAAGTCTTCTTGTTCTTCCTGTTGCCTGGGTGGTTGCCAGCAGCAAAGACTCATGCTTGCACTTGCCTGTGACTCAGCTCCAGAACTAGGAAATCTTGGGCCAGTCTCAGAGAGGCTGCTAGGTAACAGTAGGAGCCTTTAGCATGAGGCCAGGATCTGTGGTTTCTGAGATGGCCAGCTGTCTTTCCTCCGAATTAAAGGATGCCTACTGGACTACAACCCCTAAAAGGCAAACTCACAGTGTCCTGGAGTGTGGTTCTCACTGCACCCTAAAAGAAGCAGAAAAGCACAACCAATGGTAGGGTTGGGTGGGGAACCAGCCAACTGAGCTGGAAGTGACACACAAGAAAGGTACTAGTAGAGAAAGACAATGAAATAATTATTTAATTGCATTCCAAACGTTCAAAAAGCCAGAGGAAAGGTTGAACTTGTTAGATAGGAATAAAAAGTGTAAGAAATGCTCAATTCCCACTTCTTAGAAATGAGAACTACAATGTATGAGATGAAAAGCACACTTGATGGCACTCAGAGCGATCAGACCCGACAGAAGAAAACTCAGTGAACTTCAGGAAACAGCAACAGGAACTACCCAAAGTGAAACCTGCGGAAAAGACTTTGTAAGTGGGTAGGGGCTGGTGGTGTGGCTCAGTGTTAGAGCACTTACCCAGCAGGAACCAGGTCCTGGGTTCAATCTCCAGCTTTTGCAAAAACAAATGAACAAACAAGCAAATAAATGAACAAAAGCAGAGCATGAACATCACTGCATTGTGGACAACTTTAAAGAGCTACTATGTGTGTAGAGTCCTGGGACAGCAATTACAGCATAACAAATACCTGAAGCAATAATAGCAGAAAAATTTCCAAAATTTAATGGAAATCCATGGTCCAGTAAGCTGAACAAACCCCCAAACACAGACCCAAGAAGAAAGCAACACTAAGGAATATCAGGATAAAATTTACTTAGAACCTGTGATAGAGACTATCTAAAAGTCAGCCAGAGGAGAAATGATACAGCTCATGGAAAACTAAGGAAAACATCAGAAGCAATGCAGTAAGATGGACAGAAAAACACGTTATCTTCCTTTCTGCAGTGCCCAGGGCATTCACATGTGACAGGTCAGCGCTCTACCACTCAGTACAGCCTCAGCCTAGGAAAACTTTGTCAATCTAGAGTTCTGTCTTCAAAATAATTTTAAAAAATGAAGACAGAGAAGTTCTTCAGAAAGACAAAAATGATATGGGTCAGAAAGTCTTATCTCCATAAGAAAAAGTGATAAAGGAGGACACAGTAAAGATGGAAAATTTTATTTTTCTGTAAAGACTCTCTGGGTGTCTCTGCATCTGTGTGTATCCTCTGACACCAATTTAAGCTCTCGATGTCCAGGTGCGCCGTCCCCGTCCCTCAGGGCCCTCGCCCCATCCAGCCTCCGCCTTGGAGGCTCTTCTGGCTGCCCACAGCCTTATCCAGACGGCTCCTGGGCTCCTATTATCCACTGCTCCTCCTCACTGGTGTGTGGGGATTTCTCTCCAACCCACCAGCCATCAGTTCCCTCAGCACCACTTGCGTGCTCTTACCACCCAGGGTGCCCTCCCACTGCCTATGGCGGGCACAAGGTATGCGTTATTTTGGCAAACTTTACTTGATTGCTAGAAAGTTTTTTTAAAAGATATTTTTGGCTCACTTAGAAGTACCTGCTTATTAATCAGCAAACTCTTTTATAAGTCAGGCCCTATGCTTCTTGAAGTCAGACAACACTGTCTGGGCACAAAAGGCTCTCCACACACTCAGCTGATTTAATCAGGTCATTTATAAAAGAGCTGTTTCCCTTTTCCAAGCAGTCTAGATTTAACAAGGAGTAGACGGACTCTTGCTTGGTGCTCCCTGTAACGTCACGCTCAGCTTCTCCACCGTTTCCGGAGTGTGCCACTGGGAACCCCTCCCAGGCCCGTGCACGACGCTCACCCCTGATAGCCTCACTTGGACACCAAACGGAAGTACCAGCGCTAACAGTGGCCAACTCTGAACTCCTGATCTTGTCTCTAAACTTGTTCTGCCTGCAGCTCTGCTGTTAGTGGCGATTCTTTCAATGCTCAGCCACCAACATGGGAATCACTTAGCTCCTCCTTTTTTCCCCGTACTCACATTTAAACTGTCAGAATGGGCCATCCGTTCAGGCATCCAAGCGTCGGGCATTCCAGGCACTGTCCACCTCTGATCACCCCATCCGGTCTAAGCAAATGTTCCTCTCCCCTGAAGGACTGTGGTCACATCTACACGGCCTCTCTGCTTCCACTTCCAACCTGCCACACAGTCTGTGCTCAACCACACAGAAGGCCCAGTGGCTCTCTGCCTCTTCCTGCCCCAGAGACTCTCCACATAAACCAACGTCCTCACACAACAGCCTGCAAAGCCCTTGTTCATGAGCTGGTCTCCTTGTGCCTCTCCTCTCAGTTATCTTCCTGGCCTCTTTCCACTCACTCCTCCCCAGCCTCGCTCTCCCCAAGCTCTAGACCCGCCTGCACCAGGGCCTTTGCACTTGCTGTTCTGGTGCTCTGATGTCCTTTCTTGTGGTATCAACATGACTTTTAAAAGTCTCTGTGCAAATGGAACCTTCTCTGCGAGGCCTTCCCTGGCCATCCTACCTAGAATTACCCCTCCTGTCTCCCTTCCCTAATCCGCATAGCTAATTTATTTCACCTTCTGGTACTACAGATGCTCTACTTAGTTGTTTTGTGTTTTGTCTGCCCGTCTTGCTGCAGAACACCAACGCCAGAAGTGTAGAGAGTTTGTGTTTTGTTCATTCAGTGTCTTACATACCTGCGATAGCATGTGGGACATAACAGCTCAGGTGACCAAGGAAGAAGTTAGAGACCAAAACACACACGAAGTCTTAGGTGGACAACAGAAGCGAGTAAGCACAGGAGAAGCCTCGGCGGGGAGATCGGAGTGCTCGGAAGTGGGCTCAGAGCCACCTGCGCCCCCGCGCCTGTGATGGGGCTGCAAGGCTGGAGGGCTGCGGGAAGGTCTTCTGCTAACTGCTGACAACTGCTTTGTGCTCATGGTGTCCCCATCAACGAGCACCTTCAGGTAATTTCTGATTCTCATCTAAGTGCTCTTCTCCTCAAGCCATAGTTAAGCAACTGATTGACACTGGGGGAAATGCACACACACAAAAAGCATTATCTCCAAACTCTGCCCTGTGGCTTCCTTTCCCACAGCAAAAACACTGTGAAACTGTTCTATCGACCTGCTCAGCCCCTCTCCCTCAGCACGGGGACTGCCTGTGAGTAGCTCGTCCGGAGCACTTTCGGATGAGGTCCCAGGGGTGGGAAGTGCTCATCCACAAAGTAACTGCTGACGCTGATGGTGCTGGAACCCCGGCTGGGCAGCACCTTTGGTCCAACAAGCTACAGATTTAGTCAATGGAAGGACCAAGTGTAAGTTCACGTTAGACATCAAAATAAAAGCACTTGCAAATTATTGGTCTCTGTGTATGGGGTTTTGTTTGTTTTATCTTTTTGAGACAAGGTCTTGCTGTGTAGCTCAACCTAGCCTCGAACTCGTGGTGATCTTCCTGCCTCAGCCTCCCAAGTGCTGGGATTACAGGCATATGTCATCACGCCTGGCTATGCCCAGTGCACTTGCAAATTACACTGAGTGTAATTAAACTTTCTAAATTCAATACCCCCCAAAATATATATTTCCTTTTTTTGTCAAGTAATCACCAAAACAACTATCTGTAAAGTAACATTTGTGTGTGCGTGTGTGTTGCCCCAATCACCTGAGATTCCAAACTTGAGAGTCATCCTAGCCTCTGTCCTTTCTCTGGCAAGTTCTGAGTCTGTGTCCAAGCTCCTTTTCATTACAAAGTTTCCAAATTCCCTGGAGCCTGGATAATAAACCTCTGAGAAATATGAAACTAACCACGTGTGAACATCCTGAGGTCTGGACACATGCCGGTGACCGAAGGGAACGCTTAGGACAGGCGGGTTGGCGTAGCGCGAAGACCAAAAGGAGAGGCCGACCGGCCGCGGCGGCCTGCTGGCGGGCAGCTGGGAGCGCGGCTGCCCGGCACGTTCCGCCCCGCTGCCCCCTTCTGCAGCGCGCACACACTCGGCCGCTCCCGTGTCTGCTCTCCTCTCCTCTGAGGCTGCTTCCGGCCTCCTGGCGTGGAGCAGACCTGGGCCAGGCGGCTGCCTTCCCCTGCGTCCATTTCCTTACCAGGTGCGATTCATCCTTCTCTGTCGGGATTTCTAGATTCAGCTCTTCTTCCCCATTCCCAGAGCGGCCGCCTCCGCGGGACAGGGGTTGTTTCTTAATTGGATGCCGGTAAGTGCGTCTTCGCTTCCTGTTTATAACTTTTACCGGTGCGTTTGTGACACGCAGTGACTACACGCAGCGCGGGGGTTTGATAAATAATACCTCACCTCGTGGTCATTTTCCCTCCTTCCCTTACGCCCAGGTCTCCCATCTCCACGGAGTCTGCCCCCCCCCCCAACGTGGCTTTTTTATTTATCTTTAAATCATTCATATTTTGAGTCTCTCATATCAGAGAAACCATGTGACGTTTAAACTTCTGTGGCTGACTTCACTTAGAATTATGGTCTCAAGACTCATCCATTTTCCTACAGATGACTCAAACTTATCCTTCTTTACGGCTGAGTAGCGCTCCACTGTACAAATACATTTTCTTTACCCATCCGTCTGATGACGGACACACTGCCACTTCTGTGACTTGTCTGTTGTCAGCCGTGCTGCTGGAAGTGTGGGTCTGCGTGGACCGTTGTGGTATATGACTTTCGCTCCTTCAGAAAGATACCTAGGAGAGGTACCGCTGGCTCCAACAGTGCTTCCACTTCCAGTTTTCTGACACGGTTTTAGCTTTCTTTTCTCCTCATTTCAGCCTTCCAAACACCAGATCGCTCTCCCTATTCAGTCACTTTCTTTCCAGCTCCCTTTCAAGGGTCTCGAGTGGGCCCAGCAAGTCCCAGCCGCTCACCAGCTTCTTTCTCAGCTTCATTCGTCTCTCCCCAGCCCAGCTGTCCCCCTGAAAGTCCTGCCTGGGCCCCCCACCCTGCCTGACTCTCACGTCTTTGTTCCTGTCCCCAGGCCACACGCACTGGTGGGATGAGGGGCCCCTGCCTGCCCAGTCTCACTGCTGCCCGTTCAGGTTCCGTCTTCGCCGTGAGACTCTGTCCTCCGTTCAGTGCAGGCTGATTTCCTCTCTGCTCGGGGGCCTTCATGCTCATCATACAGCTCACTGTGGATTACTTCCGCCCAAAAATTTAGTGCCGGTGTCCTCAAAGATTCAAGAAATGCCTGCGGGGAGAAGACACGGTCTGCACGCCCCCATTCATGCTGAGGACTGAATCGAGGGTCTTGCACATACTGAGCAAATGCTATATTACTGAGCTGCATCCCAGTCTTCAAACCTACCTTTGATTTTTCTTTTTCTTTTCCTTCCTTCCTTCCTTCTTTCCTTCCTTCTTTTCTTCCTTCCTTCCTTCCTTCCTTCCTTCCTTCCTTCCTTCCTTCTTTCCTTCTTTTCTTCCTTCCTTCCTTCCTTCTTTCCTTCTTTTCTTTCTTCCTTCCTTCCTTCCTTCCTTCCTTCCTTCCTTCCTTCCTTTCTCTTCAGTCTTTTTTGCTCTTTCTTTCCTTCTTTTCCCTTCCTTTGTCTGTCCCTCCTGCCCTGCCCTCCTCTTCCCTTCCTCTTCCTTTCCTCCCTCCCTCCCTCCCTCTCTCCCTAGTGCTGGGGATCAAACTGAAGACTTCACTCATGCGGAGCACATGCTCTGCCACTGAACCACACATTCCACATTCTGTCTCCTGATGAAGAAAGTCCTGACTCAAGTGCTCACCTGCTAAATTACTGAAAACCGGGGGATTATTCTGCAGTCAGCAGCTCAACATTTCAGCTTGTAGGCACAGTCATTCACAACTCTGTCTCTGTCTCTCTTTCCCCCAGGTGAGGCCCCTAGTGTTCCCAGCACTTTAACAAGCGCAAGAAACTTTTTCTGAGTGGCAGGTGTGGGGTGACTTTCTCTATCATCTTCAGAACAAACTCCACAAATTGCATTTTGAATGATCCTTAGTTGGCCTTGTTGTTTCAACGCTACCTTTCAGCAGAGAAAATTGTATCTTGAACTTTAGTTAAACTGCAAGCAAATTACGTCTATTTAAATCATAGCGCTGTTAGAACGCAAAGATTTCCATAAAAGCAACTGATGGGCTGAAAAATGCTCCTTTTGTAGCCGAATCACAATCAAAAACCTTTAGCTTGTTTTATACAACAGGACCTTTAGTCCCTAGATAAAATGCATGCAAATGAAGCTTGAATGTCAACTACATTTGGCCAAGGCTTTCTTTTTTGGGTGGTGCTTGTAGGGAGTTTGAGGAATGTAAGAAAAAAATATGTCTCTAAATCACATAAGTGCTTTTTCACATCAAGCTGAGCATTGTTCTGACAGCTCCTGTGAAGGTCCCCGCGTCCCTTGGAGCGGGAGACCCCGAGAAGTGACGGGCTCTCCTTTCTCAGGACTTGCTCTTGGCCTGCCTGCGCCCCACTCACTTCCTCAAGTTTCTACGTGAAAGTGGGGGAACATTTCTCCAGAATGCCCCCAGCAAGAATCAGCGAGGGTAGCCATAGCCCAGCAGCCAGGAAGGGGAAAGTGACTTCCCCTCCGGGGGCATCAGTCGCCCTTCACTGTCAGTGGTGTTTGGAGCTGAGGGGAGCCCGAAACCCTGCACCCCTGGAGAGGGCCGCTGTGCTCTCAAGGGCCGTCCGTTTTGCTGTCATTGGCACAGTGGTTTAGGCTGGTGTGGTTGGTGTGATGCCAATCTAGACTCCAAGGGGCCACGTATTATCACAGCAGCGGCTCGGAGCAGCGCTGGCCAGACAGCCGGCGCCTTGAGGGAGCAGGTACAGAGTCAGTGCCGGAGGGGTGCTGACGGCATGGGGCGGGGAGGGCGCGTGGCGAGTGCTAGTGACTGCCCTGTCCTGGTGCTTTTTGTCCCCTCAGGCCCCTGCTGAAGCCTAATCACCCATGTGACGTGCTCGAGGCGGGGCTGCTGGACACGGAGGCACCTAGCCTTGAAGGGGAAGCCTTCATGATTGGGGTTAGGGCTCCTACAGAGAGGAAAACAAGGCCTCCGAGAGCCCCCTTGCTCCTCCCACCGTCTGTGAACCAAAGGAGCCCCGGCCAGACACGGACTCTCTGATCTCAGGCTCCCTGGCCCCCAGAACTGTAGGAAACAAATCCCTGCTGTCCAGAAGCTTTGCAGCCCGTGGGTGTTTTGTTATAGCATCCTGGATGGGCTTTGATAGTGAATAATCTTAAGGACAGTAATGACGAACACCTCTGAGGACCTGACTCCACCTCTGTTTAGGAACATGCTCTACCTGCAGTATCGTTAAACCTCCTAATACCACTGTGAAGCCGGCATTCTTATTTTATTCTCACAGATGATGACCTAGCGACTGAGCCTTGGGCCAGGACCCGAATCTGTTGACTTCAGGTCTCACCACCAGCTACTGCAGAGGAGAGGGAAGCTGGCTGGGCTCTCATGTGAACTCAGCATGCCCCGCCACCTGAGCTAAGTGCGGGCACACAGAAGCAGCGGGGCCTGCAACAGAGGCGTCCCCGGGCAAGGGCACTCGGAGGACCCGCAGCTGTTCTGAAACTCACCCCGACAGGGCCCTTCGCCCAACAGCCCCTCAGTGCATGGTCTCAGGTGCACTGCTGCTCCACGACGGGCCCGGTGGCAGGGTTCTGCCGTGTCCCCGGAGTGGAGGTGCACTTCCCAGGGGACCACATGGCTTCAAATTCTGAGACAAAATCCGTTTCGTCCTTGGCATAGGAGCAGAGACATAGTCAGGAGGAGGGGAAGCAGGCAGCTCAGTGGCTCCGAAGGTGCCGTCCCTCTGTGGCTGCAGGGCCTGGCCTGCTGCCCTTGCTGCTCTCCTCTCTGCCGTGGCAGCAAGGACACTCGGGCTTTGTAAGGCGAGGGATCTGGGGGCCGTGGCCTTTAGCTGCCAACACAAGCAACTGCTTCTCTCAGAGGGCCAGACGCTCACTCTTTCCCATATATGGCCTCAGGGGACTGTGACAGTCCGTGTGTGGCAGGGACAGGAAGTGTCCACTGAAGGTGGAGTTGATTTTTTTTTTTTGAGTTGATTTTTAAAAACAGAAAAGAAAAAAACCCCACAAACAAACAAAAAATACCCAAAAATCCAAATTGAACCAAATGTGAAAAACCACTTTTACCTCAACCAATAACTGTAACAGTACTACTAACTTTTCAGAGTCAGACTGGTAAATAACAGGGTTGTGGTCAAGCAAAATAAAGCCAGTTTTGTTCAAAACCACTCATGTTTATGAGATGAGACTGCTACAGACTCATGACCGAATGTCCTAACACGGCCTCTAACAATGTGAATGTTGTTTGGCTAAACACAGTATCAGCCAGTTCAAAGAAAAAAAAATTTTTTTTTTGAACTTTTCTTGAGAAAAATCAAAAGATCAGGCATGCCAGGCTCTGGTTCTCGGCAGCAACCATCAGTGTTTTGAGCAGGTCCCTAAGTTCTCCTGCTGGAAACCTAATTCTCTTCTGTCAGCGGTACCTGGAGGTGGCCCTCTGGGAGGTCAGGGGAGGTCCCAAGTGTGGGGTCCCTGTGATGCCACTAGGGGATTTTTACGAAGAGGAAGAACAGTCCGAGCCAACAAGCTTGCTGTGTTCTGCCGTGTGATGGGGCCCGTCATCTTATAATGCAGGAAAGAAGGCCTGGTACCACGCTTCCGGACCTCCCAGCCTCCAGAACTGAGCTGAATAAACTTCAATACTTAGAAATTACCTGGTATCAGGTATTTTATCACAGCAACAGGAAACGGACTAAGGCAGAACCTCAGCTTGGCACACCCCTGTCTTGCTCAGTAGCAGCTGCCATACAACCTGGGGTTTATGGAACTTTCTCCTCATGTTAAGAAGAGAGACCAAAGTAGAAAACAGTACAAAAAGCTGTGCAGCGAAAGGTCCATTCTCGCCTTCCATAAAGAAGCACTTTTTTTGGTTTCTTCACTTATTTTCCCTTTCTTGCTTACACAAGGTAATACAATACATGTATTTTTCTGCCTTACTTCCTTCACGTGGACTATATCCTGGGGCTTATTCCAAGTAGGAACGGAGAATTTCCTCATTCTTGCTTTATAGCTGCTTAGTCCAGTGTGCATGGCTGAGGTTATTTAACTAGTCCTGGATTAGTGGCTGTGGTCATTTACAGTCTTCTGTTTTCTAGAATGTGCTGCATGGATGACTATGGGCAGGCTGTTCATGGATGATAAAGTCTACTGTGCAGGAAAAGTTTCCCTGAGTGGGAAGGCTGGGTTACTGGGTGAATGCATCTGTACTTTTTCTAGATTTTGCCGAACTGCTTTCCACATGGGTTGTACCAGCCTTACTGTAAACAGCAAGTCTATTTCCCTTCACCTTCCTCAGTACAGCATGTTGTAGTTTTGTACCTTCGCTTTTGTTATGGGCGAAAATAACATTTCAGGATAGTTGTAATTTGTGTTTTAAATTTAACAGATCTTTTTCATGTGCTTTTTTTTTCCTGAGAAACGTATGGTAAATTTTCTTACTGGATTCTTATTTTTGTTGCTGATTTTCCTCTGAAATTCTTATTTTTGCCAGGATGGTGGTGCATGTCTACAATCTCAGCACAGAAGCAAGAGGATTGAGAGCTCAAGGCCAGCCTGGACTCCACAGGCAGACTCTGTCTCCAGCAGTGACAGCAGCAGCAGCAACGAAGTCACTGTTTCCCTTATTGCAGCGCTACCCACGTTAGAAAGGTTATAGCTCTAAGGGTTGCGGATACTTTTTTTCCAGGTTGTCAGTTATCTTTTACCTTTGTTTATGATGTTTTTGCTGTTGTTTGCAGTGTTGAAGTTTTTGTTGTGGTTTTGTGTGCTTTACAAATGTAGTTAAATTTATTTACTTACTCATTGTTTGCTTCTGGCTTTTGAGTTATAGTTTGAAAGAAAAGTCTCTTTCAATTGTCTGTCTGTCTCTCTCCATATATGTGTGTGTATATATACATATATATGTATATGTATTTTTCATGGGTCATATCTGGATGTTCCCCCAAAGCCTCGTATGGCCATAGATGGGGCTTTTCAGAGGTGGCTGGATCTACAGTGTGGGATTCTGGGATTAGGGCTTTGTGGTACTGAATGAGTCCCCTGACTGGTTTATTATAGTCCTGGCTGTGGATAATAGGAAGGCCCATCCTGGGTGTGGGTGGCGCCACCCAAAGGCTTGTGACCTGGATGGGATAAATGGGAAAGGGAGGCTTGCTGCTGCCGCCGCCTCCTGCTTGCCATGCCATGGACTGTTTCTCCTCTGCCATGCCCATCTGCCACTCCACCCTGCCTTGGAGCCAGCTGACTATGGATAGAAGCCTCTATAAACTGTGACCTAAAATAAACCTTTCTGCTTTTAACCTTGGGTGTCTAGTATTTTGTTTTAGGGGGCTGGGGATTTAGCTCAGCGGCACAGTGCTTGCCTGGCAAGCGCAAGGTCATGAGTTCGATTCCCGGTACTGGAAGAAAACCAAAAAAAATCAAACAAAAAAAAAAAGTATTTTGTTTTAGCAACAAGAAAAGTGAGTAAGACAAACTTGGAAATGTGATCTATCTATCTATCTATCTATCTATATATATATGTATATAATCATTTTCTTTTTCCCAGTGCTGGTCATTGAATCCAAGGCCTTTCACATGCTAAGCAAATGTTCTACCACTGAGTTACATCTTGGCAGTTCTAAGATTTAAAATGAACTTATTCACATTTTCTTTCAGTACTTTTAGTTTCATTTAGAAAAAAATATATTTGACCCATTTGGAGCTTTTTAAACTGCACACTGTGCAAATACAACTATGTGTTTCTGAACTTTTCCCCAGAGGCTCGCTGTTGTCTCAGTGTCATTTATTAAACTCTTTCCTTCGTTCTCCCCGTTGCCGTGACCAGTGTGCCCTATTCTGTCTCAGTGGTCTGTTCGTTCCCCAGAACGTTTTAGTTACTCAGGTTTTGTTATATTTTCGCATCTGATAGCACTTGTCCTCCCTATTGCTCTGCTCCCCCACCCCAGACTTTTCCTTGCCAAGAGTGCACGGCAACTTCAGTTTTCCATGTGAGGTTTAGAATCAGTCTGTCCAGTCCCAGAGGCAAGCAAACAATCTATTTGTATTTTTATGTTGGGGTAGCATTAAACTACTAAACTAATTTAAGGACAGTTAATATTATTCTGAATTTACTATAGAAAACATTTATTGGTTTGCATCTTTCATGCTCTTTAAGAATGGTCCCCTAACCCTTTCTTAACACCAAAGATAAAGATGTAGATACATAAGCTTTTTACATCTTTCTCCCATTGTATCTTGTATTTGATTGTGGTTTGGATATGAGAAGTCTCTTGATTTCTTTGTAATACTTTTATATCTCATCCCTCACTGAGTTACGTTTTTGTTTGTAATGGGTTATCTACAAATTCTCTGGGGCTTTTCAAGCATCTAAACATGTAATCTGAACATAGCCAGACTTTCACCCCGCAACATTCTTAGAGCACTTCCGCCTGTCTTACTGCTCTGGCTAATCCTTCCAGGGCAGTGTGAGATACTGAGTGACAGTGGGTAGCCCTGTCTTAATTTTATTACTGAGATCACCTCTAGGGTTTCTCTGTCCAAGTGGAAAGTTGCTTTTGGGTGTAAGAGATATAAACTGCATTTTATTATGTTAAGGAATAATCCCTTGATTTCCACTATATTGTATATTGATTTCTACTACATCGTATGTTGATTTCCACTGTATTGTATATTTAAAAAATCAAGCATAGGTATTAAATTTTGTCAACACCCTTTCAGTGAGACTATCATTAAATCATATTTGCCTTCCTTAAATAAATAATTTGGATTTGCAAACTGATACTTTAAAATAGTAAGACTGACTTTCTTATTAGAGAGGCACTCAGCATTTTGACCCATGTCCTGGGCCTCGAAATGTTTAGGTCTCCTCCCGGGGACGACAAAGGTTGAACACGCCTCCGTCAGTCTTAGCGCCTATCCCCTCACTATGTGTATTCATCAGCTTCCTGTTGCCAGGACCAGTGAAGCAGTGCCCACGGCCTAAAGGAGCAGAGGTTTCTTCGGTTCACAGTGTCAGCCCACGGTCAGCTGCTCCCAGACAGAAACAGCATGGCGAAGGGCCTGGCGGGGCAAAACCGCCTCATTCACGGCAGCTGGGAAGCAGGGTAAGGGAACAGCAGCCAAGAGCAAGGGGCCAGGGGCCTGACAGAGACCCTAAGGTCACACCCCACCCAGACATGCCCGGGAACGTGCTGTACTGATGCCCTTCGCTGCCCCCAAGCCAACCAGGTTGCCGATGAAACTTAACCTTCACACTATGTTTGCGTAATTCCATTTTTATGAAATGCCTCTGGATGCTCCACATTTTGGGCAAGAGAAGATAGGATGAGGGCCAGGGATGTGGCTCAGCAGCACAGCGCCTGCCCGGCAAGCACGAGGTCTTGAGTTCAATTCCCAGTTCAAAAAAAAAAAGGATGATAAAACTACCACACAGTGAGCTATGAACGGGGAGGACTGTGAGTGTGAGTGAGTAGCTGCTACGAAGAGCAGCAAGAAGAGTGCAAAGAGCCAGGAGCGAGAGACTCAGCAGAGGCAGCGGACGTCCTGCAGGGGTTGAGGCAGACGGGTCATCTCTGCTCTCGCTGCTCACAAGGCCCTGCTCCCATTTCTGGCCTGGCCCAGGGCTTCCCAAGCTCCACCCCCTGCCCCTCTTAACAAGTTTCTTCCAAGGTACTCACTTGCTTTGTAAAGATTTAATATGCCTGGCTGTGTCAAATTAACTGTACTTCAGTAGTAATTAATTAGCCTGTCTTTTGAACAGACTCGTTTACAGCTGCCAACCAGACTCTGGTCAGAATGTGCTAATCAGAATCACCCTGCTGAGGGAAGTACTGCCAGCCAAGCACAGAAACGGGAAGTGTCAGCTCGAGGAGGCGCATCTTGGACAAACAACCTACTGCAAGGCTTTTCCAAATGCTGACATTAGTCTGCGTTGAGCTTATTCCTTTGTTCCTACATCTTTAAGGTCACAAGACCTCAGAGGAAGCCCTCAGATCTCACTCATTCAAGATGTGGTGCTGTATAAAAGGCCGGGGATGGTATAATTCAGCTGTTAGATGTGTGTGTGCTATACCATGATATATCTATTGGATCTTTTCTCTTAAGAGTTTCTGTACTGGAGGCACCCAGTAATTATTATTATTTTTTGAGATAAGGTCTCAATATGTCATGTGGGTTGGCCTTGAAGTTGCTTATGTAATTCAGGCTGACCTTGAACTCGTGCCTCACCCGCCTGAGTGCTCAGATTACAGGTGTGCACCACCACACCAGGCCAGTGATTTTTTTAAAAATTGTTTTCTCATGTGAATAATTCCTGTCCTGAGAAAAACAGACAGTAAAGAGGAGCACACGTGTGAAGACTAATGTTGAGAATATTGCTAGGATAAAGTAACCCACTAAAGAAAGGTCGTGGCAAGCTCCTGGCTGCTGGTGAGTGTGTGCCCCACCCAGGACACGCCCCAGACAACTCACTCAGGATCTGTGGATCCTGAATCCAGTGCAACTCGGGCATCAGTGCACGTTCAACCCCCTCCCCCCATGATCACAACGAGCACCCAATGCTCTAGGACCTCCCTGCGGCCTGTGGTGAGAGCTTGTTAGCACTGCAGGCTCTAGCACTTCTGAATTGAACGCATTTTTAACAAGGCCCTCAGGATGACCAGGGACAGCTGCAGTGTTAGAGTGTGGGGTCCGTACCTCCTGCAGGAGACGCCCTGAGGGTGTCAAGGGGCTTCCCAGGAAAGCAGATCTGGGGACCACGACCCTGCAGGTCTCATGGTGAGGGTGGGGTCCTGGCATCTGCATTCTAAGGAGCTTCCTGAGGATTCCCAAGCCCACTGCCTGAGAACTACTCCCAAGGAGAAAGTCAGCACTGTGACCGTGGCCTCCTCCTGTCCTTTGGCCACTTCCCAGGTGACTCTACAAGGGCACAGCACATACATGGAAGGTGAGGGACATGCCACAGTCATCCACAAACGCCTCCAGCCCGAAGATGTCCAGGTTCTGCTCTCTGAACCCATAACAGAGCTGGTGCTCTTGCTGCGAGGTACCCAGAAGTAAATGTAGCTTTCCTAGTGACAGAAATAAGTCTCTGTATTCTTTTATGTTAGTGACTGACACAGTTTGCAGTTTGGATACAAAAAGCAAGAGAGAAGAGAGAGACTCTTAAAATTAAGGAGTTTTCTTAAATTTACAATTTTTGTGTGTGTGTATGTGTATGATGCTAGAGATGGAACCCAGCGCCTTAGGCCTGCTTGGCAAGCACTCCCCCATGCAGCTACATGCCCAGTCCTTATTCTGATTCAGAGTCTTGCCAAGATGCCCAGGTTGACCTGAGATATGTACTCCTCCTGCCTTAGCCTCCCCACTCGCTGGAACTATCTGCATGAGCCACTGCACCAGGCCACAGAGGTCTCTTTTTCATTTTATTTTGAAATTTTTGCTTAGGCTCAGATTTTTAAATGATAATATGAGTAAAAAAATGAAGCTTCGAATGGAAAACTTGATCTTTCTCAAGAGATGCATTTGAAGTGTGCAGGACTTGCTTGTAGTTTTAAAAGCACTTGCGCTCACGCAAGATAGTTAAAAGCTTCTATGGTAACAAGAGGCTGTAAGTGGGTTTCTCTTCAGATACCTAGGATCCCAAAGTATGGCTCATTCCGCCCAAGGTGACAACTGAAATGTTTCCAATTATAAAGTGAAAGAGACCACAGTGATTTCAATGGGTAATGAGATGGATGGAAGGGAGAGCTACAACATGATCTATATCAAGTCTAGTTTTTAAAGCATTTCTGAGTTAAAATCAGCAAAAGCAAAGAAATGTAAAAAATACTTAGGATGTTTTGTTTTGAAGACTGCTAAATCTGCGGTGTGCGTGCAGTGGGACCTCTTGGAAAATCCGGGGAAAAGCAAGGCACCTTCTTACCCTGCGGGCTGCCTGCCAGGGGAGCGCCCACAGGGGCTTTCTCGAGCCGGGTGGGCTTCCGGAGCCCACACGCAGGACGATCCGCAGGCTCCCTTTCAGAGCCCCAGCGCTGACCCTGTGTTTTAGGGAAGTCGCCTGGGACTGATTTCCCCGCTTTGGAACAGCCCGAGGCCCAGGAGGAGCCTTCTCAGCGCCTGCCCGGCAGGTGGGCAGTCACATCAGGGCTGGATTCCATTTCCGTGGGCCACCTAGTGGGGTGCGCCGGTGGGAAGCCTGACCCCCGCGGGCTAGGGAAGGAGCCCCGTACGGGAGAAACCTGCCACCCTGCCGACGCGTACTCTGCCTGTCAGAGACCAGGGGCACAGCAAGCGCGAAAACTTTCGCCCGAAGTTGGAAAGGAAAACGGGCTCTGGAAACACTGCCAGGACCCCCTTTTCCTGCAGACCCAGGAGTCGGAGATGGGCCCCACCCCCGGCCGATGGGACCCTCCCGCCCTCGCGCGGCCCGGGCGCCTACCGGCACCATGGAGTAGGTCATCAGCATCAGCGAGTCCTGGCTCTGGGCGCGCAGGGCGGGCGCGGGCTCCCCGTGGCTGCGCTTGGC
>NW_004955409.1:3179613-3209353 GCF_000276665.1 Chinchilla lanigera
GGCTGGTGCTCCGGAGTCCGCGCCGGCTCCCTGTCCCGCCCGTGGGCGCTGCCCAGCCAGACAGGCCGGGCAGCCAGATGGAGGGGGAGGGCAGGAATTCCTACGGCCTGAGCGTCGCTGGATTCCACCCCTCGCCCCCCACACCGCCTCCCTCGGAGAGCATGGTCAGCGTGTCCCGATGCCAAGCACACGCCCAGTGTCCGCGGAGGCCTGTGCAGGACCTCGCCCCAGGCTGCCTGGCACCCCCAGCCCACCCCAAGGCCGCGGGCTGCACGTGGCCACCGAAGATCCTGCGACCTTCCCCAGGAAGGACATGGGCAGGTACAGGGGACAGGGGGCATGAGAGGATTACAACGCCCCCTTCAGAACCCGTCAGGTTCCCGAAAGGAGACTTCCCAGCATCTGACAAGCCCGCATTCCCCACAGACCCATTCTGGGGAGGCAGCAGAATGAAGAGGGAACCCCAGGGACTGGGAGTGGTGGTTCTAAAGCTACTCTGCCACACTGTCACATGCCAAGGCTGTATGCGGCTCTTCCTGGCTGAAGGGCTGGACCTTACTGAGCCCACTGCGTGCCTGTCCCTTGGCACTGCCCTTTCACAGCACCTTTTCTGTTCTGTCAGCTCCGGGGCCCTCTGCCTCAAGGGCTACTGTCCCCAAATCAGAGTCACCTCTGAGCCTCCTCAGAGGACCTCCCCACTCCAGACCTTCCTCAGCACCTCCGGGAATGGCACTGCTTCCCAGGGCCCAGGGCTGCTGGAGGCACTGGTTATACGGCCAAGCTTGCTTTTCCACAGCGCGCTGACCCACGGAGAGGCTGCTGTCAGGGCTCCAGCCGCGGAGAGCAATCAAGAAGAAAGGACTTGTCCTAGGGCCACACCTATCTCAGTACCTTTGGGCTTCACAGTGGAATCGGACCACCTGCTCCCCAAAGCTGTGATTTCAGTTTTTGCAGGGAGGCTTTGTGGCCCAGGAGAGAAGGTCCGGGTGGTACCGGATTTCTGCCCCCTCTCCAGCGAGGGTCAGTGTAGTGCTTCTGAGGAAGCATGAGAAGTTCTATCCCAGCTGGAAACTCTTGCCGAGGCCTGGATTCCCTGTTTTAATAAGAACCTTGGCCAACTTGGGTGTTCTTAGAAGAGCAGCCTGGATGAGGCGGGATTAGGAAATGGCCTAGGTCTTCTCTAAGATGTCATGGTGACCGGGAGGGTGGCAGTGACGTAGACAGCATTGTCCCTTACCTCCGATAGTAACACGCTGCGACCTATCTAAAGGCTTGCCACGTATCCCTTTTTTCTAATTCATGTCAGGATTAGGGCTGATGGGGAGAAGCCACTGGGAGGAAGAACTGGGGCTCAGCACCGGGAGGCTTGGACTGCACGCCTGGCACGGAGATGCAGAGGGAGCACCCGAAGTGCGAGCAGGCGGGACATCGTCCTGCCTTCTGGGCTTCTCCACATCCCGATATTCCTTCCAGTTACTCTTCACCATCTGTCACCACTACCCACCATCAGCCGCGAGAGACGGGGCTCCCAAAGTAAGCGACAGCTTGTTTGGCCCTGTCACTCCCACCACATAGCGCGGTCCTTGGCTCCCACAGGGTCTCCGGTAACTGCCTGTTGAACGAGTGAATGGGTGAATGAGCGAAAGAGCCCAAAGCTGCCGGCGAAGGGTACTCCCATGTAGAGCAGCCTGCGCGTGGTGCTGGGCCTGGCCCTCCGCAGTCCTTGCACGACCGCTGTCCCGTGGATGGGAAGTAAGCGGCAGCCTGAGTCACTCCCCACGTGGGAGCCAGAGCTAGGAGGCAGGGTGACAGTGAGGTCGCTTGCAACCGGCCAGGGGCCGTCAGACACCCTCAGTCCCTGAAGCTGCTCCTCCTGGAGCACATGCCTCCAAGGGCTGGAGCATGGCCACCCATGCCTGGGATCTGACCCAGGCCAAGAGTGTACAGAAGAAGGGCAGAGGAAAGGCCAGACCCCCTTCCGTGCAACCTTCTCTCCTTTCCCATCCCAGCTCTTCCTGCAGCACGGTGGCATTTGACAAGGAAGCCGTGCGGGCGTGTGGATACTGCCTGCAAGGCAGCGTCTTCACTCAGCCGCAGTGTCCTAAGCAGCTGCCTTGCTCGGTTCTCTCTGCCCCTCCCTCTGCGACCCTCTTTCCGCCACAGGGCCCACATCACTTCCTCCATGGCCCTCCTCATGGAGCCTCGCCTTCCTGTGCCCCCTCAGACGCCCTCTCCCTGAACTCTGCCAACCCCAAGGGCACAGTGGTCATGAGTGTGAGCTTAGCATCAGACAGGCCTGTGTCTGAAACTGCCTTTTAACTGTGTGCCTTTAGGTGCTCTCAAGAGACTAACTGGGAAGATTAATGAGAAAATACCGCTAATCACTTGGCCTATAGCAAATACTGCTTAGAGTTGGTGCCTTTGGGCTGTATGGACTTGCGGGCGCAAGAGCTGTGCCTTGTGCTGTGGGTTACAGGGACCCAGCCTCACCTGGCCCCTCAGACCAGGGGTTGCGCCCAGGATGAATACCTGACTGATCAGTTGATTAGTTACTCACACTTCCTTGGTGCTTTTGGGGAGAAGAACTTTTGGATGCATGGCCAACTTGAGCTCTTGCTCGAGGACAGTGGCTCTGAACTTTGTTCTGTGGATTCTCAAGTCTCTTGAGGCTTCTGGGGAGGCAGGCGTATCTGCATAGTGCTGCTGCATGGTGCCCCTCAGGATGAGCCAGCACTTCTTACTTAGTATTATTATTTTTAAAGGTAGCATCAGTCTGGCCTGATTTGTTGACATGGAAGATTCGAGATACTGAAGAAGCCGAGAACGCTGTGTGCTGTCTTTACAGTGAGAAGCAGCTTTTCCATTAAAAGGCAGGTACTTTATTTCCCAAGGCTAACTAGAATGATTCCTTAAAACGATACCAGCTAGGTAACTTCACAGTGTTGGAGAGTGAGATCCAGTTCAAGAACATACTCCAGCTTTAATTCCTCAACATTTCTTCCTGATTGTGAAGTGAATAACTTTCGTTTATTCTAAGGCCTGGCGCTTGGGTATTTTGATCTTCTGCGATGAGCGAGACAGCTGTGCCATGACTTCAGAGGGCACTTTCCCTCGCCCACCCACCCACCCCAGCCTTCCTCCCTGCGGGGGGCTAGGGAGAAGCTCGCTCTAGAAGTTGCCACCGTGTAAGTCTTTCATTTAACTCTTTGCTTTAACCTCCCGCAGCTACATTTTAACCCTAAGAAACCTCAAACCCTCCAACCAAGGTCAGCAGTTTTCTTCTTGCATTTGTTCATGTATCCATTTATTCAGCAAATGGTAATTGGGAGCCTACGATGCCAGGTACTGCTGGGAACTAGGAACAGCGTGGCGAGAGAAACTGGACGTCGTGCTGCCTTCCTGAAGCCTGTCATCGGGGTGGAGAGATGAAGGCTAAGAAGCACTGGCCTGCGGGACTAAGTAAAATGGTTTCAGTGAGGAGCTTGTTCCAGACCCGAGGGTGTGGGGCCGGCGCAGCCTTGCCCGCGGAAGCGAGGAGGTGACTCAGAGGAGCGTGGGGCTGCAGTGCAGAGCGGGGTGCAGAGGGAAAGCAGGCTCCAGGGCCCAGCGGGTGGCACCTTGGCTCATGAGGAGCCACGGGACGGGCAGCGTGGCTGTGGCGCAGACCGTATGCAGAGCAAGGAGAGGTCAGGGGAAAGAGGCTGGGGCCAGGCAGGGTCAGCCCCCCGGGTGGGACCTGCTGGGCCAGGGTTCTCACTGTAAACGCGATGGAAAGCCAGTCTTTGTTGGTAGCAGCGGTGCCATCTCACATGCCCTCTGCCCGTTGTAACCTTTTCCTTTGCACCAGACCCTCCCACCCACGACACTCTTCTAGAGCATTGCAGCCCATTGTCACAGGTCAGGTCCTCTGGAAGCAGACACTGAGACAGAATCTGGGTGCAAGGTGTGTGTCTTAGGGACCAGCTGCTGTGAAGGACAGAGGAAAGAGCAGGGTTGGGCCGAGAAGCCCAGCTCGATGCAGCCGTCCTAAGCCTGGGGCGATCCCTTGTCCCAACGCGAGCGCTGGATTGTGTGCCGCCCATCAAGGCATCCCGTGTCAGGTCAGAACAGCCGAGCATGTCCCACTGTGTCACTTGGTCACAGGATAGATGCCGCCTTGTGCCAGGACTTCCCTGGACAGGTGCCACCTTGTGCCGGGTGGCTCCGAGGCTGACGCACATCCCAACTCAGTGCTGCTGCCAGGCCGCAAGTCCTTCCTGAAGGGGACCCGGGCACATCTCCGAGTCTGCCGTCAACCCCCTGATTCAACAGGTCCACCAAGTCCCACGTTAGTAGACGCGTGTCAGACCATGCAAAGAAGCCTTTGCCTTTTCCTCTGGAGTTACGGCCTTTCAGTGAGTGAAAAAGTGATTGTCTTCAGAAACAAATCAGGCAGAGAAGCTCCAGGAGTGGATTCTGTGAGCTCGTGAGAACCACTCGTGAACTTGAACTTGCAGAGTCCGCAGACGTAAGTTAATACTGCAAAGCTCCGTTTCTGAAACTTGAGCCACTGTTTTTGAAACCAGAGGACAAAGCCTTTAGTTTCAAAGCACTTGCTTATGTCACTTGAGCCCCATAATAAGCCTGTGAAATGGACGGGGCAGGCCCTTAGGGATAAAAAAGAAGTGGTGCTAGGAAATGGAGAACACAGGGCCTTGCGCAGGCTTTCCCGCTGAGCTATCTCCCGCCCCCCAGGCAGGTCTGATGACCACCTAGCGGAGGAGGAAAGCAAGGCTCAGGAGGGTTACAGACTGTTGAAAGGCATCAGCCTTCACCCATGCCGTGCTCCTGGAAGGCAGGAGTCCTCCTGGCCCAGTGCCTGGCCAGTCAGGAATGCGTAAGACAGTGGACAGGCAGTGGAAGCAGAGGGCAGGGAGAGGATTCAGGCCGATGAAGGAGAACAGGGCTCAGAGTGGCACGTGGCCCCGAGGTCTAAAAAGAGAAGCAGGGCAAACACTGACTGCTAGACTGTGTTAGCTGGGTGGGAGAGAGGCCAGCCCCGGTCTAGCATTTTGTGGAGCACATCGAAGGGCACTGATGCAAGAACACGGCTTGCTAGAAGCCGTCCCTGGGTACCTGAGAGATGAACACGGGTCCTGAGACAAAGGGGAGCTTGGGGCCCGCGAGCCTAAGTCCTGTCCGCCTGAGTTTGGAAGCCAGAGTGCTAAGCAAGATGAGCTAGGCTTCCCCTGTGTGCTGGGGAGACAGCGCCCATCTGCAGAGCCCAGGACTCAAGCCGGGGAAGCTCAGGTCGTGCGCCAGGCCCTTAGCTATGGTGACTTCTTGGGTGGGGCCCACAATACTTCCTTAAAGCTGTCTGGACAGGGGACATCTGTGCGACTGTCGTCTGTGCCCCCTTTTCGCACAGCTTTATAAGGAAATAGCAGTGTCTGGGCCCTGGCAGGTGTGCTCGTACAGGGAGCTGGCTGATTGAGAGGGACAGGGTGGTATGGAGGCCAGGAGGTGGGAGAGAGCAGAATTAGCCTCCCTCCTGCTGCCCTGAGAGCGGGGTTGGTCACCGTTTGCAGGTTTCCACCCCCTCAAGGTACGCAGCTACTGGCACTGAGCCTGGAAGGAAGACCGAAGAAAACACCGCCACCCTACCTGTTGGTCCAGCGGTGCTTTAGGAGAGGTGGTCACAAACCAAGCCGTGCAGGAACGGGGATAAGGTTACAGATGGTAATTCACTGGGCGGGGCCTGGGCGGGGCCCGGGCGGGGCCTGGGCGGCTCCTGAAGCTGCGGTGTGGAGCCCTACTCATTGGACCCACAGAATGGGTTCTCAGGTTGGCGGACGCCGATCGCAGAAAAAGAATTTTCAGGACATATTAAAATAAGAGGCATGGGAAGGGTTTTATTAGGCAGATATTCCGAAGTACAGACTCAAAGAAATTCCACGCATGCCCTCAAAGAGAGGAGTGTGTTATTTCCCAGAGCTGGGACCATTTACACTGCTCTTGAGGCGTGGAAACCATGGGAAAAGGTGGCCCAGCCGCACCCTACATGTGTGGACCCAGTTCCTTCCCTCCCTCCCCGCCCTTCCTTCCTTCTTTCCTCCGTCCTTTCCTTCCTCCTTCCCTCTCTCTCTCTTTCTTTCTTTTTCTTTTTTATTGATAGGTAATTTAAACATTCTTTGAATTTTCTCAACCTGTTCTTTTATCTTAGGATCAGGTTCCTTTATTTTTTCAATGAAGCCAGTTTATGGACTTCAGTTTTCCTGAGGAATTTTGGGTGTAACTGAAGAGAAGGAGGCCAAATTTAACCAAAGGAATGTTGACCTGGGTCACCTTTGGTAACTTCGACTGGGTCCTAGAAGCTGCAATCTTCTTAAAAGTAGTTTTTAGTTAGGAGCTCCTTGTGTCCTTCTTTCTTCTGTCCTACCTCAAATAACATTAGAGGTGCAGATTCTCACACAGTGCAAAAAGATTTCTGAAACAAAAAGACAAGATCTGCAGAGAAATTCAGTAGATGGAAGAAAAGGACAAGTAACAGGGAACAAATCTCTCTGGCTAAAGAAAGGCCTGACTCTGCTGACCGGAAGGGTTTGGCAAGTTTGAAGGACAGATGATTCACAGCTTGGAAAATTCCTTATGTCTAAGGATAAAAAGAGGCTCTTACGGTCTTCCAGAAAAAAAAAAATACAAGTTTCTCAGTAGAGGAATAAAGCCCATGGGGGTAGTCAGTTTTCTTTTCTAGTACAGAGGAGAAAGCACAGAAGCAGAAAATGAAGGCGAATTGTATGAAATTGCTGTCCCCCAGGAGCCCTACGGCAAGATCTCCTTTCTAAGCGGATGAAGGAAACATATCTGAGGGTATGAAAGCATTCAAGGTCATGGTACCCACATCTTCACTCAGAGAAAAACGTGCTAAGGCAAGATCTGAGTAAACCATAAATGGATCAACTCAGAGACGAGGGGATGAAAAGGGAAAATAAAGTAGTGGTGAGCAAGGATCCTTATAATAAAACATCATTGGTTAAACTCACGTGGGTAAGCATAGGCCCTTTGGTAAGTGCTGAAAATAGAAGTGCTCTTTTAAAGGAAATATTAACATAGCCTGGAACCAGACATACTAAAGGGAAACAGTGGAAGCAGAAGTTTCCTGCAGGTCGCATGCTAGTGGTTGAGAGCAGAAGTGAAAACATCTTAAAGGTCTCATCTATGGGGAGGAAGATGGCAGGGGAATTGTGGGATTCTGCACATCATGGACCAATGGCAGGAGCTTGACTATGGGTGACAAAAAAGAAGAGGCAGCTTCCAAAGTAACAAGGAAATAACACAACAGAATACCAATTTGAGCTAACAACTAAATACAAAGGAGGGCGTGGTTCATGAGTAATAAACACTAAGAAAATAGAAGAAGCAAAATTAAGTGTGCTATTTATTATACTATATGTGAATAGAATTCTTTCTTAAAAGACAGTCAGAGTAGTTTTTAAAATGCATATCATCTATCTATCCATCTATCTATCTATCTGAAAGAAGCACATTTTACAAAAGAGATAAAGGAAAGATAAGTGTTGGAGACCACTACAAAGGGGCTCTGAGATGGATTTAATATTGACCCATTGGCTTTCCATGTTTACCTGTGAGTTGTCTGAAGCTTAGGCACCTTGTCTGAAGATGGGCAGTGGACTCATAGTAAGTGAACCTCTGTGAGTCACTGGTTATCACTGAGGCCTGTGAAGCTGTGACTCCTCAAAGGACACGATAAGGCCACAGCTGAGGACGTCTGGCTCCAACCCCAGTTAACTTAAAGGAGACTGCAGCTGCAGGCATTTCACTCCTGCTGTGAAGGCCTTCCTGGAGATAACATAGTTTTCCTAAACTAACATAATGTATTACCTGGAAAAGTCCTGCCCCACTTGAGTATCCCCCTCCTTTGTTTGTAAACCAAATAAATACAGACCGCCCAGAGAAGTCTTTGGCTAAACTCGGAGAATATGGAAGCTATAAGAGAGTTAGTCCCTCCTGGAGCCTGGAAATCATTTCCACTGTTTCATTTATGTAAGCCTTCGCTGTCCACTCGCTTGGGAGATTGTGGGCCTGATCAGTCTGCAATAACTAAGGGTTATTTAACCTGATAGATAAAATTAAAAAGTGGGCAAAAAAAACCCCAGGAACATACAAGTAACAAAGCATGAAAGAATTACTATGGAATTACTCATTAATACCCCACAAAATGAAATCTAAAGTTGAGAGCATTAAGTAAGAAAGAGCTGATATGACAATTTACAAGAAAGTCTGCAACCAGTGACGAATGTGTAAAATGGTAAACATGTGTCATCTGGCACCTGTTTCCTTTCCCCACAAATCCCAGCCCAGAAATAGCCATTCTTAGTCATATATTTACTCTTACAAAGATGCAATAATGGTATGCTACTCTTGTATCCTTTTGGGTCAGTATATGTAAGTTTGTCTATGCTATTCCCCGTTTCTTATTTCTGAGAGAAAGGGTTTTCCTAAAGTACCTGTTTTTCTTGCCCCTGCTCAGAGAGGAGTGTGTTAGTCAGCTTCACACTGTTGTGACAAACCATCTGAGATAGGAACTTACAGGGAGGAAAGGTTTTTCCGGCTTATGGTTTTAGAGGTTTCAGTCCATGGTCCTTGCCCCTGATGCCTCTGGGTCTGTGGCAGGCAAAGTACTGTGGCAGAGAGTGTGGTGGGGCAGAGGGGCTCACCTCATGGTGGCCAGGAAGCAGAGGGAAAGAGAAGAGGAGCCTGGGTCCCAGGATCCCCTTCAAGGGCGTGACTCCGGTGACCCCACTTCCTTTCACTGGGCCCAGCCTCCTAAAGGTCCCACCACCTTCCAGTGGAGCCACCAGCTGGGCGCAAGCCTTCAACACATGGGCCTTGAGGGACATGCGTGATCCAGTTCAGCAGAAGGAGGAATGGCTTGGCAAACCCGTCTTCTTCCCACCCTCCTCCTCTCCTCACCACCATGTCAAGTGAGCTCTTTTCTGTCTGTGCTCACGGGGGCTGAGCTCTTTGAAAGCCTGTGTTCATGGAGACTGGCATGTGCCAGTGTTATCTGGTCTGTCTCTCTCATTTTGAAACTGTTTCTGGACACTTAATACCACCTTCTCTAATACTTGCCTTCTCCCCAATAAGGGTGACATTTTTATTTCCATCTCCTTATTCTTTTGTCTTACTGTCAGCAAATAGGGCCCAAGGAGTCCTCCCATCCCCAAGAGGATATGAAAGCTAGTAGTGGTTCATGCCCACACTCCTGGCACCCTGGGAGGCTGAGGCAAGAGGATTACAAGTGTGATTCCAGCCTGGGCAGTTTAACAAGATCTTGTCTCAAAATAAAAATTAAAAGAGGGCTGGGGCTATGGCTCAGTGTTAAGCCCCTGGGTTCAGCTCCTACTACAAAAAAATAAAAAGATGGAGACCTCAGCTTGCCCCCATCCACGGAGCACGCTCTTTTTTTTTTTTTTTTGGTTTTTCTCCGGTACCAGGAACTGAACCCACGACCTTGCGCTTGCCAGGCAGGCGCTTTGCCACTGAGCTAAATCCCCAGCCGGAGCACGCTCTTGATTGTCACAGAAAAGCATTTCAAGACATGTCAGTGAGAAGGAAAGACCCAGTAGAATTAAAGGAGGACACATTCAGAGAAAATAGTGTGAGTGTTCAAGGGAGAGGTACATTGTGGTCCCAGGTGAGCGTATCTGTGTGTTTTTGAGCGTCCTCAGGACTGAACTGTCCAGGATGTGTATTCCTCATGGCCACCGGGTTACCTGGTGAAGGGCCTAGGCTAGAATGCAAACCATTTCTGTACATTTGACTTCACAGTACGGTACCCAAGTAGTAGTGCTGTTTCCTCAGAGGTGGAAGTCGGAGATTTGTGAATTTATATTATTAGAGGAAAACAAAGGGCCTAATTTACAGGTTTCTTATATATTTAAGACTCATAGGAATTTTTTGGGGGGGGAGTGAGTTTCCTGGGAGGGAAAAAAGCCATTAAAACTTTGAATAACTTTGTGTCCTGAAGCTACAGTTTTCTTAAAAGCGTACTTCTGAGATCAGGAATTTTCTCGTCTTCTTTCTACTCATCTTTATTACTTCTGTCCTCACTACCATCACCTTGATTTGGAACTCTGGCGGGACATCAGGAGCCAAACTTTGGTGGCCTCCTGCAGACTCCAGCCCCACTTTACTCCTCTAAATGTGAACCACCGTCTTGTGCGTGGCCGAACTTCCAGTCTGTACCTCCCTGCCCCTCGCCACCCCTCAAGTCACGGCCAAGCACTGGGTAACTGGGGCCTTCTTTGCTAAATGTAGCAGACACTTTTCAGTGTGAAGGTCAGTCTTGCTTGACCTCTGCAGCCTTCACACTCTTCGTCACATCTTCCCCTGGTACCCCTTCCTGTCTTGGCTTCCATGGTGCTGCTTTCTCTTGGTCTTCCTCAGACTTCAAATGCTATTCCTTCTTAATCTTCTTTGACTGCTCTTGAACCTCAGTCCACCTTTGCCAGCCTTTCACCCTGCGTTCCTTCTCACTAGGCCCGCCTCTGGGTGGTCTCCTCTCAAAATTCTGGCCACCCCCTATCTGTCTGCACCCCGGACCTCTCCTCTGAGCTCCGGACCCACAAGCCAACTACCAACAGTGTCACTCTGTGTGGACCCACAGACCAGCTTGTCCAGCCTTGCCCATGTCTCCTGTGAAGAAGGAGGAGGAGGAGGAGGGCAGTGGGGGAGCAGGAAGAAACAAAATAAATCTTACCAAGTTGACAGAAGAAAGCAGCATGTTATTTTTATCACTTTATAGTGATAGTAAGACTTTTCCATATTTTCTTGATCGATTTTGTGTGTTCTCGCTTGATGTTCTTCACTTGTTCCTTATGCCCGCTCCTTTCTTCCCTTCCTCCCTGCCCTGCACCTTACTTTGGGTCCCCACCCCACCCCGACTAAATTACAGCCACACTTTCCCACAGGCTTGCAGCCTGCACGGGCTGATCACGCCACTCCTTTGCTTACCATATTCCAGTGGCTTCCTGAAGCCTTCTGAGTGAAAGCCAAGCCTGACGCAGGGCCCTCTGTGGCGCGTCCCTGCCTTACTCTACCGCCTAGCTCTCACCATTGCTCACTCGTGCCGTGTAGTTCTCCGGCTTCTGGGAAGCACCTGCCCCCCTACTCCAGGCCACCGCAGCACTCATCTCTCTGCTCAACTCCCATCATCCTCTTCCTTGACTGGCAAACTTTATTCTTCAGAACCCACCTCTGCATCACTTCTGGGGGACCCTCCCGGGCCAAGATGCCACCACTCTGGGAGGGCGGGCTCGTTGCCCTGACCCACACCTATCATTTCACAATGGCCTCTTCCCCTGGCTTCTTCCCTGCCAGGCCGAGCTCCTGGGGGGGCAAACCTTGATCTTGCTCATCTCTCTCTTCCCAGAACTTAGTGTAAACCTGGGTGTCCAGCAGAGATTCCACAGTTTTGAATGAGTGATACGCTTGCTATAATTTCTGTCGCCTCTTTTCCCTACTGCAGCGTTCACTCACTGCCAGGGAAGTAATCAGCTTCCTATGGCCACGCCCTCTGCCCTGGGCTTCCTTGAGAAACTCCCTCCATCCCAGCTGGATTCCAGGGGCTTGTTTGGATCACCTGCCCTGTAACTTTCCGCTGTGTCTTTGGCCTGGCCTTACAGACCTTACGGGCATTACTGTTACCCATGTCTTCCTGTTTCACAAGAAGCCTAAGCCTGAATGTCCAGTCAGACACTGAGAAGGGACAGAAGTTCCAGGGCCAGCCACGCTCAGAGGACGCCTGCTTGGTGCCGCTCTTCCTGCCCGTCTGCCATTGCCTGGTTCCTGCAGAGTCTGAGGTGGGGTCCTGGGCATGGAAGTTGTGTTTTAGGATGGACTAAGACTGGGGTGGCTGAGAACCTGTCACCCGCAGGGTCAGGGCCTGAAGGTGGGATGCTTCTGCAAGGACATAGCTCAGATTGCGTAGGAGTGTGTTAGAGCTCTTCAGAGGCAAACAACCAGCAGAATGTCTACAGGAATAGATTTGGTGTCAGGAGTTTGCTCAGATGACTATGAGGCTGACAAGTCACAAGATCTGCTGGCTGAGATGTTAGGCTGGAGACCCAGGACAGCCCACAGGGACTGTGGTTGTGGTCCAAAGAGCAGCAGGTTCAAGACCAGGAAGACCTAATGTGTTAGCCTGAACCTGAAGGCAAGAAGGAGCTTATGTTCCAGTTTGCAGGCTCTTAGGCACAGGAAGTTTCCCTTTCTTGGGAAAAGGTTCAGCCTTTGTGTCCCATTCAGGCCTTCAACTGTTTTTATGAGGCATGCCCACATTTATTCAGTCTACCAATTTAAAATTAATCTCCTCCAGAAACATAAACACCTTTGCAGACTCATCTAGGATATTTTTGTTTGTTTGTTTGTTTTGTTCTTTTTGAGACAGACTCTTGCTATATAGTCCAGGTTGGCCTTGAACTCACCATGTAGCCCAAGCTGGCTTTGAACTTGTGATCTTCCTGCTTCAAGTCTCCTGGGCACTGCAACTACAGGCATAGCCACTACACCTGGCTTTAGAATAGTGTTTGACCAAATATCTGGGTACCCATGGCCCAGACAAGTTGACACATAAAATTAATGGTCACAGAGCACACTGGGGTAAGTGGCTGATGCCTACCCCACCTATTGGAAGACACACGGAACTTAGCTTTCTACCACCCCAACCCTCTACCCTCTAATGCTTGGATTGTACACCCCAAGAAGCATATGTAGAGATCAGTGGAGGTGTCTGTCACAGTGTTGGACATGGGGCTGCCATTGGCATTTAGTGGGTAGGAGCAGAGGAGTCAGAGGCTCTGCAGTGGCCAGGCAGTTCTCATGACTTCAAACATCTCGCTGCATGGCTGTGAAAAGCCCACTCACAATTAGCTAGGTCTGTGATCCAATACCATTTTGCATATAAACACAAAGAACTTCTAACTTACAGCGAATTTCTCAGGAACGCACCGTGACGTGAAAGGGAGCATTCTCGCTCAGGACTGCTGAGCACTGTGCAAAGTTCTGGGAAATCATGTTACGAACAGCAGACCCAGTCGCGGTATCTGAGCCACAAATCTGTGCACTTGCATCTTCTGCGAGCGTGGTGAGTGTGCACGTAGGTGCGGGCCTCTAACTACTCATCGTGAATCCCAGGGTTGTTGTGTACAAATTTTTTCAGGTATCAAAACACTAATCTTTCCATAAAGTTGATTTTTTGGTCTCTCATTTATAACACAGTGAGTGCATGAGGTTGATTTTTTATATTGTGGATTTCAGGGGAAATTTTGTATGCATAGGTAGATTATACTATATGTGGGTTTTGTTTGAGTACAACAGGTTTGGAGAGTCACAAATTATTTGTTAGATGAAGGGCCACTGGGTTCCCGTGGCCTAGAGCCACTGTCCTTATGGAGTGTGGGCCTCTGAAGAAATGTTCATCTGTCTCAGGGCCGAAGCCTGGCTCCAAGAAGCTGTGTACATGGGCTGTGTGGTAACCTTCCCTTCCTCCTTGGGAAGACTTCAAGCAACTTGGTACGTGGTTCTACTCCTCTGTCACCGACACGTTCCTCTGTCCAACCAAGGGATGCGGAAGTTAAGTGGCCTCACCCTCACTTCCTCCCAAGAGCTGGCAGGCTCTGCTTCCTCCACAATGGCTGCCCTGGCCGGCTCTGTCTTGGGGAAACTCTCCTCCCGTCTCTGTTCTGCCTGCACTCACTCTACCGTTACTTCTTTTCATGAGATCATTTTTCATCTCCTCAAATGGTTGCAAATTTCTTGAGGGGAGAGATTGGTGTGTTCCGTGTACTTGGGCACTGGTAGTGAATGCTGAATGAGGAAGGATGGGGGGATGGATCAACGCCTGCATAAGTAGCTGGGGGGGGGCTATGAACTGGTTTTACTAATTCATTCCCAGTGCTTGTGGAAGCTGAGAGAGAGCTGCTTTGTACTTTCTACCAGGCCAGCTTGCCCGCTGAGCCCCTCCTGGTGCCTGGGCTTTGATCAGGAGTTTAATGAGTCCTGGCGCTTGATTCTGAAGGAAACGGAGGAGCGCGCTGAGCACAGGCAGGCGCTCTGGGCTGTCATATGGTGCTGTGCATCACCCACCAGCTTCCACGTAAGGCTGGACCAAGTCCGAGGTGACTTCTAAATGCTGGAAGTGTTTGTTCCTTCAAGATGCTAGATACGTAAGACCTCTTATTGACTGCCCCGAACCAAAAATCCGAGCTGCTTTCGGATGATTAGTCATGGTGTGCACAAAAGAGTTGGGGATGTGGTGGGTGTGAGGAAAGCAGCACTGGATTTGGATCCAAAGGCCTGGGTTTGGCCCCTCACTTTTCCACCAACTGGACCAGGGCCCTGGACAAGCCAATTGATATTTCCAGGTTTAAAACTCTACTATTGAATGAAATGCAGTAAACAATCATTTAAAGGAATTTCATGGTGATGTGCTCATGGCAATTGACCACAAAGCTAAAGCTTAGGCTTCCAGGTCCCCCCTGGTGCCTCATTTTGTCAGAGGTATGAGTATCCAAACCAGGACCCCTGGTGAGGGGTCTATAGGCTCAGAGGTCTATGTCTCTGGCCAATAGGCTCAAAAAGGGCATTTTCAGTTATATAACGCTATTGTGCTTTATAACTTGTAATTTTTGAATTTCAAGGACCCTGCTGTGCTATTGGTGCATTGTTCCTTTCTGTGGGTACTTAGCATGGCTGGAACTCTTCTGATCAAGAGGAGAGCTCCGAGTGAAAGTCTAGTTTAGAACTCACCAGTAAGAAATCTTCTGCTGAAGGTTGAGGTGATGTTACTATTTGTTTCATTCTGGTCTCATCTCCTGTTGTCCAGGAGTTCTCACAGGAGACCTGAACACTGCAGCTGCATCTTTGCCATATGTTCCTGACAGAACTTTGCCTCTGGCCACTTGAAGTCACGTGTTGAGAGGATCAGGAGTGAGCTATGCACGGAACTGACAGCCGATCAGCAAAACAGGTCCTGTAGCCACCTACACTGACACGTTAGGCATCTCCTCTAATCAACGGAGAAATCTTATCTGGCTTCAGAATTGTCTTTAGTACTTTGTTTTTCTTGCAACTGGTGTTTTGTTCCCTTTAGTGGGGAGAGAAGGACATGTTTTCTCTATTTATTCTTTTTGATCATTTTCCTCAAAGTGAAGTTACAGATCTACTTCTGACCTCAATTTGTATCAAATACAGACCCTAGGGATTTGTTATTTCGCCTCTGACTTTTATTTCTCTAACAGAAAATCATGTCCTCTGTAGAATTATAACCCTCTAGGATCTCTAGAGAAGAGTAAGAAAAACCCATCAGTGCATAGCTAAAATGGAATTCTATTTAACATTTACTTTATTAGTCTGAATTTGCATTTTCCATTCATGCTTTGTATTATTTAATTTTCATGTTAGTTAGTTGGCTTTAAATGAAGTTCAATTTTTAACCACCCAAGAAGTAACCTCTTATTTTTGGCTCATAATTAAATGATTTATATTATTTTATTGCCATGCCATTCTTTGCCATGGAAGGACAGGATTCAAAGAACTAGGTTTAACTTGCTTTCTCACACAGGAGGCATTGCTTAATTCATCCAACTGTGGTTTAATAAATGTGATGGTTCTTCTCTTTATGACAGACTGGTTTTGTTTTATCTGGTTTCATTAATTTGATAGCATTTTAAGAAAAATCTACATACTTATTTAGGAGCAAACTGTTAGCATCTAAGCCTAATGATAACTAGGAGTATCTAGAATGCTTTCCAGGCAGTTATGGCCTTATACAATATTAATCTTTGGAAGAACTCCACCAAAATCTCTTAGAATTAATAACCAACTTCACCAACATAGCAGGATACAAGATCAACACACAAAAATCATTAGCATTTGTGTACAATAATTAATCCAAAGAGAAGGAAATTATGAAAACCATACCATTCATAGAGCTTCATGAAAAATGAATGCCTAGGAATTAACCTAATCAAGGAAGTGAAAGATCTTGCAAAGAATGCTACAGTACTCTGAAAAAGGAGATTGAAGCCGACATCAGAAAATGGAAAGACGTCCCCAGCTCCTGGATAGGCAGAACCAATATTGTCAAAATGGTCATACTCGCAAAACTATTATACAAATTCAATGCAGGCCCAATCAAAATACCAACCACATAATTTACAGATTTAGGGGAAACAATCCTAAAATTCATATGGAATCAGAACAGGCCTAGAATAGCAAAGGCAGTTTTGGGCAATGAGAGCAAAATTGGAGGTATTACAAATACTTGACTTCAATCTATACTGCAAAGCATTAGTGATAAAAATGGCATGATACCAGAACAAAAACGCACAAGCATACCAGTGGAAAAGAATAGAGGACACAGAAACATCCTCAGACGCATTCTGCTATTTGACCTTTGACAAAAGGGCCAAGAGCGTACATTGGAGGAAAGATGACCTGTTTAACAAGTGGTGCTGAGAAAACTGGGTAACTGTTTACAGAAGATGGAAAGTGGACCCATATCTCTCATCATGCACTAAATTAAAATCAAAATGGATCAAAGATCTAAGCATTTAAACAGAAACACTGCACCTACTGGAAGATAAAATACTTGAAGCCATAGATGTAGGAAAGGATTTTCCTACACAAAACCATAATTACACAAGAATTAACAGCAAAAATCAACAAATGAGTGTACATTAAATTAAAAATCTTCTATACAGTAAAAGAATCAATTAACAGAGTGAAAAGACAATATATAGAATGGGAAAAAAAAATTGCCAGCTCTTCCTCAGAAGACTAATATCCAGAATATATAAACAGCTAAAAAATTAGACCCCCTAAAATAAAATTTCCAGAAATGGGCAAGTGAAATGAACAGACACTTCCTAGAGGAAGGAAGTACAAATGGCCAACAAATATATGAAGAAATGTTCAACATCTCTAGCCATTAAAGAAATGCAAATTAAAGCATGCTAAGATTCCATGTCACTCCAGAAAGAATGGCCATCATCAAGAAATCAAAAAATAACAAATGCTGGCATGGCTGTGATGAAAAGGAACTCTCCTATATTGTTGGTGTGAACGTGAACTAGTACAACCATTATGGAAATCAGTATGGAGCTTGCTCAAAGAACTAAAAATAGAAAGTTTATATGACCCAGCTATCCCCTTTTAGGGTATCTTCCCCAAAGAGCTAAAGATATCATATACAGCGATACATGTGTACCAATGTTTATAGCAGCACAATTCATAATGGCTAAATCCTGGAAGGAGTCCATCTATCCATCAACAGATGATAGGATAAACAAAATGTAGTATCTACATATGATAGAATACTATTCAGCTATAAAGAAGGACAAATCTGAAACATTTGTGGGAGAATGGATGCAGCTGGGTAATATAATGTTGAGTGAAATAAACCAGACACACAAGCTTAACTACTGTACGATATTTTTCATTTTAGCAAGGCAAAGTACAAGCAAAGAGAATAATAAAGGATGGATAGAAGGAGACAAGGGGATGGATCTCTTGCAAATGGGAATGGGTCTAAGAGACCAAGGGTGAGGAGGGTGAGGAGGAGGGGAAGGGGAAATAAGTATAATGAGGATATGCCACATACAGGAACCTCATAGCCTCAGTGACTGTAAACAGTATATGCCGTAGACATGAGCTAAGATTAATAATATCGACAAGAGTGAAAATGGGGAACGGGGAATGAGACGGGGAGTGGGGAGGAAAAAGGATTAAGGAAAAACAAGGAGCAGGCAGTATCATGTATATGTACCCACTCCACAGATGATTATTACAACATGTACTCATAAAAATAAAAAAATATTAATCTTTGGAAATGACCAGCAATGCCCACATTTAAATAAACCAGAGCATCTGCTGTCTGGGGCAGGTGGGCTGTCATCTGACTGGCCTCCCTGTGCGAGAATAGTCCCAGCCCATGTGCTGCCTGGTGTTAAAACAGGACCAACCGCCTATCACACTGCCAGTGAGAGTAGGCAGTGCATGGGGTTGGAGAGATACTGTGGGTATTGTCCAAGGAGACATAGTTTTAAACAAGTTTTAAAGAAGGAAGATCCCCATATCCCCCGATTTTATTCTCCATGCAGAAAACCTCCACACAGGCCTTCTCCCTACTGCCCTGGCACGGTCCCTGGCTGTCCTGTTAGGCAGCTGAGGTCAGATGTCCTTTGGTGAAATTCAGCCTGTGGGGTTGAGAAGTTTGGAGTGTTTTCTGGAGGGGAAAAGTCCGTACACACACATTCGGAAGCTGTGGTGAGTTAGGAGTAGGGAGGGCTGGAAGGGAAAAGGCCAGTATGTGTTTCACCCCCCTCGGCTCAGCTGGGCTCCTGGGTGTTGGAGGAGCTAACACAGAGATGACGCAGAGTAGCGTCTATCCGGACACTCCGGTGAGGAGGAGGCAGCGTGCTCAGGCTGGAGGCCTGGGCATTGAGCTTTACAGTTTGTAAGTACTTTCCCATTATCTTATTGGGGTAAGTCAGTGGGTGATGGACATTTTAGTCATAGAAGTCGATTTTGAAATGAGCAAAATAAATTTCCCAAGACTACACACTTTAGAAAAGAAAGTAACGCCACACCCAAATCCAGAAATTTGGTGTTGGAAAGCTCCCATGCCACAAACCATTTCTCGTGTTAGCTCTTCTTGGATGCCTTCAAATTCTGTTTAAAATTAGTTTCTTTGGGAATTGAGCTGATTTTTCTCCCCAGTAGGACATCTGCATTGGAGTTCTGTGGGAAGCATTCTGCCTGAGCATGGCCACTTCCTACTTGAGAGCAGCTTCCTACAGAAGGAGCCTTCAGGTGGTAGGAAAGGGGCCTGCAGAAAGGCCAGGAGAGGACAACACCGGAATCTGGATTTTAGCAGTGGTGATGACATGGTGACATGAGCTTGGGAGAGGTCCAGAGAAAGTGGCCGTGGGGCCCGCTGCAAAGAAAACAGGAAAAGGACAGGAGGTCAATATCCTCCTCCTTCCTGGGCCAGGTAAGGCAGGTCCTGGGCCACTGGAGCTCCAGCATGCATTTGGTGCAGAAGAAAACATGAAATTCTCTGGAGCCATTGTTGATGCTGAGAAGTTTGGAACTTCCGTGTCACAGCACCTTAGAAACAGTTCAGCCAGAAGTGAGATGTGTTCCCCAGAGAGCTGTAAGTCTAGGAATGATACCACTTCCCGCTGGGTATGGACTCAGGGAGCTGGAAGGGCGCCACATTAGGAGAGAGACACAGACGGTCTGCGCTAAGATAGTGAGACGCAGCGGGTAGGACCTGCCCAAAGGTGTTGCAGTCAAACGTACTCACCCAACCCCAGTGGAGAGGTCGGGGGAGACGGCTGGAGGACATTTTGTCATGCCTCAGATTTTGACAAGTATTATTCCAGAAATGTAAAACTGATGACTAAAGGGGCCTAGGATATCTTTGTAAGCTCCTTGGTGCTGTTACTGACATTGGAGTATTTCCATTTGGCTCTTACCTTTTTGTACAGCAGCAAGACCAGCAGCAGCAGCAGCAACATAAAATGTCTCTCTAAAGGCCCAAAGCAGTACCTTCCTCAGAATATAGTATACCAGAAGAAAGAGGTGTTTGCATAAAGTAGCTATTAACTCTCTGTGCCTCCAAATCAGGTGAGTGCTGATGGGTTCAGACAAAAGCAAGGACTTGTCCTGGCCTCAGCTCAGCCCTCAACAGGAAATGGGCAGAATTTCGGCCTCCCTTGCCCTCGGACACCTCCCCTGCAGGGGCAGGACTCTCCAAGCTCACCCACGCTGTGTCCCCAGACAGGGAGGCTTGGGGGGTTGCAGGGTCCCACTCAGCCCACTTCAAGTCCAGGAAGCAGCCCTTTGCCTGCAGGCCGGGCCCCGGCCCAGGCTGCGGTGGGAACGGGGTTGCAGCTTGGAGGGCCGAGCTGTGCCCTCTGTCATGCTTTCTGAACAGTGCTGCTCTCAGTGGAGTTCACAGGGTGTTGGCGGGTTTCTCTTCTTTTCCTCTCAGGGAGTTCCTCTGACCCCTGCTCTACGCGACGGGCCTAGGCCTTCCCTTTCCCCAGACACAGTCCTGCCTGCCTGACACCTTTCGTGGGGCTCCGGGCTGGAAGCTGAGTCCCTGGTGGTATCTATCTGCTGCTCTTGCATCTGCTCAATCCTGTGGATACTTGCGGAACAGCGTCCCTGGAAAGGCTCCCTGGGCCTGGGGGGCCTGTAGGCTGGTGTGGGAGACCAGTGAATTCATAAAGATGATCACGTGCAAGTCAGAGAGAGGTGTGAGCAGCTCAGGAGGTCCATCTAGAGATTGCCTACCTGCCTGATGGCAGCAGAAATGAGGTCCAGAGAGGGCTGGACTTAACACCTGGGTTAGGTCCAGAGAGAGCTGCTTTGGGAACTAAGATTTCAGACCAGCTGATGAGCAGGGGAAGGGGCTCCTGTGAAGCAGAAGGAGCAAGGGAAGAGGTTGGGAGGAGGAAGGCACCATGGACCTTGGCCACAGTGAGCCGACACAGGGTGGGTGGGCTGTGGGTGTGGTGGGTGAAAGGGGAGAGGTGCTTGTAGGCCATCAGGGCTGACTATGAAAGGCCTTGAATTCTATGGCAACGGAGAGGCCCTGGAGTCATAGTCGCCGTTTGGGGGCTGCTCGGTCAGCAGTGTGAAGGGTGGATCGGGAAAGGAAGAACAGAGCCAGCTCGAAGGCCATTGTCTGGATGCAGACAGGAGATGGGCAGCAAGAGGGATGGGCTGAGGGCAGAGACTCAGCTCCTGGCCCAGCCCAGCGGCGCGGGGCACAGGCAGCTATGGCGCCCTCACAAGGGCTCAGTCTGGATGGAAAGGTGCTCAAGTACCACGTGTACATCAGATTTCAAGGCCTGCACATGAAGGATGTAAACTTTCCCATTTTACTGATCACATGATGAAATGACATTTAGGACAGATCTGGTGAAAGTATTAATTTCACCTGTTTTTTTAGTGTGTTGAGAATTACGCACGTGACTCATATTCTATCTCCGCTGGACACATCTGGGTTAGGGAAAGAGACGAGACTGCCTTGGGGGCAGGGAAGGACAGGGCTAATCGAGGGGCCTCAGGAGTAGCACTGAGGGAAGAGGGGAGACAGTGCAGATTTGGGGTCCCGTCAAACTGTGGCGCCTCCTGGCCCTGTTAGGGCGCTGGGAGCTTTAGGAGCTATCAGCGCCTCAGACAGAACTCCTGGCTGTCCCTCTGGCTTTCCCTGTCTCCGGGTGATGGACCACGTGCTGTTTTCTGTTTGGCTGTTGCTGCCTGTGTTGCCTGAGTTCTTGCCTCAGTCAGATCAAAGTCCTCTTGTGGGTGGTGCCGTTGGATCCTGAAAGCTTCCCTAGTGCTGACTCAACCAGGGCCGTGGATCGCGGGTGGCCCGGGGCTTGGCAAACATACTTGGAAAGCAGGGAGGACTCACAGTCACTGGAGGCCTGGCGGGCCTTCCGTGGTGCCCTCTTCTCTTTGTGTGGCTCCGACAACAGCTTCAGTCCCAGATGTTAAGGCCAAGGGACCAGCGATGTCATGTTTGCAGCATGCAGATGCTGCTGCTGTGACGGGGCATGGGGACCGGGCATGGATTGGGCCCTAGCCAGAGAGGGACAGGCAGTACACGGGGAAATTTAGGTTGGGTCTATGATACTATGGTATAGATACAGGTATGGGTATAGGTACAAGTGTAGACAGAGATACAGCTACAGAGATAGAGATGGAGATATATACATGTACGGCTGTCACCCGCAATTTCTATAACTCCCATCGCCCTTGTTATTTCCCGAGTAACTAGAATAATGTCGGAGTTCTACAGGGCTGGAAAACAAAGACCTCTCCGTCTCTCTCCTGGCCTGTTTAAGACACACCATAGAAATAGAATTTCTCTTTCCCAAGGTCGATCACAGGAACAAAGATTATTCTTCTATCTTCCCCTACCTGTCTGTCAGAGCGCCGTCAGGCGGTTCCCATATGATGCCCATGACAGAGGGTCCTGCGGGCCCCCTCGAGGAAGGAACACTGAGCAATCTGAGCAGCTCTTGCTGTGTTTCCCTCTCTGAAGGTCAGCGCGGTGTCCTCCCCGCCCATTTGCCTTGCTACGCTGCTGTGGGTGCTTCAGGCACACATGCGCAATGGAGTCAACACGAACACCCCTCGAGGGCAGGCTGGGGTGGGGCAGGGCTTCTGGCTAGCCGAATACCTGGAGGCTCCGGGGAAGGAGAACACTCCTCTCTGTGCTGGGAGGAGGCACCCCAACTCCAGGGGGCCAGAAGCCCTGTGCTCAGGACACTTCAGACCTCAGTGTGTATCCACTGAGCTATTTGTGTCCTTCAAATACCTCGCGCAATTTACCCATTTACCAGTAGTGTTTTCCTGAGTTCTCCAGCGAAGTATTTCAACCCAAGGAAGGTGCAGGAGCCTCAGTCTCTAGCTGTTCCTCAGACGTTCTGAAAGCCCCGGCTGGTGGCTGGGTCTGCCGCGGCACAGTCTTGGGAACACAGCCCTCAGCATGTGGGACCTACTGCTGTCTCCAGGCAGTGTCACAACTGAAAGATGACACCCAGCTGGGAGCTGCTTGCGCGGGTTCACTGGCCTCCTGGTGTGAGGAAATCCTCACGTAGCTGGGTTACCATAGGGATCTGTGTTTTGAGTATACTCAGTATACTAGGAAAAACTGAATCTGAGCTTGCTTTTTCTACTGAGGACTTCAGGGGTGACTTACTTGTACCTCCACATCTACGGGAGGGAGAGACTTTATCTTCCTCCCGGTGCTGGAATGAGGTTAACGTGTTGCTTCATGAGCTATAAAGTGCTTTCATATCGATTATCCCACAGGAACCGCGTGCAGGACAGGTGTTACAGCTTGTGTCCAGGTGCCCCCTAAAAGTCTCCACTCAATCATAGTTGGGGCTCTTCAGAGGTGGCTGGATCTGCAGTGCGTGATGCTGGGATCAAGGGTGTGTGATTACTAAGTCAGTCCACTGATTGGTTCGGCATCATTCTGGGTATGGATAATGAAAGGCCACCCTGGGTTCGAGGGCTACCTGCCCAGGGTGTGCTGCCTGGGTGGAATATAAGGGGCAGGAAGAGGGCTGCTGCCTCGCTTGCTGCTTGCTTTTGCTGCCTCCTGCCTCCCACCTTCCATATGATGAACTGCTTTTCCTCCTCTGCGAGCCCCCTCTGCCATGCTGCCCTGCCTCGGGGCCAGCCAATTATGGACTGGGACCGCACAAACTGTGAGCCACAGTAACTTTTCCCCCTTCAACTTAGGTTGGGTAGTGTGTCTCAACTATGAGAAAAGACAGCAGGCATGATTATAATTTCCATTGTACTGATGAAGAACCTGAGGTTCAGAGTGAAAATGACTGAAGAGAGTCAGGACAACGAAGCAGGAGCTTGACTCTGGAGCTCCACCTGGCTCTGTGCTCCCCTAACTTAGGGACTGTGATGTACAGGGTTCCAAAAGCCTTACGTGTCCACTGACTGCTTGTTCTTGCTAGGAGGACATAGAAGCATGGAGTGTTGCTCTGCATGAAACCCTGAGGCCTGGTGTTCACAGCCCTGCTGCAGGCGATGAAGACACAAGCCTTTGGTAACAATATGGATCCAACTGTTTAACTGCCCGTCTCTTATGGGTGGCAGGTGTGGGCTAGAGAGACAGTGTGAGAATCATTTGCAGGAATGTCTGTGAGGTACAATGATAAGCTCTGGTCTGATATTCTGACCACACTGTAGTGTCTGAAAGTGTAAAAATTGTATGTGTCTCTACCTCTGACAAAATTTACTTATATCTTTCAAAAAAGCTTGAAATTTGAACACAAGCAATTATTCTTTGTGATCTTCAGGGCTTTAAATGGTACGTGTGAAGATGAAAATATTAATTCCACTGTTTAAAAGGGAATGGATGAATAGTCTATTAATAATTCTTAAAATAAACTAAGGATTAGGGGAAGCCTAATACCTTGAGTTATAATAAAATAAAGCGGACACATGCTGACCTCAGCCTGATCGGAGTACAGTGTAGGCATGGGAGACCTGGGCTGAGCTTGACAAGGAGTGCTGAGACTTTAGCTCATAAGAAGGGAAGCTGTGTCAGGTGGAAATGGCATGATCTGGTGACAGCCCAGGACAAAGTCTGGCCATGTTCCTAATACTGGGCAAGGGATGCAGACGGGCGGGGTCCCTCTTCGGCCTTCAGCTCTGCAGGCCCTATCTCAGCATGTGTCCTGTGCAAGCTCCAGAGCAAAGCAACAGGGTGATCTAGGGGAGATATGCGGTTCGTGTTGGAACACGGACATACCACATTGCTGGAAAGATGCACCTTGGATGCCTGACAAAGTGAAACAGCTTTCCAAATGCTAGCAGTGAAAAGTTTCATTTCTGATGACCAATTGTTTCCTGAAAGATTGGCAGTGCAAATCATAGCAAATGCATTCTGACGGTGATAGCCACAGACAGGACACAAAGCACGGAGTGTCCCTGAGCCCAGGGAATAGTCCACTGGAACCTGTGACCGCAAGAGTCTAGACTCAGGGGACTCCGACCACCCTGCTTCATGACCGCCAAGGCTGAGAGCCTGGGACCACTGAGGCTACAGAGGCCGAATACCTGAAGGTCCACTCCTATGAAGAAGATCTTCAACCCACGCAGGGTCGTGGGCAGAGCGACCGCAGAACGGGATTTGGGTTCTGGGCCGCAGGGGGAGGTGTGCATATGGAGCCTTGGAGAAGGTACCTGCTCCGGTCAGTTCACCAAACCAGGTAGGTCTTCGGAGCCTGGAGTCCACAGAAGCCAGAACTGGTGTGGTGACGGCCATGCTTGAATGCTTGCTTATTGGTGGCCCCTTGAGCAGGGACAGGAAGCTATGCTTTGGCAGGGTTGGGACGATATTCAGTGTGGTGCTAAGAGCTCGGCTCTGAGTTTCAGTGTATGTGGCTTTGTGCCTCGGCTTCGCCATCCACTGCTAGATGGCTTCATGTGCAGAGCCTCGGTTTCTTCACCTTCCTCTGTAAAACAGGGAGAGTACTGCCTTCCTCAGGGGCTTCTGGGAGCAGTAAATGAGGTAATACGCACAGAGCAGCCAGCACTGTACTCGCCCATGTGGCTTGCCGTGTGTGGAGCAGGGGCGGGGCTGCTGCAGCTTTGCGGCTGTGGCCAAGCGGGGGCACAGGAAGGGCCCTCTGATTTGAAGGAGGTCTGGATCTCAGACTTCTGGCACCGCCTAAAGCCTCCTCCTGGGGATGCAACGGTGTAATGGGGCTTGGGGGCACCACCCAGCTCTCTGTTCCTACTCCGGCTCCAGGCTCTCAGAGCGGGCCAGGACTGGGCTGGCACTGCCCAGGCGTCAGGAGGCTGAGGTCGGTCTGGAGCCACCTGGCTGGTGACCTCAGGCAAGTCCTGGGCGTCCTCTGCACAACGGGGCAGGTTTGTCAGCAGGACAATGGTCACAGGCTGGAGTCCAGCATTTCGCCTGGCACCCAAGTCCTTCGCCGTCTCCTCTGGTCTCCAGGTCCCCCTGCCCGTGCCCACGCGGCTCCCGAGCCAGGCTCTTCTCGGTGCCCCGTTTGTCCTTTGTGTGTCAAGAACCTGGAACCTTAACGTTCCCGGAAACCGCTAGTGCAGGGTCTTGGGTGGAGCAGATGGGTGTCAGTCAGTTAAGGTTAAGTTTTTACATGGGACAGGAAAATACAAACAGTAGTAGGTTTTTCTGAACTTTTAAAAAATGTATCAGTACATGTTCACAGCACATCATAGTTACATATATTGGGGGGGAGTTGTGCACATACACAGGACATCTTAGTCCTTCACTATTTTTTATCCACTGTGTCTCTCCTTCTCCCCCTACCTTGCTCCCATTCCCATGTACAAAAGCTCTATTTGGTTTTTTGTTTTGTACCAAGGATCGAACTCAGAACCTTGCGCTTTCCACATAGGCGCTTATGCCGCTGAGCTATATCCCTGGCCCTAAAAGCTCTATTTTTATCACCATTTTTCCCTTCTCCTTTCCCTCTCCTCCTTACCCCTTTCCATTTCTTGTTTCCCCCATCCATTTGAAAAAGATCTCCTTACTTCCTAATTATCTTTTATTCTTTTCTTTCTTTCTTTCTTTCTTTCCTTCCTTCCTTCTTTCTTTCTTTCTTTCTTTCTTTTCTTTCTTTCTTTCTTTCTCTTTCTTGCTATTTAAATTTGTGTGTCTGATTTATTTTGCTTAACATTATGCTCTCAATTTGCATGCATTTGGCTACAAATGGCCTCAAGTTAATCATTGTTTATGGCACAGTAGTACTCCATTGTGCATAAATATCACATATTCTTTACTCATTCACTTGCTAATGGACATGTGTGTCATTTCCAACAACTAGCTGTTATAAATTGTGCTGCTATAAACATGGGTGTGCATGTATCCCTGGATTTATGATGACTTTAACTCTTTTGAGAAGATACCTAGAAGGGGGAGAGCTGGTTTAAACAAAATTTCTATTTTTAGTTTTTTGAGGACTCTCCACACTGACTTCCACAGAGGTTGTGCACTCCCACCAGTAATGTAGTAGAGTTCTTTCCCCCTAAATCCTCACCAGCACTTGTTGTTTTTATATTTTTTTGGTGATAGCCATTTTTTCTGGAGTAGCATGGTATTTCACTGTAGTTGTAATTTGTATTTCTCTAATAGCCAGCAATTTTCATATATTTATTGGCCATTTGTACTACTTCTGAAAAGTGTCTATTTCAGTTGCCCATTTTTTTTTTAAACAAAACCTTTAATTTGAGGGGTCTAATTCCTTTTTTAGTTCTTCATGTATTATAGATGTTGGTCTTCTGTCCAAGGACTACCTGGCAGATTTTTTTCCCATTCTGTAGGTTGTCTATTTATTCTGTTTATTGTTTCCTTTACTGTGCAGAAGTTTTATATTTGCTGTGATCCCATTTGTTGATTCTTGGTGTTATTTCTGAATACCACTGAGGTTCTGTTCAGAGAGTCCTTGCCTATGCCTTTGTTTTGAAGAATTTTACCTGTTCTATCTTCCAGCAGATTAAGTGTTTCTATTTTAATATTTAGATCTTAGATTCATTTTAATTTTAGTTTGGTACATGTCAGCTATATGAATTTAGACTGAGTCTTCTGCATGTAGATACCCAATTTTGCTGGCACCCATTTTTTCCCCTAGCACCCATTATTAAAGAGGCTATCTTTCCTCCAGTGTATGTTTTTGGCTCCTTTGTCAAAAAGATCGACAAGCTGAATGTGCCTGGGGTTGTTTCTGCCTCTTCTATTCTGTTCCATTGATCCACATGCCTGTTTTTGTGGCAATACCATACTGTTTTCATCACAGTAGCTTTGTAGTATAACTTCAGATCTGGGATTTGATGCCTTCTGCTTTGCTCTTGTTGCCCAGGATTGCTTTTGCTATTCTGGGTCTCTTTTGGCTCCATATGAATTTTGGGATTATTTTGTTAGATCTTTGAGAAATGCTGTTGGTATTTTGATTGGTATTGCATTAAATCTGTAAATCAGTTTTGGAACTATAGCTATTTTAGTTATATTGGTTCTTCTTATCTAGGAACAGGGCATATCTTCCGGTTTCTGAGGTCCTCCTCAATTTCCTGTTTTGAGCGATGTAATTTTCATTGTGGAGATCTTTCACTTCCTTGGTTAGATTAAGTCCTAAGTGCTTCACTTTTCTTGGTGCTGCTGTGAACGGTACTGTTTTCCTTATTCCTTCCCTAGTCAGTTCATTATTTGTATATAGGAATATTACTGATTTTTGCATGTTTAATTTGCTGCTGCTACATTGTTGAATTTGGTTATTCTAGGAGACTTTTGGTGGTATTTTTGGGGTCTTATAAGTAAAAGACCATGTCATCTGCAAATACTGATACTTTGACCTCATCCTTTCCTCTATGTCTCCCCTTTATTTCTCTTGCCAGATTATTCAGGCTAATATTTCTAGGACTATGTTGAACAGCAGTGGTGATAATGGACCTTGTTATCTTATTCCTGATTTTAGAGGGAAAGCTTTCAGTTTTTGGCCATTTAATATGATGTTGGCAGTAGGCTGATCATAAATGGCTTTTGTCAGATTGAGATAAGATCTTTTTATATCTATTAAAATAGAAATAGTTTAAACAAGATAGGAGTTACTTCTCTTTCATGTTAAAGCACCTTGAAAGTAGCTAGTTCAAGGCTGGGAGGTGGCCCTGGGTGTGAAGGACCAGGCCCTTTCTGTCCTGCTGCTGCCCCATTCCTAGCACGTCACCTAAGAGTGGCATAGAGCTCTTCCTGTCCCCTAGGCTGCCTGAGTAGGAGGAGCAAGGAATCTCTGAACACTAGGCAATGAAGCATGGCTGAATCTGGAGCTACTGGCTTCCACTGACGCAAAGACCAAAGTCCTTTCCCAAAAGGAAAGCTGTTATACTCACCAGCCTCCTGCTGTGACCTGGTCCCCATATGGACTGCTGCTGTCCCAGCGTGCTGCTTCACTTGCTCTCACCTCTGCAGTGTCCTGTTCTGCAGGCTGCATGAGTGAGCAAGGCCTTTGGACCCATCAGGGTGACTGTATGAACCCATGACTGCACGGCTGGACATGTGGGGCAATAGGTTTGACAATGATCCTTTTGTCAGGTACCACATCCTAACGAGGCATCCTGTCCCACAGCTCGAAGTACTAGCCCTTGCATGTGCCCTGATTATAGACAACTAAGTTAGGTAGAAATATTAAGGGCAGTCAGACAGGGAGTCAGTGCAGAAAGTACATTACAACTGTGGGTAGAGGTGAATTTGTTGAAGGCCAGACCTCAAGACAAACATGGAGTGACCGTACCTACATACCTTCCTAGAATATCAATAATGATTGATATTCTAAATAGGCATCAGTCACATGCTTGGGGAACCAGGACCTTGACCATCCCTCCCAGGGAAGTCCTTGTTCTTCCCAGGCACATTTGCTATGTGACTTGCTTTCCCATTGGATCAATATTACCTAAGTGACTATATTTATAATCTTATTGGTTGACCATAGTTTCGTTCGCCTTTTTTTTTTTTTGGTGCTGGGAATTGAACTCAGGACCTTGTGCTTGACAGGCAGGTGCTGTACCACTGGGCTGTATCCCCAGCTCTGACCGATCATACTTTTGTCCCGCCTTATACCTGCCTTGTGATTTCACACCCACCTCATGATTTTTGCTCTATACAGCCTCCCTTATAAGTGGAGTCCATGGCAACCCACTTTCCAGATCCCCTTCTATCTCTCTTAGACAGAAGCTGTCTTTCCTCAATATTTCCTACTCGTAACCTCTGTTGTTCTTTAGAATTCATTCTTTGACTTTGGGGAACACAGACTTGGTGTATGGGACATCTAGAAGGTTGGGAGTTATAACATTTCTGTTATATTATTTGGATTATGTGGAGGTCCCACACCATCCCTACATCACTCTGATGGCACTGGCACTGATCTAAGGTCTCTTGTTTCCTTCCTGGGGTCCCTTGCTAGGGCCCTGGCCCCTGCTGGTAACTTCTCAAATGATCATGGTCATAAGTGTGCATCACCTCAGGACCCACAGTGACCCAGTATCATCCTGGACTCTCTACCATGTCATCTGTAACACTTCTAGCCCTCTTGCAAATGCATGTTGTTACCCCCATTTTATCAGTGATTTTTTTTTTTTTTTTTTTTTT
>NW_004955409.1:3209453-3278443 GCF_000276665.1 Chinchilla lanigera
AACTCACGACCTTGCGCTTGCCAGGCAGGCGCTTTTGCCACTGAGCTAAATCCCCAGCCCCTTTATCAGTGATGTAACCAGTAAGTCTGAGCGACTGTTCCCAGGCCGCCCAGCCCACTTGTCCTCTGTTCTACTCATCTCCCGCAGGACTCAGGCCTTAATAATACTGGCTGCGGCAAATGTGGTGCCAGATGTCTCACAGTTGCTGTTTTGTACACGCGAGCACCTTTTTTAGGATAAGTACTTCTTCTCTTTCAGCAAACCGGAAAACTGAGTCTCAGAGATCACACAGCCAGGAAGTGGCAGAGGCGGTAGCAGACCTCAGGGTGTCTCACACAAAACCTGCTCCTTTGTCTCCCCAGGCCCTGGGCCAGGCCAGAGTGGGGAAGCCCAGGGACCCGCGGAAATAGCTACAGAGAGGTCGCCCAGGCTGTCCTTTCCCAGCCCGCCTTGTATGACCGCTCTGAAATTTTTATAGGTGGGAAAATCGGGCTCTGCATGCTGTGTGCACGGCTCTCCTCTGCACTCTGCGAGCCCAGCCTCTGGCCTCCCAGGCAAGCCCACACCACTGAGCTTTGACTCAGGTTCAGTGAGTCACCAGGCTACAGCAGAAAGAGAAGGCTTGTTCTCTCACAAATGAAAGGAACCCACCCACCTTCTGACTCCTTTCTGTTCTCAAATGATGACAGTATGCGGTGACTCAGAATTATCACTCTCAGAGACTACATTGTATTTTTCTCGAAAATGGGAAGAGACAGTGTGAGAAGAAATGACCTGAAAGTGGCCACGAAGGGCACAGGCGGGAGGGATGACCGCTACATGTCAGTGCGGACTGGGGCCCCGTGCGTATGCGGCAGAGGAGGGGACAGCTCCCTGGCGGGCAAGAGGGTCGACGAGAAGCGCATACCTGTTGGGGACAAGCTGCAAAGCCCGTCAAGGCCACTCCATGGCCAGCTGTGAAGCGACGCCCCCAACCACCAAGCTCCCTGACTAAACCCCAGCACATTCTCGAATCGCTGGGGGGAGGAGGGAGGCTCTTCTCCAGAGAGCCCCATCTGTGGGGTGTGTACCCAACACAAGAGCCTCTAAGCCAAGCAGTCTGCCTCGGGCAGATGGGGGGATGGAGAGGGGCAGGAGGCACTCCACACTGTCCCTCTGTGGAGGAGACAGCGGGGAGGATCTGAGCCTCAGGCCTGCGCTGCTCTTTGGATGTGAGGTGACTGGCTGCGGCTCGCAGTGGGCTCCTGCGATGCTCAGGACTCTCGGTCTTGGTAGTGGGAAAGCGGACAAAAGCGGAAGCCGAGGGAGCTGGCTGTGTCTCCTGCTCAGTGCAGGGCAGTGTGGAGTCAGCCCTCGGCCTCTCGCACTGCTTCCTCCGTGGAGGCCGATGACGGCTGCCACCCACCTCCCAGGGTGAGAGGGAACTGCGAGCTGCTGCTCACACGGGAGTCACGGTGGGCGAATTAACATGTTCTGGCAGACCCGCCACCCAGCTCAGAGTCAGAGGCAATGGGGCATTCTGTTTCATTCCCCAGCCTCTGAAAAACATGGTAAAATCAGAAGAGCTCTTACTGAAAGTGAATCATTTTCTGCAGAGCTTCCTGCCCTTTCCAAGGAATTCCAGTCTTCCCATGGCACTCGCAAGGCTCTGTAGGAAGGAGCTAGGGAAACGGACTTCCATGCTCGTTGCTGTAAAACTGCAGTTTTGGTTTTGTTCTTTGGTCATCTTCATTTCAGTCACTTGCGCCATTATGAGGGTTAGAAAGGCTCCTGGCTGGGGGATGGTGGCGTGTGCCTGTGATCCCAGCACTCGAGAGACTGAGGCAGGGGGACCACAGTGAGTTCAAGGCCAGCCTGGTGTACAGTACAAGGTGAGACCCTATCTCACAAATAAAGAAGAGTTGGCAGAAGGTGCTAAGTTTCTTCTTTCATAGCAATGAGTCTTGATACTATCATATTTTTAATGGAGTAAGTCTACACAAGCTCTGGTGAAGTGTGATATTCGGAGTTGAGAGGACCTTAAGAGGGCCATCCAGTTTAACCCCGGAACTGTTCAGGTGAGGAATCACCTGAGGTCCAGGCGGGGTTCTCACCCTTAAGTCAGTGAGCCACGATTCATCACCAGGAGTCTGTTTCCCCTTCCTGTGCTCTTTTCCCCACCGCACAGTCAGTCCTGTTTTGTTTGGTGTTTATTTTGTTCTGTTTGGGATTTGCTGAGCTATTTGAATCTGTAAATTTAAGTTTTTGTTCTTTTAGCAAATTTGGAAATGCTTTCAGTCATGGATTTCAAATATTTTTTCTGTACTGATCTCTTTCTCTTCTCCTTCCAGGATTCCAGTGAGGTGAGAGTAATTAGATATTGCCCCACAGATCCCTGGGGTTCTATTCATTGTTTTTCAAACATTTCTTTTCATCAAATTGGATGATTTGTTGATCTATCTTCCAGTTCTACTGAGTCCTTCTTCCATTACTTGTATTCTGCTGTTGAGGCCGCCAGTGAATTGTTTTCAGAAATTGGATTTCTTAGTTCTAAAATTTCTATTTGGCTCTTTTGAAGTATAGTTCCTTTACTGAGAACTTCTGTCTTTCCATTTATTTCAAAAGTGTTCACTTTTACATCATGAATGGTGGTTATAATTGCTGCTTTAGAGGCTTTTTGATAAATTATCACATTGTCTTGTGTTTCCCTTTTAGCATTAGTCAGATTTCCTGGTCCTTGTCAAGTTGGGTAATTTGGAAATGTATCCTGGACATTTTTTTTTTTTTTTTTGTACCAGGAATTGAACTCACACCTTTGTGCTTGCCAGGCAGGACTGTGCCGCTGAGCTATATCCCCAGCCCTATCCTGGACATTTTGGATAGAGCATGTTGATTGTTGGTTTTTGTTTTGCTTTGCTTCAGCAGGAAATCACCTGATTAAGTTCAGATGGCACATTCTGATTCACCATGTGCAAGCAGCGCTTGTTTCTAAGGCCAGTTCAGGAAAGCCTTTGCTGTGATGCTGGGCCTGTGCCACACATATGCTCCCTGGAGGTAAGCTCGCAGCTTGTGTTTCATACATGGAATCCTTTTTCCCACTCTTTCCTCTGCAGGTCTTCCCTCACATTTTCATCCCTTCATCCCCTTTCCTGGTCCTCTGGCTAGAAAGATGGGTCTTCAGCATTGGAGCCACTGGTAACATCACAAAGTCATGTCGCATGGCCTGCCCTAGCGAGTCTTCCATACTCTTCTCTGAGTTCCTGTATCCAGAGGGACAGATTTCCCCTTAGAGACTGTAGATGCGCAAACTGCTGCTATGGTGGTGGCAGTGTACTCTGGGTTTTTAATATGGCCTTAGGGCTGAACCAAGGGAGAAAGAAACTGAGGGAAAATGACAAAGATTTCCCCCACAGTCTCTGGTTTGCAGGGGCCCCTTTTACAGCTCATCTGGCTAGAAAGATGGACTATTTTTTGCTCTTGTCACTATCCATTTCTGCTGTGCACTTATTCAGCTTACCTTTGGGCCTAAACCGGGAGAAAACAAATTCCAGGAAACTCACCACTGCTATATTGGTCATGAATACAATTGTAATTTATTTACCCAATTCATCTGATTTTATATATTTATATTTATATTTTTATATTTTATATCTTATATATTTATTTACCAAATTCATCTGATTTTATATCTCAGAGTCCTCAGTTAATTTTTGTTTGCTTGTTTGGTTTTCCTTTTTTCTCCTGCATCTTGTTCAGATGGTGAACAAGATGGCCTTTCCTTTCCTGGCCCGGTGGTCCCTGTGGAGCCATAGGAGCCAAGTTTTCTACCTTACTTGGGTGAATATGACATAGCTGTTCACTCACTCCACAAAGACATAGTGGGTGGTGCTCCCCATGTGCTACATCCATGAGACACAAAAATGGCTGGCACATGGTCTCTACCTTCAAAGAGCCTACAGTCTAGTGGGGTAGCAGGAATTTGGACTAAAAAGTTAGGAGTCACTTAAAAGCTTCTTGTCCAAGGTGTCATGCGGAGCCCAGAACTGCAGACAGCACTTCTTAGTGCTACTTTCAGTTTTATGGACTCTACAAAATTCCTCGATGATTACATGCAACAATCTTATTGTCCACTAAACAATCTTAAACACAGTTGGCTCCAGAACCCAAAAGAGGGGTGAAGACATTGGAAATTGTATTTAGAAGCACTTGAAGTGGAGAAAGGACTGAATCTGATATTAAAAATAAAAGAGGAGGGTAAGCTAAGGTCATCTGCTGAGGCGGCAATTCTTCACAAGTAGATAAGTGAACTCCCTGTCTTAGCCATTCAGACTACTATTACAAATTATCAGAGACTGGGCAGCTGAACTAACCAGCATTGATCTCTTCTAGTTCTAGAGGCTGGGAGACTGCGGCCAGGGTGCCAGCTGGGGCAGATTCTGAGAGGAACTCTTCCAGGCTTTGGACTGCTGACTTCTCACCTCTTCACATGGTGGAAAGATGGCTAAAGAGCTCTCTAGAGCCTCTTCTTGCAAGGAAAGTCACTAATCTGATTTATGATGGCTCCCCCATTATGACCTAATCACCCTCCAAATCATCACATTGGGTATTTAAATTTCATCATATGAATTTAGGGGGAAGATAAGCTTTCCAACCATAACACTCCAGCTTTTGTCTTTGAAAGCAGTTACCCTTCTCTTGTACAATGCCAGAGTATTGAATCTTGGAAAAGAGGCAGAAGGCAGGAGGAAAGGCTAGAGCTCTTGTGTGTATCCAGGACAAGTAGATGTCATATGTTAGCAAGGGTACTCTGTGTACAGTCCATCCTGTCATGCTCAGGACAAGCCAGCAGGCCTTCATGGTGAGTACTACAATTTCTTTATGGAAGATGAGGAGACAGAGACTCATAAGTTACATAATTTCTCAAGGCATTAACTAGCAAGTTGCAGACTACAGAATCTGCAGTGTGGATTCTGTTTTCTCCACCATCCTAGCCTCTAACATTTTGGAGTCCAAACATATGGACTCTTCCACCATTAGAGCCACAGCAGCCATCTAAGTGACACATGGATCAGCCTAGGAAGATGTTATGGCTTGTGTCTAGATGTTCCCCCAAAGCCTCATGCAGTCATAGGTGTTTTTTTTCCAGAGGTGGCTTGATACAGAGTGTGTGATTCATGGTAAAATGCTAGGCTCAGGGACACCAGGATTAAGGTGGGAGTACCACCACCCAAAGTAACCTAGATAAGGTAAAAGTAGCAAAAAGATACTGTTAAGGTACCTTACTTGTTTTAGCTACCTTCTGTCTACCATAAATGGTTTCTCCATGCCACTTTGCCTTAGAGCCAGCCAATTATAGACTAAAACCTATACAAACAGTGAGCTAATTAAACCGTTCCTCCTTTAACTTTGGATGTTGGATATGTTGTCTCAGCAAGGAGAAAAGTAACTAACATAGAATTTGGTACCAGAAGTGGGATTGTTGCTGTGACTATACCTGAGCATGTGTTCAGAAGCTTTTGGGACTGGCCTGTGAGAAAAGTTTGGAAAGGTTCAGAGATGCCAGCTAAAAAAGTAAAGCTAGAATGCCTTAAGCTCTACTTGATGGGAGATTCTGGCCAGAGCTCAAAAAGCCAGAATGCTGATAGAAATTCTGCTGGTAAAGACCAGGCTCAGGAGATTTTTTTCTGGGAAGAACTGCATTGGTTATTGGACTCCAGATGATGTATGTTATGTACATTTTGGATGATATACATTTTGCTCATGTCCAGAGACTTTGCTTGAGACTGAGATTAAGGATGGTGGACTAATTAATCTGACAGAAGAAATTTTAAAGCAGTCTAATGTTGAGATATGGTGACTGTAGGGTGCTTTTAGCCAGATTTATGTTGAGAATCAACAGCAAAGAGCCCAACAGGATGACTAAAACATTATGAATTTGGCCAGAAAAAAAGCTCTAGCAAACCTATGGAGTGCCAAGATAGAGCAGAGGAGATCTCAAATGTTGAGAAGGAAGAGAATAGAAGAGATGACCTGAGGGCATCATAAGAGGCAGCAGGACTTCATCCTTTGCAGCCTCAAAATTGCAAAAATGAAAGACTTTGCTTTGAGAAGAGAGCTCAAGAGAATCATGTTCCAGAATGGTGGTAGCCTAACGAAGTTGTTCTTTGGGGCTAGGTTCATGGGACTTGGTTCATAGAACTTGACCCCTACAGCCAAGAGAGAAAGAAGCATGGCTACTGGTCCAGCTGGCAGCAGACCTTGGCATCATCCAGGTGGTGCTGGTTGTAGCTGCATGCAGAATGCAAGAGTTATGGGGCCAGGAAGGCTTCCACCCAGATTTCAGAAGAAGGCCTGGAAGGCGAGGCAGTGTGCCCCTGAGAGGGCAATATATGAAGCTGTAAGTGTGAAGCTGAAGGTACAATGGAAACCCTAGAAATTTGGAGAAAGCAGAAATGTGGATCATCTGAGGAAAACTACAAGGAGTGAGCAGAGCTGGCTCCAGAGAGAAGCCACGTCCACCTAGCTACAACCACCTGCAGGGACCAGCGGGTATATGGAAGCCTTTGGAAACTCAGAGCTCAAGCAGCACCTCTGGGTACTACTTTGCACCCAAAGAACATCCTTAAAAGTCAGCTCATACTTACTTGCTCCAGAGTAGGTATTTCACAGTACTAACAGTACTGTCTTCCAGATATGACTTTTTTAATTTCTGAAATTCTCCATTATTCATGAGCTAGGAATATCATAGTAAACCCACAGTTTCTCCTTCTTCAAAGAGAAAGGAAGGTTGCCTGAGAACCACTCATCCCCCACCTCCAAATAAGCGGGGTCCCTGCCAAAATCCTTGAGGCCTTCTGGCATTGGTACATCCCTTAGAGCGGTACCACATCCTTTTGATTTTTCTGTGTATTTTGAGTGCTGTATTATTTTCTCCTTTTCCATTGCTGCTGGCCCGGCTGGGTCCCTATCACTTTTATTACGTGCTTTCATCAGGCTGTCTGCTGCCAATCCAAACCAAACTGCACCCACTGTGGATCTTTGTTTTTCCCCTCTTGCTGCTTCCTTTTCTCTCAATTAATTTTATTGGTACACTTTATATAGATGTAATGATGAGATTCATCACAGGAAAGTTTGACCTGTACACGTACAGGTCCTTTTTTCCCATGCCCCTCCCCTCCCTTCAACCCCTCTTCCCTTCTTTACTTACAGAAGCTTTGTTTCTATTTTTCCCTTCTATTCTCTTTTTTCTGTTCCCTTCTTTCCATTTCCCCTCCCCCTTACCTAGTCCCTTTCTTATCTGAACATTTTTTTTTCCTATTTCACAATACCTGTTATACATTTTGGTCCTTATTTACCCTTTCAGTTTCTCACACCAGAGAAACAATGTGATATTTAACATGTGTGTCTGATTTATTTCAGTTAAGAGTATGGTCTCAAGGTGCACCCATTTACCTAGAAATGTCTCAAGTTTGTCCTTCTTTATGGCAGAGTAATACTCTATTGTATAAAAAATCTTTATCCATTCATCAGTTGATTGGCATTTGGGCTGTTTCCAAGATTTAGCTATTATAAACCATGCTGCTATAAACATGGGTGTGCATATATCATTGATTCCAGATGAAGTTTAGGATTGTTTACTCCAATTCTGTGAGGTGTGCTATTGGTATTTTGATTGGGATTGCATTAAATCTGTATAACAATTTTGGAAGTATGGCCATTTTCACTATATTAGTTCTTCCTACCCAAGAACAAGGGATATCTTTTCATTTTCTGATATGTTCTTCCTAATTTCTCTCTTAGTTTTTTATTTGTGTAAAGGAATACTATTGATTTTTGAATGTTGACTTTGAATCCAGCTATACTACTGAATTTGATTATTAAATGTAGAAGTCTTTTGGTGAAGTTTTTGGGTCTTCTATATAGAATATCATGTCATCTGTAAATAATGATAATTTAACTTCTTCCTTTTCTATTCTTATTCCTTTTATTTCTTTCCCTTGTCTAACTGTTCTGGTTAATGTTTCCAGAACTATAGTGAATAAGAGTGGTGTTAGTGGGCATCCTTATCTTGTTCCTGATGTTAGAGTGAAAGCTTTCAGTTTTTGACCAATTAATATGGTGTTGGCTGTTGGTTTGTCATAGATGGCTTTTATCAGGTTGAGCTAAAGACTATCTGTTACAATTTTCAGTAGGGTTTTTAAAAAAATCATGAATGGGCATTGGATTTTGTCAAATAATTTTTCTGCATCTGTTGAGATAACCATGTGGTTTTTGTCCTTGGCTCTGTTAATATGATGTATTATATTTATTGTTTTGTCTATATGGCACCATCCCTGCATCCCTGGGTTGAATCCTATTTGATCATGGTGTATAATCTTCTTGATGATTCACTGCATTCTGTTTGCCAGTATCTTATTGAGGATTTTTGTTCATCAAAAACTATAGATTGGTCTATAGTTCTCTTTTTTTGGTTGGATCCTTCTCTGGTTTTGGTATCAGGGTAATGCTTGTTTCCAGGAATGAGTTTGGGACTATTGCTTCCATTTCAATTTCATTGAACAGTTTGAAGAGTAGTGGCATTAGAACTTCTCTAAATTTCTTGTAGAATTCAGCAGTGACTCTGTCACAACCTGGGATTTTCTTTGTTGGTGAGTTTTAATTATATATTCAGTTTCATTAACTGATATTGGGTTATTTAGAATTTTTATATCTTCTTGGTTCAGTTTTGGTAGTTCATATGTATCTAAGAATCTACCCATTTCTTCTGTGTTTTCCATCTTATCAGAATATAGATTCTTTTTTTTTTTTTTGCTGGTACTAGGAATCAAACTGACGACCTTACACTTGCCAGGCAGGCGCTGTGCCGCTGAGCTAAATCCTCAGCTCCTAGAATACAGATTCTTGAAGTAGTGATGATATTCTGGATTTCTGGAGGATCTGTTGTGATTTCACCCATTTTTCATTCCTAATTGCATGGATTTGAGTCTTCTTTCCTTTTTTAAAAAAAGGTTACCTTTATGTTTGTCAATTTTATTTAATCTTTCAAAGGGTCAACTCTTCAATTCATTGACTTGTCTTAGTCTCAATTGCATAATTTCTGCTATGATCTCTATAATTTCCTCCCTTGTATGAGTGTTAGATTTGACTTGATCTTCTTTTTCTAGAAGCTTGAGGTTCAATATTGCATTATTTATTTGAGCTCCTTATGCTTTTGCAATATGGGAATTCACTAGTATAAATTTCTCTTCTAGGACTGCTTTCATGGAGACCCATAAGTTTTATGTGTTGTAATGTTCTGGTACTTTTTTGTTTAATTGTAGAAACTATCCAATTTCTTTAAGTTTATCTGTGACTCATCAGTTGTGCAGGAGGGGGCTATTTAATTTCCATATGTTTATGCAATTTTATAGCTTCTTTTGCCACTGATTCCCAATTTGATTGTCTGATAATATGCATGGAATAATTTTAGTTCCTTTAATTCCTTTTAATTCATTTACTTAAGCATACTCTATGAGCTAGTATGTGGTCTATTTTGAAGAATGTCCCATGTGCAGCTGAGAAGAGTATATATTCTGTTATTGTGGGGTGGAACACTCTGTAGACATTTACTCAGTCCATTTGTTCAAAAGTTTGGTTCAGTTCTGATATTTCTTTAGTGATTTCTTTTGTCTAGTTGATCTACTTGTGACAGTGTGATATTGAGAACCCCCATTATAATTATATTAGTACTTATTTGTTTTTTTCATGTCCATTAATATTTATTTTATATTGTTGGGTGTGCTAGTATTTGATGCATATATCTTTATAATTGTTATCTCTTCCTCTTGGATTGTTCCCTTAACAAGGATGTAGTGACTTTTGTCTCTCTTGATCAGTCTTGGGTATGAATCCACTTTGTCTTCAAATAGACTAATAACTACCCCTGCTATTTTCTGAGTTCCTATTGCATGGAGTAATTTTTTTTATCCTTTGACTTTTAGTCTATGAATTTTTTCTGAGTTAGATGTGTTTTTTTTCTATGCAGCATATTGTTAGATCTTGTTTCTTGATCCATTCCACCAGTTCGTTTCTTTTGATTGGAGAATTGAGACCATTAACATTGATGGTTAGTTACAACTGTTATATATTGACTTATCTTCCTCACATTATTTTCCTGTTCTTGGTTCCCTTTATTTCCCCTCTGTTTAATTACTTGCCTTGCCTGGTGCATTCATTCTGCTGGGGTTCATGGAGTTGTAGTCTTCATGTTCCCTTTTTAAATTGTCCTTCAGAACTTTTTGGAGAGCTGGTTTGGAGGTCATGAGTTTCTTCAGCTGTTCTCTTTTATGGAAGTATCTTATTTCTCCATCAATTTTGAAAGACAGTTTTGTGGGGTACTTCAAGGTGGTTTGGATGTTGTTTTCTTTTAGGGCTTGAAATAGTTCACTCCAGCTGGGCATGGTGGTGCATGCCTGTAATCCCAACACTCAGGAGGAGGCAAGAGGATCACCGTGAATTTGAGGCCAGCCTGGGTTACATAGTGAGTTCAAAGCCGTCCTGAACTACATATTGAGACTCTGTCTCAAAAAAATATTCACTCAAAATTCTCCTTGTCTTAAAGGTTTGTGTTGAGACATCTGCTGTGATTCTAACAGGCTTTCCTTTATAGGTAATTTGGTCTTTTCTCTAACAACTTTTAATATTCTGTTATTGTGTTGAATTTCTGAAATCTTGACTGGTGTAGTTCTTTTTTCTTTTTTTGCATGGTTAATTAGAATTCTATATGCCTCACTTTTCTGTATGTTAAGTTCTTTTTCCCTGCTTCAGAAATTTTCTGCCATTACTTTTGTGTACAGTCTTTTGATATCATTTGGGCTATCTCCTGCTTTTTCATTGACTCCAACTGATCTTATTTTTTGCATCATCCAGCAGCTGCTGGACTGATTTTCCATGATTTCTTGCTATTTTAAAAAAATCTTTCTTTTCATGATTGCAAACCTCAATCCTGTCTTCTAGATCTGATATTTTGTCTTCACACTGGTTGATTTTGCTGCATATACTTTCAATAGAATTTTTACTTTCCTGGGTATCTATTTGAATGTATTTCACGGATTCCATTTCTTTCCTATGTTGGGCATTCATGGTTTCCATCATTTCGCTAAGCTTCACTATTTTTTTTAATCTGTATCTATTCTAGATTCACTAACCATGCCCTTCATTATGGTCTAATTCTCTGTAATTATCTGATAAATTATTTCTGCTTGGATTTTTTCTAGAGTCCAATTATCTGCATTGTTACTTCCATTGTCACCACAGCAGTGAGTCTATGTTGGTGGCTTTTGAAATTGTTCCACCTCATTGCCCCCTGGGTTTGCCTTTGGTGAGCTGGAAGTCTGGAGTTCTTCCATGTCTTCCCATTTTCTTTTTTTTTTAGTTTAAATCCTGTTTTGATGCTTGTAAGTTGCTTATGGTAGATATCTTTATTTCTAGTATTGAGCACTCTTAGCAAATGACTACTTCTCAGGGACATCTTGGAGATGTGCTGTGATGGCAGATGGGCTGATTTCCACAGAAGACCATTCAATTTTAGGGAAAAACAGAGTTATTGAATTTAGACCAGTCACTGTACATCCTCAACTAGCAAGTTGGGAAATGTTGGTGCCATCCTCGTTTTAAATACATTTAAATACAATTCCACCTTAAATACATTTTTGGTTTCCATGGTAACCGTGGAATGTAACCGTGGTTGACTCAGATGGTCACATATTGTTTTCCGGTCATGAGCCCAGCCATTATAATACATACTTTCTGCACTCTGTTCTGTATATCCCCCTTAGATAACCGTACATCTCCTTTATGGTTACAATGTTTAACTAGGGCCAGGGGAGGGATGAAACAACCCAGGCAGGGTTGTAGGTGGTTACCTGGGCCCACGTATTCTTCATCTTTGGAGAAGTATTCCAAGGCAAAGTTGACTGCAAAGTTAACTTTCTACAACCCCTCTGGGATGTTTCTCAAGACATATTTTGAGGCTTGCACTAAGACTAAAATTATTCTATCTTAAAAATAATATGCTAAGAATCACTGTCCCCTACAGGAGCTCACTTTTAGGTTTTGAGTCTGTTGCAAGATCCTACCTTTTCAATTTATTGGGAATGAGCAGTTGTTGCCTACTTGGCCTAGCTCCTGCTTCTTTGCCATTGTCCTATAGTATTGTTTATGACCCTCAGGTAACCTCAGTCTTGGCATATAAGATAGAAAACAACTGATTAGTTGTTCAACTGAACAATTATGTCACCTTGGCTGAAGTAGTACAATCAGTAATAACAATATTATCAAATATAGCCTAGACTCTTTAATAATGCTGGTAAAACTGGATTTCCATGTGCCAAATACTAAAACTAGACCAATGTTTATCATCATGCACTAAACTAAAATTGAAATGGATCAAAGATCTAAAAAGAGAAACACTAAATCTGCTGGAGGAGAGAATAGGTAGAACTCTTGAAGACATTGGTATAGGAAAGACTATGAACAAAACTCCAGTCACACAGGAAAAAATCACAAATAATCAACAACTAGGATCTCATCTTATTAAAAAGCTTTTACACAGCAAAAGAAACCACCAATAGAGTGAGCAGACAACCCACAGAATGGTGAAAAATTTTTACCAGCTTTCTCAGACAAAGGACCAAAGAACTAAAAAACTCAGATCCCCAAATTTAAAGACCCAATTCAAAAATGGGCACCTGAAGTGAAAGGACACTTCTCAGATGAAGAAGTAGAAATGGCACATAAATATGTGAAAAAAATGTTCACCATCACTGGTCATTGGAGAGGCACAAATTAAAACAACATTGAGACCTCCATTCACTCCAGGAATAATGGCTAGTATCAAGAAATCAACCAATAACAAATGTTGGTAGAACTGTAGGTGGAAAGAAACTCTTTTCCATTATTGGTGGAAGTGCAGACTGGTGCAGCTACTGTGGAAATCAATGTGGAGATTTCTCAAAGAACTGTGACTAGAGGTCCCATTTGACCCAGATATTCTCCTTTTAGTATCTTCTCAAAAGAATTAAAAGCATCATGCCACAGGAATATATGCACATCATGAGACCATACTTACAAGTACAATAAATTGGACAAAAATTGTCTCTCTGGTGTGAGAAACTGAAAGGGTTAATAACTACCAAAATAATAGATATTATGAAATAGGAGGAAGATGTTCAAAGGAAAGGGGAACTAGGGAAGGAGGAGGGGGAAGGGAAGGAATGGAAAAGAAAAAAATCAAAAGAGAAGGAAAAAGTGGAAACAAGGCTTTGTAAATAAGGAGGGAAAGAGGGGTTGAAGGAAGTGTAGTGGGATGGGAAAAAGAAGAATCAATATATATCATGTACAGGTGCAAATTCCCTATGATGAGTGCAATCACTATGTATATTTAAATAGTACTGATAAACTTAATTTAAAAAATACAACCTAGATAATGACAGACTGTGGTAGCTATTCATTTGTCACCTTTAACTGTATTAACAAAATTTGTGATCACATAACAAAATCTAAAAACCAGAAAATTATATACAGTAAATATTTCCTCAATGTGGTGATTTTACCCTTAGGGGTTAGGGGAAAAATAGAGAAACAGAAGAAGAGAAAGAGATTCCAACTAAAGCTAGAGGACAAAGGAAGATTACACAAGCTTTGGGAAACTGGTGAAGGGAACAGGAGGGAAAGAGAGAAGGAAGAGATAGAAAGACCAAGAGCACAGAAGAACAGCAATAAAACAAACTAAAACAATGTTCACACTCATATAAAAACAAGAACAAGCAATCAAAAAAAAAAAAAGAGAAAAAAAGGGCAAAGAAAGGAAGAAAAGAAAAAAGTTCACTTCAGGGTGAGTCTCTGCTGTCACTTTTAGACAGAGGAGGCAGACGGAGCCCAGATCCATGTTGATTGAGTCCCAGGATGCCAGCAGTAGATTTATGGTAGGGTGGTGGATAATCCCAGAAAGCCTGCACCTCTAGTTCCACTGAAGTTCGTGATGCTTCTGGTTTCTGGCTGTGAGACTGGGACCTGAGTTTTTCAGCCTGCAACACTCTGGATGCCTCCTGCCAGCTTGAGCTTGGCTCTCTACTGGCTTGAACGTGGCTTCCTGATCTCCTACCAGCTTTAAATCGGTTGTCCCTTACCCTGACACTGGGAACCACTGGATGGAGCCAACCTGCAGCTGCTCTGAGTTCCTAGTTCAGCTGGCTCCTTTCTAAAACGGTGACCAGCCAATTGCCCTCTCCTGGGGGACATCTGAACTGGAATAACTTATCAGCCACTGCAGTACACAGCATCCACTGCACCATTCCACTGGTGTGTCTCTCTGTGGAGGCCTGTGGGGGTTTCCAGTAGTCACCGTGCATCCTCAGGTCTGGTCTACCCCTCCCATGCTATGAGTCGGGGCTCAGGGAGATAATGCTGCTTACCACCTCCCTCTTCTACATTGAGGTCCCTCTCTTCACTTTCCCTGTGGGCTCCAGTTCTTGCTTGAGATCCTTGCTGGGTACTGGGGATGCAATTCCCTCCTTCTGCTCTTCCTCACATTGTGCCATATTCTAACACCTGGACTCCAAATCTCGGAGAGGCTGTTTCTCTGCTGCTCACCACTCTACCATCTTCCCGGAAGTCTCCCCCACTGTGCATCTTCATGAGACATTTGCTTTCCTTCCATTCAAAAGCCTTTGTGATCTTCCACTAGGAAAATATAGGAAAGGTCAACACTCAGCAATCAAAACCTTCCACTGTTGGCTGCTTTGCCCAAACACCACTTCTACTGCCTGTTGTGAATCTCCCCTTTGACATGACTGGCTCACTTACCACTACACACACACACACACACACACACACACACACACACACCCTTCCCATCATCTCAGCTTTGCCCTGTGCTCCTCCAGCTGTCTGCTCCTCCTTTCTCTCCACTTTTATAGAATCAGTCTTGCTCCCCAGATGGGTTTGGTTCTATGTAATTTCCCTTCAGTAACAGCAACTGTCTTGATTGTCTGGACTACTATTGCCACAATCATCCTGGATTCTTTATTATCTTTATTTGCCGGCAATTTGCTTCTGGATGTAGATATGACAGTGGCAACATGCCATACTTTCCCTAGAGAACAGGGATTCAGTATGCTATTGCTCAATCTACCAGAGTTTCATGATGTCATAAAGATGACTTTGTCATTAAAACTGTTTGAAGTGGATGTGGTGGCACTTGACTATAATCTCAACATTTGAGTAAGATGAGGAAGGAGGATCGCAAATTTGAATCCTGATTGGGCAATGTACTGAGACTTTGCCTTTAAGTAAAAATTAAAGGGCTAATAAGGATGTATCTCAGTGTGAAGGCCTGGGGTTCAATCCCCAGTAGCAAAACAAACAGACAAACAAACAAACTTTATTTCCAACAGGACTTAGGGCTTTTTGGATGAGGAAGAAGGTTTTCTTTTTAAAGTTTTTTTTTTTTTTTTTTGGTCTCTCCTGGGTGGGTTATAAAACCTGTAATTATTTCCAGTGTTAAAAAAATAATCCCTCTGAGCCTTTTAAAATGACTCAAATGTTGGAATGATTCATTAGTTTTTAAAAGAAAGAAACTACTGTGACCCTTCCAAAATATAAGAAAGAAGGGACAAGGAGAAGGAAGGAGAGTTGAAGGAGGAAAGGAAGGAAGAAAGAAAGGAAGGAATGGATGAAATTGGTGCTTTTTACAGAAGAATAAACTGTGCTTTTATCTTTTCAATACTCTGAAATAACTGGGAATGTACCAGAAGCATGAGCTTGTTTCTGTGCCTTTGGGACTAAGTAACAGGAAAAAAAGAAGGTTCTGGAGAACACAATTGAAACCAAGAGTTCCTGCGTTCGAGGGGGAGCATGTGTGCTTGGCTGGAATACATGGCGGCTGCCTCCCCAGTGCACGTTTCTCTCCCTGGTTCCATTCTGTCCACTCCGTCTTCGGAGCGGGTGTTCCACAGAGCCCAGCCAGTGGGGTTACTTGCCTGCTGCTCCCCAGAGGGGTAGATTTTGGGTTTGACCCTCAACTGGTTTCAGTGCAGGGAACAGGGCATCTTTGGGCACTTTGCAGTCTGCTACTCTGGGTAACTAAGCCGCCGGCGTGCTTTGCTCCCTGTTTCATGTTCTGGCAGGACGGGTCCTAGATCACTTCCTTTGCTACTCATGAGCCTTTCTGCCCGTGTGGCCTCCTGCTTTCTGCCTTCTCACCTGTCAACTCTTTTCTTGTCCAGGCCGGGTGCAGGTTACCCATAAGTCAGGATAACTTGGGGCTGGGGATTTAGCTCAGCGGCAAAAGCGCCTGCCTGGCAAGCGCAAGGTCATGAGTTCGGTTCCCGGTACCGGAGAAAAAAACCAAAAAAAAAAAAAAGTCAGGATAACTTACCTTCTTTGGTGACTTTTCCCTGGTGTCTTCCCCACTCTTCTCCCAAGCAGAGTTAGGTACTGTTTTGGTCCCTGAAACTGGAAATTTTAAGGAATGGTGATTTACTGGCTCACAGTTCTGGAAGCTGGGGAGTCCGAGAACAGTGCCAATGCAGACCTAGTACTGCTTCAATTCATGCAGGAAGTGGAAGGACAAGCGGGTGCTTGCAAAAAGGCAACCCGTGTGTCTGCTTTACTCTGGCGCATCCTGTTCTTGTGGTACATAATTCCATAAGACCCACCTTAAATCACCTCAGAGAGGTCCCCTTCCCAACATCGCTAAAAGGCCGTCAAATTTCAGCCTGAGACTCAGGGAGGACAAATCAGTTTCACACTGTAGCAAGACCTCTCCGTGGCCCTAAGAGCATGTGTTTCTGTGCTGGCAGTGGTCTGCGACCTGCGGTGTTGGCGTGGCTGCCTCTCCTCTCAGCTCCATAGTCTGCAGGACAAGACCTCTGTCCCATCCACGTTGTTCTCCAGCACAGAACGCCTGGGGAAATGTGCTGCTGTCAGCCGAGCTGGAGCACGGGAACGGGAGCCGAGGGAAGATGACAGGGAAGGTGAGTAGGAAGTTCCTGTCATCTGCACTTGGTGTCAAGACCGCTTCTTTCTCCATTTTCCTCGAGAAGCCTTCCCTCAGCATGGAACGCAGGCTGTGCCCTCTAAATGCTTTCCTCAGACAGTTTCCAAAATTGCAGTTTTCTCCACTACATCAAAGAATTGATTCTCAGGAGGGATAGATTATCTCAAAGGGAAGCAGTAGCCACTTGGAGGTGGTGGTAGTGATAAAAGACCAATCCTAAAGCATACCCTGTAGACCTTTGCCTTATAGTTTGTTTTTGTCTTGGTAGCTCTTAAAAAACAAATTAAATATTGATGTAGTCAGAGATTACAAGGGAAAAGATTTAATACAGGACACATAATTCATTGCATTATTTTATAATATTCACCCAAAGAGTCAAATGCAAGAGTGCGGGAGATCTGTCCCTACACTAGACTCCAAATATCCAGCTGAGTGCCTGGATCCCATGGCAATGTCCTGCATGAGTCTAGATGAAGATCTAGAGTCCATGGCGATGTCCTCCATGAGTCCAGTTGGGGGTCTAGAGCCCACAACAATGTCTCATACAAGTCTGTAACAAGGACCTGCAGTGGGAAGGCCCAGTGGTCAGTGCTAGAAAGACTGCACCAGCGGGAAGAAGGATCTGTGCCAGCAGGCTGAGGGATCTGCACCAGAGCCAGGGGGCAATGCTCAAGGTAAGGACCAGAGCTCCTCTAAAAAGAACCACAGCCAGCTTCAGTGAGGCGAGGCCTAGAGCTCCTCTGACATTCATATTAGGAAAACCATCGCAAACAAGCTTCTCTGGGAGAATAAACAGCACATTATCTTCTCCAGTTCTCTTTTTATGCTGTTGGCAACAATCTCAGGTAGTGGGGCTGGGGCTTTAGCTCAGCGGCACAGCACCTACCTGGCAAGCTCCAGGTTATGAGTTCGATTCCCGGTACCAGAAAACAAAAACAAACAAACAAACAAAAACAATCTCAGGTAGGCCTTCTACACTCAGCACCACGCTGAGTCAGTTCAGCTGGGTCTTACAAATTGACCATTAGTTAATCTACCACAAATACCTTGGATTTGTTATATTGAGGATTTTCTCTTGAAAGAGAGCCAGAGGCACTGTCCAGTTATGGGAATGTGTGACTCAGGAGGATTCTTAGAAGACTTTCTAAGAGTGATAGTGCCAATAGTTTCCAATCTACTTTTTAAAAAACAAATTAAAAACTTAGCTGTGGAGCTAATATTGGAAAATGCAGAGGAAATAAGCGTTCGCGACAGTTGACACCCATTGAAAGCTACTGTTACTGTGATTTGGGAAGGTGTTTGAGTTGAAAAAAAAATAGAGAGAGGCTTCTTCCTGGAAAGGTGAGAACTGCTGGCTCTCTCTCGAACACCACGGTGACACTGCTGGTGATGCTGAGCAAAGGAGAAGAGCAAGTTGCGGAAAGATCATTTTATTTGGCTGGAGATGAGCAAGCATAAAACTATTCCCATAATATTACCCAGAAAGGAGAGGTAAAAATTCAGCTTGTGTGAATTCAGCATAAGGGAAAGGGTCAACCAGGAAGTTCAACTCCTTACGTATGGAGACTTCAAACCCAGAAAACCAATGAAAATGTTGATTTTTTAAAAACTGCAAAGTAAATTATTTGAAATGAAGTTGCCCTCAGAACCGGTTCAGGTTTGTAATGACTCCCACCTCTCTCATCCTGTATTTTTCTACCTGGCCTTATCTTTCCACTTGATACTACAGCTGGTGAGTTTGGAAGGGCCGCTCCCATCACCCGCCTTTCCCACGCGAGCGCCGTGCGCGTCCTGACGCTTGCTCACTTACTGGTGTCCTAGGTGCCCCCTCAGGGCTCTCAGAAGTCACCTTGTCTTCCTGACCTCCTAACACATGCAGCTCTGATCTCCAGCTGAATTTGTCACCGTGGCTCCCTTTGGCTTGGTCCTCTGCTCTCCCTCTATTTCCTGTCATCCTGTCAGCTCCACCGCTCTCTCGGAAGGTCTTTCTCTCCAGTCACTAGCTGCTCCCCGTAACACCTGCCTTGTGTTTGCCCAGATGTGCTCACCCGAGAGAGGAAGAGGTGGCTTCCCCAGCTTCCCTGGCCTCTCCACCTTGGGGTCTGCAAATGTCTTGTGCTTCAGGTGGGTGAGGTATGTGTTACATGTTTATCCTGTTTATGTCCTGGACTTTCTGGCAAGGGAAGTACTAAAATTCATTATTTATTCAAAGCTTACATGTGCCACAACATGTGTTTTTTTGTTGTTTTTTTTTCCAGAGACAGGGTCTTACTATGTAGAGCAGATTGGCCTTGAACTCACTTTTGTAGCCCAGACTAATCTCAAACTCATGGTGATCCTCCTGCTTCAGCCTTCTGATCGCTGGGATTACAAGCGTGCACTACCATGCCCAGCATATGTGTCTTTTCAGAAAGGGCATAGGCAAAAGGAGAAGAAAACAGCTGAGACCACCAAGGTGTGGTGGCTGAAGGTGTCCAAAGGAACCCTCTCTGCCCTCAGGGTCCTCCTTAGCTCAGCTTGTCCTGCTGACCCTCCAACAGGAGGACATGGCGCTAGGCAGCCAAGACCATCACCTTCCCCTGCCAGCCCCACCCCCTGCACCCTTTGGTGCAAAGCCTTCTGGGAACGGCAACATTCTAAGCAGTTAACAGCTAACGGCTTCCCAGAGAATCCTACCCCACAGTGACATTTGGCTGAGACAGTGAAAGAGAAGGGTCTTTCAGGAGTGGGTTGGGAATGAGAGGGAGAAGAGAGAATGACAAGTGTGGGAGCCTCGGTGAAGCCCCGCTCCTCCGCAGCCATGCCTCTGTACTGCCCACAGGTCTCACTAGGCTCAGCCCGGCAGGGCCCCAGGGAGGAAGCAGACATGGACCCTGCCCTCCAGGAGCCTCTTATCTAGGAGTAAAAAGTGCCAAGCACACAGCAAGTGCAAACCTCACGGTCAGGGGGCTTCAGAAGAGAGAGAGATGCAGGCTGGGCACATGGGAACGCTTCTAGCAGAGGGTGTGTTTGAGCTGGATCTTGGAAGGTGACAGGGAGGCTTCCAGAGGCACGACGAACTCGCGCTGGTTATGGAGACAGAAAGTCTCAGTCTGAGGCTTCATCTGTGGCCCTCACACCTTCTCCAGGAAGAGGGTCCTGAGAATGACACACTCGAACATTTTCTCCAGTGTTTCTCAGACGGAAACAGGCCACTATTTATAGGAAGTGATGGCTAAACGTTGACTCAGACTTGGATGTGAGACAGGCCAACCCTTCGCCCCACCGGTCTCTGAATCTCTGACTGAGTTTGTGACATACTTTGGGCCTAGGCCAGGTGTCAGAGAACTCCCTCAGGGGAATAATGCTCTTTCACAGTGAGTGGAAGATAGAAAGTGTACAGGGCTGTGCACTTGAGTTTGCAATTGTTTTGACGTTTTCTTGTTGCCCAGAGTAGTAGCATGGACATAGATGATGACAGCTCTGTGGGCTGACAGGTGAGAAGCCTGCAGGTGACGCGGGGTGGGGAAGAGAGAATGCGTTGGCTGGTGTGAGGCCCAAAACAAGGGTCAGAAAGGGGTAACTGGGTGGTGGAAGGGGAGATGGAAGAAGTCTAGACTTCTTTTTCCCTTTGTTGCCATTTTGGAACTGTAGCTTTACCGTTTTTGTGGAGATTATAGAAAGGATCTGGTGAAATATTTTTCTCTGGCAGAGAAATCATTACAGAAACTTTAAAACCTTTTGTGTAACTATAAAGACTCGTTGTTACTTAAGTCTCGGTGACATCATATACTCTGAACTTTTTATTTTTATAATCCCAGAATAACCAGTATTTTTGCAGATTGGTGTTATTACCAATGGGCCAAATTTAGCCAGTGAAAACCATAACCTTCGAGAGACAAAGCAATCCAACAATACTTAATGAAAAAGGAGCTGACTGATACATTGGGTCCAGTTAATCACAGGATGAAAAGCAGCAGGTTTAGGCCAGAGAGAGGAGTGGTGTGTACTAGCCGTCGGAAGAAGGAGGGCAGGGAAATGGGTCAGTCAGAGTACGGTCAGTCAGTGTTCAGGGCCATGGTCCCCGACCTCAGAACCCTTGGGAGAGAAAAGGGGCACGCATTCTCTGCTTCATCTTTTCTACACCTAGCTTGCAGGAACAAGCTTTCACTTTAGAGGTGTAGAGTTGGTATCCAAAATGAGTTAAGCCAGCCTCTAGTGAAGTTAGGCTCAGAAAGGATAACCTGCCTCAATTTGCAAAGGAAGCTCTGTGCTGTCTCAGTATTAACCCAATGTGGGGCAAAAATGACCATGAAAGAATGTTTCCTTTCTTAACCTTTTGTTTACTGCTCTTCACCTTTCTCCTTTCTGCTATTTCTGATTGCACTTTTCTGGCCTTTGATCATATTGGTGTCCAATTCACGTTATGGCATACTGTCATTCTCTTTGACAGTGATAATTTTCTTAAGGGAAATTTACTGACACTGTATTTTTTTAAACAACAAAATATTGCATAAACAGAGGTCCCTGGGCACTTGATAAAACTGGAAAGGCAAAGGGTACGAATGAGCTTTAGGGAAAAGGTTGCTCGAGGAAGGAAAGGTAGCAGGAGCAGAGGGCCACACAGTAGGGCAGACGAAGCCTTCCCTAATACACTATCCAGCTTTTGGAGTTTGGGGGCAGCACGCAACCAAATGGCTGCTGCGCCCAGGGGTGGGAACGCGGGGTCCCCATAGGACACTCGTGGAGGTGTGTGGAGAAGACATTGACCTACGCACAGAAGACAGGAAGGATTTCACTGGGCAGAAGCGGTTTTGTTCATAGCAGCCTATCAGGCCATCCAGTTACCCCCCAAATACACTGCCTGAGAGCCTGCCTGAGAGTCCTGAGTCACTTGGAAGTACTGCGGCCAGTCTGAACAAAAATCTTGCGACCATTTTCTTCATAGAAATCCATAAAATGGGTTTTGAGGGAGAACCGACCTTAAAGAGTACTTGAAAGAGAAGGCAATTCATGACCTCAATTCAACTTCTTTGGCGTCTTCCCACACTCTTCTATACAAGCTACTGTGTGCTCTGTGCTTATACCCTACACCACAGAAATGAGAGCACGAACAAGCAGTCAGTAGCTTCTCCTAGAGTTGAAGGCTCTAAAAGTCACCTTGGTGCTTTTCAACTGTTTCATAGATCATCTCTGGGGGAGACAGCCAGGTGTGACGGGAGAGGGTGGCATCACCGCGTAGTGAACTGCAAATGAATGGGAGGCTGCTGAGCAGCACCGCTGTTACAATAAGCCAGAAGGTTGGCACTTGTTTCTTCGGCAATGAAGCTCCTGTGAAGGGCCCTCTCACCGAGGCTGCTCTCTCAGTGTTGGGGGAGAAGCACGCAGAGCTCCTCACCGCCGTGTCTTCGGAAGGGCACAGCCAGGCCTGCAGATGTAGAATTTCAGCAGCTGTGACACCGCAGCCCTGACCACATGGCCCACATTTTCCATCTGCCAGCTGACCTGGTCAAATGCCGCTTTGGGAACAGCTCCATCAGTTTTCCCCTAAGTTTCCATTCTCTCTGAAGACTCAATACACTGAAACAAACATGTCAAGAGTGCTCTGGAATCCCTCGGATCTTGGCTCAGTGCAGTGCTGCTTGTATTTCCTCCTCGGTGACCTAGGAGGTCGCCTCAGATGCCGTTTCTTCTTCTGGTGAAAGATCACCTTGATAAGTGGTCTCCAGATAGCTTCCTCCACTCCACGGCAGGGAAGCTCAGAGCGGGAGTCCTCAGGTGTCCGGCAGTCACGGAAGGAACGAGTAGTCAGCTTTCCTTTCCCTTGCACTGGACACTGCATAAGTTTGAGAACCTAGCTGGAGCAAGACCTTCACGCCCTCCAGTCTTCAGTGCTTTCATGTAAGGAAACTTGCCTTCTCTGTGCAAACCAGTCATTTCTCTGCTGCTAAGCATGTTGCTGTCTCGTGACCAGCTCCAGACATAAGTGCAGCTACCCCGAACCTTTCCTCATGAAGTTGTTTGTGGTCACCTATGGCATCATCAGGAGAAATTTAGCTTGATCCCCACTATTCTCTTGTCACGTCCACAAATTACAAGCCAGGCTGCAGTTTCCTTAAAATCCAGTGCTTGTCTAGGGGGACATAGGCGTAGGTACACCCGGCTTAACAGCTGCTAAAAGGGCATGGAGCCACTCTGTCATTTACACCACTGAATTTCTGCCAGGTGTCCGTACCGCACAACTTACAAGAGCAAAATCCTCTCTGATCACTTTGTACTTCAGTTCTGGAGTGGCAGAGAGAGTTCTGAATGCCCAAGGAGAAGTCTTGCCTTTGTCACCCTAGCTCCTTCCTAGGTTTTCTATGGGTCTGAAGCTTTTCGACTATATCATAGAGCTGAACAACGTGCATAACCACATTGTCGGGGCTATGGGGATGGTGCTTCGTGGAGTTAAGCTGAAGGCTCTGGCATCTCTGTAAGGGCGAAACACAATGCAGGCAGCCCTTCAGCAGGAGGCGGAAGTTCCATGTTCTTTGAATATGTCTCCTCTCTCCAGAGACTGGGCCGCACTGTCACTGTTTTGCTGTGGTTCACTTGTTCCACAGCTCCATCCTAAGAGCCAGTAAGAGCTGTGGAGGCAGGAGGAGAGGAGGAAAGACAAATGTCAAAATTCTACGATGATCCTGGGCAGCAAGTGGCCAGCTGGGGGATGAGAACGGGTGACAGAGCCTTTCACCTTTGGGGTCAGTGCCACCGCTGGCTGCAGAGCACGGAGGCCAAAACATCTGTCAGCTGGGCAGCAGCTCCTGTGAATGAATAGCTTTGTCTTTCGGGGTGCGGGGAAGAGTGTTTTTCTATTTGCTCAATAGAAAATCATGTTAAACAGGACCAGTTGTGAGCCTGGTGGAGGCACGGAGCACAGCTGCCCTTCAGACCGAGGAAGCCATCCACATTAGATGCAGGAAGGTTCTTTCTTGCAGAAGGCCCCATGCCACACTCTGAAGCCCTCTGGGGCAGAGGCTAAGGAAGCCAGAAAATGCTTCTGCTGGCTCCAGCAAACCTACCCGACACTGGCGAGAGCACCTGTCCCAGGCATCTCCTTCCCCAGCCTCACCAGCTTTGCGGGCAAGCTCGTATCAGCAGTCTGCTGAGACTTCATTTTCTAATGTGCCAAAAAACAGATCCCATTACCCCAAAGTGGTTCTTTGCCCCGGCCCAGCTCCTCTTCTCGCTCTCCCTAGCCCTGCTAGCTCCTTTTCAGCTACTGGAACAGGACAACCATCAAGTTTTGAGTCCAGAAGCTGCCAGTACTAACGATTCCTGAGAAAGTAGGGTTGTAGAGTTTCAGAGGCAAACGATAAATGTGACAGAAAGGAATGGGAGGGGATGTTCTGGACCACTACTCAATAAAGGAATCCCTTGAATTTAATATTAGAAATGGCAGAGCTGGAAGAGTCCTCAGAAACTATCTATCCCCTGCCCACACACACACACACACACACACACACACACACACACACACAGGCGACTGCCCTCTACAGACAACCAAATGAAGTGGACGGTGCTTTAGGGATGACACAGTGTTAGGTTCTGAGCCTGAGCTAGGAGCCAAGTGTCCCTGATAACTATGTGAATGCCCTTTCATCAAATATCGCCAGGATGTGGTTGTAATTTTGTCGTTTTTCACAAACTGCTAGGACACTGGCCTTTCTTTAGGCATCCTAAAGGGAAAAAGTTCTGGGTGGAGGGGAGGCTGTGGCACATCCTCTGAGATGCTAACATTTTACTTGTTCTCCTGAATCACCTTCTCATTATTGATATTCTTGACAACAAAGAATAATGTGTGATCCTTCCTGGAGTAAAAAGCATTTAACAGTGCTTCACAAAAATTTCTATTGTGAAATTTGTGTTCTACCTCAAAATTATTTTATTATTTTTACATTTTTTTAAAAGAGTGTTGTTAATTCACTCCAGGCCCACTCAGCTGCTGAAGAATTTTGAGTATTCAGCTAGAGATCTTTGTGATGAACAAGTAGCTCAATTATTCTAGTTTCATTATACATTGTACCAGACATTCTTTGGCATCAAGGAATTAAAGCCCATTCTCTCTGGCAAATGGCAACAATATTTGATTTGAAGACATATCCTACACAAGTGGTTGACTAAATGCAGTTCCATTTAAAAATAAGGGTTTTCATATGATTTTTAACCTCTTGTGGTCTGGTTCACTCAAGCAGGATTTTAGATCGGACTTGCTAATAATGTGTTTAAAATAATGTGTGCACACTCCACAGCTGCAAATACTTTGCACTAGGCATCCGACTTGTAAGGCTTGTTCTTGGACACACGCAAACCTTCTGGGCCTTTTTCCCTGTTTCATCCAGTGCTGAACTGTTCTTCCCAACCTCTCCATGCTAGTGGAGGCCTCACTCAAAACTCTCCCAGGAGTGCTCCTCAGTCAAGGCCAAGATGGATTCAAGGGCTGCTGGAGTCAAGGGCCAGGCCAACGGCCACTAACAGGCGCCAGTCACAGAGCCTGACGTCTCCTGAGGAGAAAGCTGTTTCTGACTCATGCCATGTTCTTCCAAATGCAAATGTGTCAGCAGGAGCCCCACTAGCCAGTGCTCCTTTGTGCAACTTAGAAAAAGATGTCCTATCTGAGTAGACACACCACTTAGCAAAAGAACAGCAGCCACTTCAGCTCCCGCGGTGGCCCCAAGGAAAGGTAGCTTTCCCTGTGTGTTTAACATCGCTACCCTCAGGCAGCCCTTCCTTAATTCAAAGGATGAAGAAGGCCAGAGATCAAGTGACAAACTGAACCACAGAGAGGGTTCTCCAGCTGATAAAAATACCTAAAGCTTTTCACAGGTCTTAGGCTCTACCAGGCCCCCACCATCACATTCTGGGTCAGTCCCAGCTTGGCTGGACTAGATGATCCCTGAGATGCTAGCATCAAATTGGAGACGGATTATTGGCCAGTGATTATCTGGAAAATCCCGATCAACAAAGGGGTGAGGTTAACGGGTGGCAACTACTGCTGTTCAACTAAGTTTGTTGAGGACCATAAGTGATCTGATCTGGGATAATTTTTCTCTAGAATATTGATGGGGTTAAGAGCTAAGTGACTAAAGTCTACGCAATTGGGCTTTTATACTGGTCAGAGAAGGTTCCTGTGCTCCTCACCTACCTTCCTCAAGGCTCAAGGGACCCACACTTGCTACCTTATTCCCTCTGCCAGCTGACTGAGTCGGGTGGGTCAGAGACCACAGACTCCTAAACACTAAAGCCACTGGCCTGACCTTGTGTTTTGCTTTTTCTTGTACCTATGGGTCAGTGTAACGTGGTCTAAGCTGATGGCCTCTCCTTTTTTACACGATTTTCTGTGATTTCCTTTCTGAAGAACGCTTCATTAGCTCTTAAGCTGTGGGCAGCTCTTGCAGCTCCAGTGGCACCCCCGTCTCTCTCTGTGTAGCCTTTGAAGCAAGGTCCCTTTCCTGATGTTCCATGACTGCTACCAGTGCTCATTTTTTTACAGTAAATGCTTGTTAAATGCTGCCCCCCATTTCTCATTGGCATGGATACTTCCCCTCCAAAGTAGGCTTGGAATCATCTAGCTGTTTAATAATGTATTCTTCCTTCCCTTACAGCCATCAGCCCGGTATAGGTTCTACAGAAACACTCTACAGAAATACTTTGCACGTTTGTCCCTCCTTTCTCTCTTGAAGGAGAGTCACCTCTGTCCATGGAGCCAGCCTTTGCCCTTGGCCTCTGCCTGGCCACCAGTCCACTCTGCTGAGCACCACTGCTTGAAGCACAGTTTTGACCACTGTCATTCTTTGAGTAAAACCCTCTCGTGCCTCCATCCTACACTTTTGTTTTGAAGGGTTTTTGTTTAGAGGGGTAGATTTCTGTTTTGTTCTTATAATCTGCCTCAAATTTCATTTTCATTTTCTGCTGACAATCACAAGGCATGCTGGGATTGCTTGGTGGCAAAGAATTGGGGCACGGTGGCCAGAATAGCCAGTGTCTTATATGAAGATGTCCAATCTGAAGATTGAAGGCAATGCCTTTCAGCTCCGGTGGTCTCAAAGGGAGGTGGTGCTTCACTGTGGTTAAGGGCTGGACTCTCGTCCTCCAGCCCACTGTACCAAGGGCCAGGTCCAGGGCAGAGGACCTAGGCAGAGGACCAATCCTGTGCCCCAGCCTGGAAGTCCAAGTCACATGAGAGAACCTGTGGAGAATTAGTGGAAGTACAGAGACTCCTGGGAAATGGAGTTAAAACTCCAACCTCTCTGTGTAGAGCAACTTGACAAGGAGAAGGGTATTAGAAAGCTATTACCTTGCTCTGCTTCCCAGCCACCATGAACTAAAAAGATTTACCCTTCCACCATGATGTTTCTGCCTTGGAGCCAGCTGACCATGGACTGAACCATTGAAATCATAAGCCCGATAAACCTCTGCTTAAACTGAGTGTGTTAGGTGTTTTGTCCCAGCAATGGGAAGACAATATAGAAAGCAATAGAGTAGCCCCAAACTTGTGGAGGCAGGGTTAATTCTCTACTCTGAGGTTATCACTCTGTTCCTTGGCTTTAGTCATGTATCTTACAAAGAGTACTTGCTTAATTGGTTTGTAGTCACTAGACTTGCCTTTTTCCATAGAAGATGCCAGGCCCTACAAAGGCTCTCTACATTAGCTGGCCAATTAGAACTTCCCTAGCCAAGACAGAAGACAGATGGGATGGTATTTTGGTTGTGAATCTCCATCTTAGACATTGAGCTGGATGCTTAGTCTGTGTGGAAAGCCTTTTTCACTCTGCTAAAATTTAGGAATAATGAGGGACTCCTAACCATTAGCATTTGGCCAGAAGGCATTCTTTCTACCCTTTAAAGAACTGAAACTCTCTCTAGTTCACAACATTAAACGAATGGTCTACCATGTGCTAAAAATTTAGCTGTGTGCTACAATCTAAGTCCTCTGTCTACCACTCGCAGCTTCTAGGCACTTCTCCTATGGATCCCATTCTGGATTTATTATTCTTATTAATAGCTAACATTTACTGAGTGCTTACTATGTGCCAGGCTCCGAAACACATATCATTTCCTGGTGGTTCCCTGATAATCAGAGGAGAAACTTAAAGTAAATCGAAGCTATTGAGAAATCAGGGGAGTATGTGCTCACGGGGGCTGGGACCAGCCAGGGAAGATCAGTGCATTCAGGAGATGTTTTTTCAACTCAGTCTCAGGTTCGGGCCGGCTATCTATCCCCACTTACTCAGTAATGGACCAGCGATGCCACAACGAGCGGGGGCCTTGGGGAGGAAGATAAGGGCTGTTCGGGCTTGACTGTCACTAGCCTCTGCTGGAGCTGGGGATATATATGTTTTGTAGGATATCGGGAAACTGTAAAAGAATCCCTTTTCCAGCTCCTTGTACTTTGTCTCAGCCCTTCTCATCCTCCTACCTTCAGGATTAGATGCTAAAAATACCTTCCCCAGAGAAAGCTTTGTAAATAGCTCTAGAAAGGCAAAAGTTTGCCTCCATTTATAAGATGACTCAGGAAAGTTTTCCAGCAAGGAGTGGGGAGGGAATGTCCAGGAAATGTCACTGGCAGAAAAGAGTGGGAAAGAGGGCATAGTGGCAGGGGAGAACCTTGTAGACACACGCCTACCGTTAGAGCATAAGGCCAAACTGCTCATGGGAAGGCACCAGCATGAAGATAAGCAGAGATGAGGTCACATTTCTGCTGAGAGGATTGTCACTTGGATGCAAGCAGATACAGCAACCCTGGACAAGCTCAGAATTCCTAGAACTGTCCCAGAAATTGCACAAGCAGTAGCCAGTGAGCTGCCCATCCACAATCCCCTCTTCTACAAATTTAATTGCTCAAAGTTTGTGTAATGGTTAACAACACATTTGAAATGTAAACTCTCCTCAGCCAAAGAATGATATCACATAATGTAGGACTATTCCCGACGATTCACCGTGTCTGGTTATATCTCCTCTCACCGTGATAAGGTATATGTCTGCAGGCCCTGCAAAGCCTCATGTGCTCAGAGGCAGGGCTTGCGGATTATGGAGAAATGCAGCCAGTTTGCCATTATGAGCTGGGGCCTGGTGAGAAAAGGCAGGTCCCTGGGGGAATGATCTGGATATATATATGTGTGTGTTGCTCCCTGGCTTTGCCCCTCTCTCTCTGCTTCCCAGCTACCATAAGGTAAGCAGTTTTTCCTCTACCATGTCCCTCGCATGCTGCTTATTTTTGAAGCCAGGCAACCAGCCTGAAGCATGAGTCAAAATAAACCTCTCAGTTGTAGGTGTTGGCTATTTTGTCCCAATGAAGAGAAAAGTAACTAAAATAGATTTTTGGTGCCAGAGTGGTGTCATTGCTGTGATTATTGCTGACCACATGGTTTAGAAGCTGTTGGAACTGGCTTCCAGGAAGCGTTTGGAAAGGTTTGGAGATGCTGGCTAGAGAGAAGCCTTAGAATGCTGAGCGTGACTGGAGATTCTGGCCAGAACTCAGAAGACCAGAATGTGGATAGAAGTGGAGCTGGTGAAGACTAGGCTCATGAGCTTTCAGATGGGAAGAGGGACTCCATTTGCAGTTGAGTTCGAGGCCTGTGTAGTATCCTGTGATAGAAAAGTTGTCTACTTTTTCTCATGTCCTGCGACTTTGCAAAAGACTGAGATTAAGGGCAGTACACTAATTAATCTGCAGGAGGAAATTTCAAGGCCACCTAATGTTCACACTGTAGTCGGGATTATACTGAAAAACATGAGGAAAGACCTCACTGAAAAAATTGGGGCAGGGCTCCCCAAGCCCCTTGGAGTTCATATCTCATTGGTACAACTTGCCTGGGTACTGGACTTGAAACTCTAGGATTTAATATTTGCAGATGGGTCTCAGTCTTGCTTTGGCCACTTTGATTTTATCACCACATTCCACCTTTTCGGAACGGGAATGTTTACCCTGTGCCATTGTATGCTGGTAGTGTTCAACTTTCTCTTTTATTTTTCCGGGGGCTCACAGCATGAGTTAGCCTCAAGCCTCAGAGGAGACTTTGGACTTGAACTTTTCAGCAATGCTGGAACTGTTGTTGACTTTGGTAACTGTTGTAGGTGCACTAAAAGCATTTCGTATAGACACAGGGGTCTTTTGGGGCCCAGGGCAGAGTTTTATGGTTTATATCTAGATGTTCCCCCAAATTTCATGCATTCAGGTGTGGAGCTTGTGGAAGGTGACAGGATCATGAGCCAATACAGCTGGGGAATCACTTTATTATCAGGTGGAGCGTGCTTGGAAGAGATGGGTCTCTGGGGGCGTGGCCTGGGAGGGCATATCTCCCTCCCTAGCTCTGTCTTTCACTATCTGTTTCTTGATAGCTATGAGGTGAACAGCATTCCCTCTGTCATGCTCTTCTACCATACTGTTTCTTCTTCAGAGATGGATGACCAAGGAAATGTCAGCCAGAATAACCCTCTCTCCTCCTTGAAGTTGTAGGTGTTGAGTATTTTGTCCCAGCAAGAAGGAAAGTGACCAAGTCATGTCCTTTCCTACAATCAGTGTAATTAATCAAACAATCTAGTTGTACCGCAATAACTCTATTTCAGAACCAGCGCCAACACACGTAGTTCAGATGGAGTACAAGTGCGGGGTGGGGTGGGAGGGCCACCGTCTTATTGCAGATTCTGTTGTCCCATTGAGGGCTGGCAGGGAGGTCTGGGAAGAGGCAAGGTCCTCTTATCAGCAATGGGACAGACGCAAAGCACAGGGCCAGCGAGGGAAGGTAAAGGGCACAGAAGACCCCTATCTTGACTTCAACAAGTGAGTGAGGTTCTCATCCGAGCTGCAATGCCAAGCCCAGGTCCCAAATCCAGAACAGAAGGGTAGCTGTCCTGACTGAGGATAGTCTGCTTCTAGCAGGGAGCTAGCTGTTGGGCCAGGGGCTCACATGAGGGCCTCTGCCTCTAGGAAAAGAGCAGGGCTGGAAGGACAGCAGGGACAAGAGTGAAGACGGAGGCTAAAAGGACAGTAAGACGCTTCCTCTGGTACAGGGCAAAGGAGCATGGCACAGGGTAGGGAAGAGCTGGAACACTCACCAAACAGACCCCTGGCAAGGAAGAACCAAGCTTAGATGATGGTGTGGGGGTGTTGGTGTTTGCCCAGGTGTCCAGTGGCGAAGCCTTAGGTACCAGACTCCAGGTTTCAGCACATGCGACAGTGGATCACTTTGACTCAGGAGCGCTTGTGTCACACTGCTGGCCTGCTCTGGGACACTAGGCCTCAAGTCAGACAACCAGAAGTAGGCAGGAGTCGGTGCCACACTTCCGAAGGTAGGCAGAACTGTGGTCGTCTGAACAGGAACTCCTGATTCAAGACGTGAGTGGCCTGGGATGGGGCAAGACTGAGGATATAGCTACCTCAGCCGTCGCGACCCGTGGCATCTACACAGAGGAGGCCAAGGGTGAAGAGTTCACTTGTTTCAAAATTGCTGCAAATTACCGAGTGTTGCAGCCATCCGTAGCCCAGAGGCAGAAAGATGAGTAAGACAGGATCCTAACCTTGACAGATTCATTCTAGGAGAGATAAACTGGGAAGAAGACTCCAGTGCCTTAGGGTGCTTAGTCCGGGTCGCGGCACTCTTAAATGAGGACATGAGAGCAGGTTTCTATAACTTGCATTTTATTTCACTAATACTTGTTAGCTTACCATATACTAAATTTAGTCATCCATGGACTATTCCACTGAAACGTTGGACTTCCCTCCTTCAATTCACCCCCAAATGCACAGGCTTTGGTTACAAAAAAAAGTTCAGTCATTGTTGAAAAGGAATTCCTTTGAAATGTTTTGGGGGTTTTGTGTAAAGTTTAATAAGGCATTTGCAATGTAAAAATTGGCTTTATCAAAAAGAATACAATGGTACAGAAAGTAGAACTGTCTCAGATAATTCATATCTGGCTGTCAGAAGCTTGTACCTATCACCCTCCTCTACAAAGGGTATAACCAACCCACACCTGAGCTCCCAGCAATAACTGTACTTCAGGACCTGGGGCAAGGCTCACCGTGGCTCCCCTTGCATTTAGGAAGCAGTGGTACACGTATGTGGGACTGCTGTGGGTCAGACAGCTAGGGAAGAGGCAGCTTTTGCTTCATTTCAGTTTGAGCGCCGAATCTTTGAAGACAGCCAGAGAAGTCAGTTTAAGAATTACTGTGGGGCTTTTAACTGGACAACTGGAAGGAGAGAGAGAGGGAAGGATTTGGAGAGCAGGACGACTTGGCCAGGGGAGGGTTGGGCCTGGAAGACAAGGTAGGGTCTGGGAACCTGGGAAGGACAGGCCACCTTCTCAGAGCACGGTACCAATGTCAATGGACTCCCCAAGGGCCCTGGGGAGGCCTATGACATCCTCGGGGCTGCAGCACATGCGCAGTCCCAAGCAGCGTGATGTGGCAACACCTCGAGTGCGAGTAGACACAGCTTCCAGGGAGCTTCAAGGCAGATCTGCCTTGATTTTCCAGAGAACTGACCCCACATCCAGGGTCCTGCTGCGTTAGCAATACATCCTGGGAACAATCGTGTTGAGCCTGGGGCGGTTTTTTGCTTTCTCCTTTCCTGGCTAAAGAGTCTCAATTATATCTTCATTCCTTAAAGGAAAATTCCCAAAGGTCTCCTCCATGTGCAGTGGATGTGCTTTGGATAAGCAATGGGTATATGGTGGCCAGACCCACTATCGCTGATTCTGCCCTCTACTGGTGCCACCCGGTGCACTGAAACGTTGGGTGGGGTGAACCAGAAGCTCTTTCTGCTGAGATCTGCCTCAGCGAGCCCACAGCAGCACCTCCTGTCCCCTCTGGAGGCCTCCTATGTTGGTACCGGACGGAGTCTAACAGGGCTGGCCTCTCTCATCGTGTCCTCGGGCGAGGGCCAGCTTTTCACTTGCCCTTATGTGAGTGTCTCTCCCGCGCCTGGGTCCCTGCCTGGTGTTTCTTCCTGTGTCATTTTCATCCACCTTCCCCTTACTGCCTGCTGCACACTTACAGCCGGTCAGTCTACAGACTGCAAACATTCGGGAACCCTTGAATGAGCGGGGTTGAGGAGGTCAGGGTGTTACCTTAGTGGCCTCCTCAGGGTGAAGAGCTGGGGGGCTGTGTGCTCACCGTGCCACCCCCCCCTGATGTTCTCTGTGCGTGCGTGCACACACATTTGGAAGGGCTTGGCAGACAGGACGTAGCTGGTGTGGGAATGCAGCAAGGTGTCAAGGGAAATGAGAAGCACTGCGTACCCTGTTGAAGGGAGACTGGTTTACATAGGCATCAGCCTTCCAGGGAGAAGTGGCAACACCGACAAACAAAAACAAAAACCACAAGAAGGGCCTCAAGATAGAACAGCTTAGTTTACTGCTGTCTCGCCTTCATTGTAGCCCACCTCATTTACAGATGCGCGTCTGGGTCAGGCTTGCATGGCGGTGCACGGAGAAGAAAGAAGGGGAAAGTGTCTACCTACAGATGAGTGTATGGGGAGGACTAAGAGTAGAGAGGGAGGCAGGAGAGACGGGCTGCAAAATTCAGAAAAGAGGAAGAGAATGGAGACTAGTTTGCTCTAGAAGTAGGAGTTTTGATCACTTTAATTGTTGTTCTCTACTAAACGGTATTGTTGGCCTATAATTGTGTTGCAGTAATCATCCCAGTTTTTCTTTTGAGGACTAGGAGACACTAGAGTTAGTGGGTCCCTATGGAGTTTGTCCAGGGTGGCTGTTAGAACAAGTATCTTTTGGAGGTAGGTTCAAGGGGATGTTTGGCTTCTGTTTTCTTCCACAGTTCCCCCACTACCATACATTTCCTTTCTTATTTCCTACCGCCTCTCCTATTTTTCCTCCCAAGTCATCTACTTGCAGATGATTATAATTAATACCTGAGAACTATCAGGCAGCCGTAGCTACATGTAAGTTTCCAAACGTAGAGGGTCAACCAGAGCCAAAGTCTATGAGGAGAACACCATGGTTCTTTCTCCAAGAGAAGCAATGAAATCGGTCTGTTCTGAGGTACTTATTAGGCTCTGATCTTTTGTTGTGTCAATTATCACACAAATTGCAGTACAGGAGCTTCCTACCTTCAATGTCTGGTAACTAACAAGATAAGCTGATTATTCTTCTGCCCCGGAGAGCAGGTTTAGCCTCTGGTGTGGTCTTTAATATGTCGGAGGGGGTCTCAGAGGCCTTCCCGCTGTGGCAGCCCCAGTGGCAGGCTGGCTGCCGGAGTGACTGATGGGCCAGAGCTTTGCCCCTCTGGGGGCTGGTAGAAGGTGTATTTTCTGTGGCAGGGGTGGGAAGGGAGAAAGAAAGGAGAGAAGAGATGCTTCAGCAGGAGAGGAAGGTGGAATCTCTACGGTCAGTTTCAGGGTGATTGTGAGTGAGAGGGAAAATACCTCACAAGAGCCCAGGGGGTACCATGTGGCCTTGCTCTTGAGGTAACCATCGAAGTGGGTGTGTGCCTGGAGGAATGTCGCCCTTCAGAACTGGGATACAAGCTGGATGCAGAGCAAGGTGGACAGAAGAGTTTTGCCCATTAGGGCTATACTGACTGGTACCAAAAAGGGCATGATGACTTGTGGTGTTGAGGGCTGAGGTGAGACTGGGGTGAGGGGTGAGGTCAGAGAAGGCACCTCTACCCTCTGTCTAGGGTTTGCTCCTCGTGGATCTCAGCTTCTGTGTCCCGGGACTTAGCACGCCAGACAACCCTATGGAACGAGACAAAGACTTTTCGGAGCAGGAGAGCCAACCAGACGGGGAGAAGCAGCTTGGTCGCAGTACCTCTGGCTAGCAGGAGTGGCTGTCTTATCAGAAGGCAAACTCTCCTGGGCTCTCGCCTGCCTCCCAGAATCGCCCAGGGTTTAACTTGGAGCAGCTGTGCTCTGTTACACCCCCCCTCCTGCTCTTTCTTGGTCACTGCTGGGCTGGATGGGACTGAAGCACAGACCCTCCTCTACTGCTCCGGGTGCTCCTGCCTCTCAGAGTGGCTTCTCCAGCATACGGCACCTGGCAGGGTGAGACGGCCGCAGCCAGCAACCTTGTGTGGCCTGTATGGAGGAGCTTCTGCTAGCTGCTCCAGAGACCTGCAGACAGCGGCCTGGACTTGAAGAGTCTCCACCGTTACCTAGGGAGTCACGTTCTCTTCAGGCCATCCAGTCTTGTCTGGGGCCAGTTTTCTGGAGAAATAGGAAAGTGGTCAGTACACTGTTAGCTTCCAAGGTAGGAATGCATCCTTCCTACCTTCTAGCTAATGAAGGGCTGCACAGCTTCTCATAAACGGCACCTGGTGGGCGGTCAGCCAGGAGAGGCCCCGTCCTGGGAAGTCCTGGTTGCTGGGCAGTGGGCAGCGGACTGCACGAGGACCTCTGGCTGCTCAGTTGGGAGTGGGATTAGGGCACACTGACTTTCCCAGTGAGAGGCACCTCCAATGGCAGTCGCTCTGACAGAGGATGCCCTGGGACTTGGTGTCTCTCCAGCAGTATTTTCTTGCCCTGGGGCAGGAGAAACTCACTGGTGTCAGCGCCTGTGGAACACAGAGAAGAAAGCTCCCATCTGAGACTGGGAGGCGGGCCTCCTGCGTGCCGGCGGCTTCCCAGCCGTGGTGGGCTCCGAGCGCGGGGCTCTGTGGTCGAGGTACTGCGTGGTACCGTTACATCTGTGCTGAAAAGCATTTCAGAGCTTCACACTGGAGCATCTGCATGTAGAGCTCTGGTGGTCCAAGCTTATTTCCTCCTGCCTTGTGGAGGGTTAGCAACGGGAAGGGTCCATCACTGACGGCTGCCTTTTCTCACTTCCACCCAGGTGGGGGAAAACCTGTAGCTGGCCGAAGGCTTGCACCTTGAATGGTGCCTGAAATACAGTCTGATAAGAAGTGGTCAAAGGCAGGTGGGAAGGCCCATATCCTAGAGATAGAAGCTAAAAACAGACCAGCGACCTGCCAGGCAAGGGGGAGCCAAATTAGGGCCAAAACTGTGCAGAAAACAGGATGGGTAGATAGGAAGGGAAGGCTTGTTCTTTTAGACCTGAGTCCAAAGTGCAAGTCTCAATGCAGAGCTCGGTCCTATGCAGGGAACCAGTAACAGGGTCCAGTGGTTCAAGTCAAGGAAGAGTTTGACCCCCTCAGACACATTGCTTCCCTTTTCCTCTTTTGACTTACAATGTAACAAAGATTTTGATCCTACAAAAGCCCCGTGCAAAGTGCTTGGACTTGGGAAAAGAGCAGTAGAAGACGGTTTTGGCCCGCAAAGAGCACACACACGGTCATGTTCACGACGTCTGCCCCTCTTCGCCTCCTCTTGCTCCCCTCCTTCCTCCAGGGGCATTGAAGCACTGAATGTGTACCCAGAAAATTCATTTTCTTGCCCTAATTCCTTCTATCTCCAATCCCTCCCCTTTCTCTCCCAAAATATAAGCAGCAGAAGGAGATTTGGGAGTTAGAAGGAAGACAGACCTCAGGGAAGATGCCTGGTTGGCATCGCAAGTCCACCGTGTGCAACTCAAATGCTCGCGGCCTGTCGGCACTCAGAGCCTGGGCTGGGGTAGGTTAGCGCTCTGTTTCCTTTGGTACAGTGAGTCTCAGACTCACAGACAAGTTCCGTTCTGGAAGCGTTGCTTGTGAGGCGGATTTGTTCCTAACCTGGCGGAGTCATACAGGACACCTGTGAAAGGGCATAGCAGGAATGTTCACATGCCAGGGACTTACTGTGATTAATTTCTGCTGCTAGTCCCATTCCTTTTTAAAAACTGATGTATATCTCTTCCTAAATAAATGCAAACCGGTTGTGGGTCTTTCATGTACAATCCACTTTGTAGATGAGACACAGGGCGTTGCTGATCTGCCTGGCAGAGCTAAGGAGTGAGCTGAGAAGATCTCTCCATCCCCCACCCCCCGCTCACCACCACCCGGACCTCAGGTGATTGAGCCCAAGGCAAAAAAAAAAAAAAAAAAAAAACAACTTCCATAATGGCTGGCCCTGGGGTCTCCTATTTGCTTGCTTTTTCTTGTCTAAAATGAGGTTGGAGGCCTTGAAAGACGGAGGAGGCTTAGAAAAAAGAGATGCACAAGGGGTCACATCATAGAGCGAGTGGATGAAAGGCTGTGCCTGGCTTTATTTTGCTCTGAACACCTTTCATCCTACCTGTTTAGGAAGCTGCCATTCCTTTGAATATTAAAGGAACTCAAATTTCTTTCATTTATAAGTACACAGCATTCCTAAAATGCAAATGTCCCTAGTAGGGGTGGTATTTAGTCCATAGGGCAGAGTCTCGAGGGGCAGAGTCACCAGGAAGTGGGAGATTTAAGACCTTCTGAGAGAAATTTTATCTGCTTAACTGACAGCACTTATGCCTGTCCCTCAGCCAGTGCTGTATCTGATACCTAACAGAAAAGACAGAGGGAGAGAGGTTTCCATCCAAGCACGGTCCCTGCTCCCCAGCATGTACACTCCTGGACCTGAAGCAATGACAACATAAGAAATATCTGTTCAAAGGCTAGGATCACTTCAGATTTCCAGCTTATGTGTCTCTGAAGTGTAGCATTTCTTTCTCCCTTAATTGGCCCTTTGAAAAAGACTAAAGTAGCTGCACAATTCCCACACATGTTCATCCTCCAAACTGCATACAAGTTTGCCTGGGACAGGGCTCCTTCTCTGAATCTGTATGCGCAGGACCCCCACAAGCAGCCGAAGTTTGTGCGAGCCTGGCAATGTGGCTGTATTCAGGGAGCCTGTGGCATTACTCTCTGTCCACGGAGAGTACACACAGATCTCTCTTCCTCCTCCTGGTTGGTTTTCTCTTTGTGATTAGTAATTGGCTTCTCTTGGTACGCTACGATCTATTACAAAAGCCAAACATTCAGAGGGTGAGTTGAAACGACACAATTTGGTTATAATTTATGTTAGCCCCTGACATATATATATTTTTTTTAATGATTTCGTCTCTAAGCAACTGATCTCTTAGCAACAAGAAGCACCTTTATAAAAGATGGCACACAAAGAGTGATTGCTAGAAAAACCACCCGGTTCTTAAACAGCCGCGCATCATTAAGAAAACTCACCATCTTCAAGAGTCCAAAACTAGAAGTGACCAGCAGACTCAGGTAACCTTGCTCTTTGCACATTTTCCTGGAAAAAAAACTCATGCAACTATTGAAGAAAATAAAATTCTTTGAAATGTGCTCATTTTCCAGGTCTTATTAGTTGGTCTTAGCTAACTTTTAGAAATACGATGTATTCTTTTGAATAACTGCTTCTTGATAAAATCAAGCTGGACATGAATTTGTGATCAGAAAACAGCTCACTTTAAAATATTTCCTTGACATGAAAATGGAAAGGGGAAATAATCTATCCTTTCATAGTTTGTGTCTGTGGATTTTCATTTACAGGGAAAAATCCACACTGTATCAAAATAGAAGTGTGCAGAATGTTGCCGAGTGGTGTGCACCGTTAGGTGTGAATTTTTGAACTGCTGAAATATTTAATGAGTAGCAACATTGTTTTACTCTCAAACTTTAACTGTTTAATCCAGCGTCAGTAACAGTAGCAAGTGATGGTCTTTTGTTGTAAATATTCAAGGACTGGTTTTTCTTTTCTCTGTTCCGTTGCACAAAAGCAAGCATTTTTTCTACTTGCGTTCATTGTTTTACAAAACAAAGATTCATTCCAAAACTAAAAATAGGAGAAGTTATAGCCATCTGTACCATCTTTGGTTTTTTTCAGGTACCCTGGAGTTGAAAACTTAAATGCCTTTCTAGAAAATTGGAGTTGGAGATAAGAAACAATTATTTCATCTGTACCCTTTCAACAAGATTGTATAATTATAAACCCACTTGAGGGTACTCAAAGTGCATAAAGAAAGATGAGGGTTTATGAAGGAAGCAAAAAAAAAAAAAAATCTTCCTGAGTTGGGAAACTATTGCATAAAGATACTATAGACTTAAGAAAATTGCAGTTTCAAAGACAGTTGGGATGGTGATACTGACTTCTTTTTTTTTTTTTTTAAAGAACGCTGTCCCATTTTTCTTTAAATTGAACTGTATGCCAACATCTTAGAAACTGCCCCCCCAAACTAAAGTGGGGTACCTTGGATACAAAACTTAGCAATGGCCATTCAAAATCAGGACAATCTCAGAATATTCAGGACTTACGGTTGCTGTGCTATAGAAAGGTACCTCAGCAGCACAATGCAGCTGTACTTGATTTAAAAGCTGTTCGCAATTTGCACTTCTGCTATTGCTACCAACTTCCGGCAGAAAGAATTCCTCCTCGTGATGAGTTTGTGTGGAAGTTAGCAGTGTTAGTATTTTAAATTGAATTGCAGAAAACTTTTCTTTATAGCAATGCACTATGAAAGCACAGAGTAGCATTCTGTATGTTTTGTTCTTTAGGACTAAAGATACTTATATTGCAGTGTGGTGATTATTGTAGAAACGTGTTTGTGGCTCTGAAGTCAAGCACCTTGAATAAATAATTACATCCTTTGTGTTGGCTGTGCCTTGATGTGTTTCCAGTTTTCTGTAAACTGTAGTCTCCTAAATGCGAAGGGGAATTTGAGTGAAAGCAAAGATACAGTAATATGTGTATTACAAGTGGCAGCTGTGTCTGCAGCGGTTCTGCAGTAGGTTCCAAACGGCGTCTCTGTTGGCTTTGAGGCTTGTGTCTTTTGCATTGTATCTGTGCGTACGGAAACAAAGGGGCAGTGGCACAGTCGACCTTGTCACTTTGGCCGGCTGGAGGAGCCTCCTGGCTGAGACGGACATATGATTGCAAGACCTGAGGCATATTAGGAAATACTCTGAACAGACTGCCGTATAGACTAAGCCAAGCCATTCCGCAGTGTTGGGATTGCACACACACGGTGAATAGTGTCAGTATAAATCAGAAAATCAGAATGAGCCTGTCTAGCAGTGACAGCTTCTCAGGAGACAGGACAGCTCCAATCCCATGAATGAGTTTCCACCAAGATCTTTGTTTAGGCAACTTGATGGTGCTTTCCCTTCAAACCCGAGGTTTGAGTCTGGTTTGGGGCTGGGCAAGGGGAGGCAATAGCAGTTTCATTGTCAATACAGCCCTGCTGACCCCCACTGTGCATGGAGCAATTCACTTTGCAGACCTTCAGGGCTGAATGGAAATGATCGGGCAGGAACTCGATCAATTCCTACATGACTGACTTTTTGACAAAAATGTCCCAACGCTTCTAGATGAGCCACACTTGTCATAATATCACCTTTTTTGTGGCAAAGGAAGGAAAAAAATCTGGAGGCGTGACTGTGAGCAGGGAACTTTACAAGTGCCAGGCATGCTGGGCGATTTAGTGTACAGTTTTGTTCAAACCTTACGCTGTGCAAAGGTATGATCAGTGTCTCCACTTTACACGTGTGTGAATAAATCAGGCTCAGTCCTTTGTCAGGATGTTACCTAAACAGGGAACAGTCTGACTGCAAGCCTCCACATGTTCCTTGTGCCATGTGGCATAAGCAGGTATCTTAAACTGTCACTGAGATCGCCCCTCTGGTCCTAGTAAAACTAACGTGCTAAGTCACCTGGCCGGAGATGGTGACCCAGGCCTCCTTCACAGAAGAAGCTCCTTCAGGAGCAACTCAGATGTCGCATCCTCCAGTGCTGCCACTGGCTGTGACAGCAGTGGCCACAGGGTGTGCTGCCACTTCTTGTCATGATGTACTTCCCAAGGGAAGTGGACTAGGAACCGGAGGGATCTTTGCTGTGAGGACAGTCAGAGAGGGCTCCCTGGAGGGCATCCCTAGACTACAACAGCTAAGGACTGCAAGACAGAAAATCAAACAAGATCCAAAACGGGTCAGGTGACATGCCACCGAAGAAGGTGGAGGAGAAGAGAGCTGCGGCTGGTGTGGGCATGTGGTGTTGGGGCTGAAATGATAATTAAGAACGCAGAGCTTTCTTCCAAGGATGTTGCTTCAAACTTGCAAAACTATGTGCCTGGTTCCCTTGGCTTGTGGTGTTGCACCCCCTTGAGGTATTCCTCGAGAAGGGATCAGACTTAAGAGAGCTTCACTTAACAAAGCTTTCTGGAGACAGTATTTGGGTAGAAGACGTGGGGTGGGAGGCTGTGGCAGCTCTGACTACCCCTGGAACAAAACTCTCTCTCCATCCATATTTATTTTGATTCTTGTATCAGTCAGCTCAAAGACTTTGAGGGCTTTTTGACCAGAGCCCCTGTAGCTCTTCTGCCTGGGGGATATATATGATGACACTGGCAGGCAGAAACAGGTTGAGGTCCTAGGTGGGTCCAGAAAGATTTTGGTTCGGCAATGATCTGCCTTGAACTTGGCATAATCATCAAATGAACATAGAAGTAGAGCTTCACCCACCAAGCTGTGTGTGGGGACCCTTGTGACCATCTCCGGAGGGACCAGCACTCCCCCAAAGTATGAGACAACCTCCCATTTCTTGTTCTAATACCTCCCTGCTGAGGTATTCCTGTGAATAATTCCTCTAATGATGAGTCAGAATGGACAGTGTAGGAAGTCTGAAGAGAATGCATACTTGTAGGTTCCATTTTTATACTAAATAATCCTTCAGTGTAAGTGTCCAAGTAACTTTCATGCTTCTGTTCCCCAAGGCTCTATCTGCAGCCAGACCTGCCTGCCCCCTGAATTTCCTGGCTGGTGTGTGGTCGGCTCGTCGACCACCTACCTACCACAGAGAACACATACCACATCCCTTCCCCAGGGAGTAGACACTGGTCCTTCTTTCATCTGACAACCCGGGGTAGGAGTAGAGGTGTGTAAAAGTGAGTAGAACTCACTTCATTACTTAAAAACATGTAAGTAAAACAATATATATATATATATATATTTTAAATTAGGCAAATGTATGATCAGACATTTCATAAAAGAAGATATATGAGTGATCAGTAAGCTCTTTTAAAAATAGTTGAAACCATTAGTGATCAAGGAAATGCAAAGTAAGACCATAGTCAGATGCTTCCAGAATGGCTAAAAGTTAGACTGACAAAGAATAAGTACTGGTGAGAATGTGGAACAACCAGAACTCTGCAGTGGAACTTTGAAGACAATTTGGCGGTTTCTTAAAGATTTAACCATGTACCTACCATAGGGCACAGACATTCCACTCTTAAGAGATTTATATCTGTCCACAAAAAAGCCTTGTACGCTCATGTTCATAGTAGCCCTATTCAAAATGACAGAGCTGTTAAGAAGTGCATAGGTAGGGCCGGGCATATAGCTCAGTGATAAAAGTGCCTGCTTGGCAAGCACAAGGTCCTGAGTTCAATTCCTGGTACCCCCCCAAAAAAGTGCATGGGTAAACTGTGTGTAGCCATGCCATAGACTAGTACTCAGCAAAACTGAGGAACAAACTGTACACTTTAGGTATTTGAGGTTTACTGAATATCGTTTATGCCTCAATGAAGTCTTACATCCAAAGTTTAAAAATATATTTTGGGGTAGTTCATTCCAGCCAGTGCAGGACACTTCCAGCAGAATATCTGGGCTGGGAGATTCCCTGGTGCTGGCTAAAGCTCAGAGCTCTACTGTAGTCCAAGGCCCTTTCCAGGTTTTTCTTTCCTCTCTCCTTCCCCCTGTTTAAATAGGTAGGTGGAATGAAGTCTGATGTCACAAATGAAACCCCATCTACCCAGTAAGATTCAAAGAAAACCCAGAGAATAGTGAGTTTGATACTTCCCTGCGGTGTTTGCTGACCAGCCATCCCCCTGGGGCCGGCAAGGTGGTGACAGTGGGAACAGTGCTTAAGTGTCCCAGCCTGTGGGGCGGGGATCCCCACAAGAGGGACCTTCGTGCCCCGACAGGAGGGAAGAGCAGGCAGGGCCAGCTTCCAGGGTGACAGGCCACTGCAGTCACATAAAGCATGGGACTCAGAAGGGGCAATGAGCTGCAGTTTCCACGCTGAAATTCTTCACTTGATCTTTGAATCTGTATTTCGTAAGAGAAGTCTGATGGGAACTGGAATCCTCATGTGCGGTGTCATCTCCTAGGGCACAGACGTGGGCAGTGTTGGGGCTGGGTCCATAGCTAAGGGCCTACGTCTGCATTGGCCCCACAGATTTCCCTAAGCCCAAGAGAGCGCAACATTAAACAGCAAACAAAACCCACAGGTGGCTGGCGACTGAAGAAAGGGGTAGGCTTTCTTCCTGCTTAGTAACAAGAGGACCCGCATTTCATTTTGCAATGGACGGTGCTGGCTGCAGGACAGTGCTTGAGGTGACAGCATGCCAAAATCCCTACAGTTGTCTAGCTGCGCTTTGCTCCTAGCAGAAGGACTGAAAGCTTCTAAGAGTCCTCAGGAAAAAGATCTGGCTCAAGTTAACCTTCCTTGCAATAAAGAGTGTGAAATGTAACACAGCTCTTCCTACAGGGCAAGACATAGGCTGGGCGCAGGAAGCAGGGAAAGTCCTGCGCTCATCAGATTTTCTTCCGATGCAGACTCCTTGTCCTTTGATTCCTTCTCCAGTGGAGCAAGAGTGAAGGTCCCAACTTAATGTTTTGAAAAAACTAACCATGGCAACAGCCAAGTCCATTGAGAGAGTAGTAAGAGACACAGCTCCCTCTCTTCTTCTTTCCTCTTTCCTTTCCCACGTTTATACAGATAGGTGGAATGAAGTCTGCTGTCACAAATGAAACCCCATCTACCCAGTAAGATTCAAAGAAAACGCAGAGAATAGTTTGCTACTTCACCGTGGTGTTTGCTGACCAGCTCTTCCCCTGGGGCCGGCAAGGTGGCACCGCCTTGCCTCTCCTGCCGGAGGAAGGCGCCCGACAAAACAACAAGCCAGCAGCAACGGAAAGGCAGGAGGAGACCTGACCAGGAAGTCTCCAGGTCTCTTTGTAGGTCAGTTCTTCGCCTCCAGCTTCCTCCACACAGTCCAGGCCAGCTTCTGAAAGCCCTAAAAGGGCAAGAGCAGGTATTGTCTCAAGCACCTCCCAGGGAGTAAGGGACGGAAATAGATCAGGCAAGAGACAGAGACTGTCTTTTGAACGCGTGGTTTATTCACACATCAATCCCTTACTCCGTAAGGCATACACAGTCCGAGCAAGGTCTTGATCCTGGTCACTCATACTAACATGAAGCCAAATTGAGTCCAGATCAGTCACTGAATAAAAGTCCAGGCCCAAGATGAGGCAGGCTGGGAAAACGTGCTGCGCCAGCAGAGGTCGAGAGTATTTGGCTCATGAACAAAGTTCCACCGATCACGGGAGGCAGTCCAGTCGTGTCTAATGTGCAGTGCTGCTGGGTCTCTTTCTGTGCGGCTCTTACGCTGCGGTCCACCCATCTTACCCGTTTTCCAGCTGTGGTAGTTGGACCATTTGTTCTTGGGCCATTCAGCTTCTTTGGGAGCTGCTTTCGTAGAAAGCCTCCCCTGACTGCCGTAGGATCTGCTGCCATCGTGTATTTAGCACGAGTGACTTGTTCCTCACAGGTACAAGCTCTGCTTAGCAGACACAGCTCAACGTCTATGAAAGACATAAAACGTAGAAGTCAAACTAAACTTGCAACGCTCCACAGAAAGGGTCAGAGCCTGACAGGGATTCTGGGGGAGGCGGAAGGTGCTCTTCCTTCCACCACGTGGGAGGCCCCTGCCAGCTCTCCTGGGCAGGATGAAGTGGTAACGTCCTCAGGGGCTCTGAGACCAGAGGCAAGTGGCCTGGGTTCTACTCCTGCTGCTATTAGCTGTGAGACCTGTGCTGGCCCTGCTCTACCAGTGTCCAGCCAGCGCCTGCGGAGGAGGAGAACGCACGGTGCACATCCTGCGGCCACGGGTGCGTCATCCCATCTGTTCCTCCCGCCTGGCAGCTTTCTGTGAGGCCAGGGTTGCTTCTTTCCTCTGCTGCCTCCAGGCTGTACATGTCAGCAGAGAGTGGCTTGCTTCACTTTTGCACCAAGGAAACTGCCATTTCCTCAGGTGATGGGAAACCAAGATTTGCTGCATCTCTGGGGCTACTGCTGGACTGACCAGGCGCAGCAGGCTGGCCTGTAGCCTGACTAGTTAAACGGGTATTAGGCCATTGGAATACAGTGCCCAGAGCTACAGAGGTCCTGCAGGTGAAAACCAGAGCTTAGAAACCGCAGAGGGCAGCTGGCCCTGAGGCGAAGGAAGGGACGGCCACAGTCCAGGTGCTGTTGCTGCGGGGGTGGGGCATCAATGTGCGGACTTCGTCTGATTTATCACCTAGCAGTGCTCAGAATCGCTAACTACGTCTTCCTGCTCGAAACCCCTCCCTCCCGCCTTCAGCGATAAACGTTTTTCTGGTCTTTGTGTTTTCTGATTGACGGTTCTTAGGGTTCCTGGCTGCCCTCCCTGTCCCTTGTGTTGCTAATCCTCAAGTTCTTTGGGGAGCCCTCTCACACCACCCTGTCCCTTGGCAGTTCCAGCCTTTCCTGGGGCCTTAAGTACCATCTCTACAGTGAAGTAAGTTAGGTCCCTGGGGTGTCTTCCCTGAAGTCTTACCTGTCCCGCAAGGTCTGACATTAAGTACTTATTTGGGTGATAACATGTGTATTATCTGCCCCTCATCTAGACTAGCGGCTCTGAGGGAAGGCGGTGTGCTCTTTATTCACCACATCTGTAATCCATCGGATCAGTCTACAAAAAAGTGACCAAATTACAGGGTCAGCTTCTACTGGGTGGGCCCGTGTCCATCCTCTGGCATTGTCTAAGAGCTAGAAAGTGTCATTACAGCCTTTTCTCCAGATTAAGTGTGCAACTGTTGTTTTTTTCTCCATTGCAGAACCATATTTTATTATGCCAGAAATGGGAAATTCTGTATCAGTAATAATCAAAACCTACCACTAAAGGGTGAGGGGGTCCTCAAATGTTTGAGCAGAGGAGTGACATGGTGAGCTCTGCACATCTGGGGAAGCCGTCGGCAGTGACCAGGAGTCACTGGCGGACGCAGAGAATAGGGACGGGGCATATGGTACGGCTCTGCTCCTGGAGGAGGCTGACAAAAGCCTTACCTCACGGGTGGCGGTGAGACTAGGGAGGAAAAGGGAAAGGTCAGGCTTTCAGAGATGCGATAACAGCTGAATAGGGCCGTGAGCTGGTGCTCAGCGTCCGAAGACTCTACATTTCATCCATCGTCCTCTTCCGTGGGCCCTCAAACACATGCTGTTCTTTGTCCCTGGAAGGACCCAGCTCCCCACGCTTCTCTCACTGGAATCCTGTCCTACTGTTCTGGTCTCTAGGAAACTCTCCTTGAGTGGCCCAGGGAGAATACTTTTCACCATTCACCTCCACGCACTTTGTGCACAAGGCCAAGATCGCGGCCTGTTTTGTGGAACGTGACTGCTTGCATGCTCGACCATATCAAGGCCCTGTGCCACCTGTGAGGAAATGTCTGCTTCGAACCAGAACTCCTGAAAACCCTGTAGGTCCAAAGAAGCACAGTTACTCTTTTCATTGCCTTGACTTGCAATTAGTTGATTAAGCACCTTCCCCAAAACCCCCTTATATAAAGTTCTAGTGGGGCATTTCATAATGTTTCTTACTCATTTTTCTAAAATAAGATTTGTGTAAGTCTTTGATAGCTGCTCCTTTCTTTGATTTTGAAGTAAGCAATCACTTAATTCCAGAACAGCCTTGGACACCACCTCTGAGATTCTAAACGACTCAAAGCCCCAGGGTGACCTCACTAGAGCTCAGCTGGTCCCGGCCAGCCTCTCTCCGCGCTATGTGCAGACGCTTTGGCAGTGTAGCCGTTTCAATGGACCGGGCACTTTCGTTTACGCTGGATGGTACTGTGGAATGGCTTAACTCAGACGTGCTCTGGGTTTCCTCCAACAGACTCTTTCGCATGTAGTGCTTTTTCTGACTTCTTCGCAGTTAATGCTTTTCCTAAGATTTCCCAACATTGCCTAAGGCTTTAGCAGCCTCTCGCACGAGTACTTCTTGGAAAACACTCCAAATACCTCCAAATGCTTATCCTATGCCCTCACCAAGAGCAGTTCCAGAAAAATCCTGGTAATTCCGCAGGGCCGGGAAGACGGCCTCCTTGGAAAACAATAACTGATTTCTATGGCTGCTCTCTATGGGACAAAGTCCCTTCTGAGTCTCGTGGGTAACTTGCATACTACTTTCCTGTGGGGTTTACCACCTAAAGCCTTGCCATCTTTATTTGCGTTCCTGTCTTTCCCCTAGCCGTATCCTATGCTCCTTAAAGGCAGAGACAGCATTCTCTCAGTGTCCTTCCTCCCTGTCCTCCTCCCTTAAATACTACAATCCGAACACCACGTTTTGCACATAGTTCTGGAAAAGTCAGTGAATGGATGAATAATAAAACATGATTTGGGCCACTTTTTTGTCACAATGCTCCACTTGTCTTTGCCCGTATTACGAGTCCTCAGCCTCTTCTCTGCCCACTCATCCTGGCTTCCTGTAGTGTCTCCCCATCTGTCCGGCATTTCTCTCCACTTCTAAAGAGCTTCCCAGTCCGCTGCAGCCCTGGCTCCCGGATCATCACTCCCCCTTCTGGCTCATTTTTAGAGATACTGAATCAGGTTAGCTCCAGGGTTGACCGCTTTCACTCCATCTGAAGAACTGTCCTACCACTCCTGGCCTCTCCAGCCCGGGTAAGACAGCGCTGCCCCATAGGCCATGGCAAGTCTGCAGGAGAGCCTGATAAAGTCTTCTCCAAGGAGCTGCACGTCTCGGAGCCAAACGAAGCTTTGTGCCGTATCTAACACACCCCTCCCAATCTCCTTGAAACCAACAATGTGTTCTCTGGGCTTTTTCATGTTTTCTTATTCACATAGATAAAATAGTGCGCTCAGCACCAATTATTCCTAAACAGTGTATGCCAGAAGTGGCCTGTTATATAATGAGCACACTATCATTTTTCAGGCAAATAAAACAAAACCAACTAATCAAACAAAAAACAAAACAACCCCCCTCCCCAGACTTCTATTGACCCTGGTGATTACTTGGCCTATGCTTAGTGATAAGCACATTAAGTACCCAATCTGCCCAGCACTTCACAGTTCTCTGGATGCCTCCAGTGCCCATTATCTCCTCTGATGATCATGCCACCCCCTAAATGGTGGAGTAGGTATCATTAGCCTCTTTTACAGTTGCCCGATCTGGGGTTGGAGAACCCCAGAAAATTGCAGAAAGAGCTGCAATTTTCCTGAACTGATACTATTCATAAGTGGTGTGTGTGGCCCAGCTGCGGTGGGTAGGAAGGGGCAGTGCTTAGCCCAAGACTTCCCAAGGCTTTCCCACCTTCCCAAGCTTTTATCAAATCTGTCTTGAGCACTATTTGCTGCAGTTGAGTCTGATTCCAGGGATATTTCATCATCCACTTAAGCCGGCTCCTCTAGTCTTTGAATTCAAACTCATCTAACTGAATACGGTAAATCCAATTTACACTTTAAAAAGAAAACCACTCTTAGAATCCTCTTAGGTTCTGTAACTCTTTGTAAGAATTTCAACAGGATTAGCTGAGAATTTCAGGCAACAGATACTGCTCCCTTCCTCTGTCAGCCCTTCTGCTAGAGGCAGAGAGGGGAACAAAAGCGGTGGAAGAAATGGGGCAGAGAAAGACCCCAGGTGAAGGGGCTTAGAGGGTGGCTTGAAGGCCACCAAAGGCCTTTTCTAAAGATGTCCTCCAGAGATGCACGGAGGCCTTTTCTTCTGCACCCAACTGTGCTGCACCGTCCACTGTGAGCCCCAGTGAAAAGAGCTGGAGGAGACAGAGACACACAGGTGCTGTTCCTCTGTGGGTAGTTTATGAGCGTCAAGTCACGTGCATCGAAGTTACAAGCACTTGGACCACGCAGGAATACAGACATGCTAGAAATATCACCAAGGATGGACATTAAGTGCTGAATGTGTTGTAAGACAATGAAAGAAAAAGATGGAGCGAGAGGTAATGGTAGGCTGGGGAGAACCGCAAGCTTTATAAGAAGTGACCATGACTTGGGAAGTATACAATCTTCCCTAAAAGGAGGAAAACATACCCTATCCACCACAGGACCCCAGCGTCCTACCTAGTGCCTGTCCAAAAAGTCTGAAGTCCTTTGGAAGGAGGCAGAATATAAATATGTTAGCTACTCAGTACTAACTAACTCCTCAGTACTGTGGAGGAGGAGAGGAGACAGAAGAAAGCAAGAAATAGTAGAGAGGATAAAAGAATGGTTCTGAGCTGGACATCCTGGATCTGAGCCCTGTTCTCCTCAGTAACGAGGGCTGTGGGCAAGCCACATCTACTTTGCGGATTTCAATCATAGCACCTGCCTCCTAAAGTTGGTATGAAAACCAAACGAGCATACTACTTAGAAAGTGCTTAGAACAGTGCCTGGCACAGAGCAAGTATGCAGTAAGCGTTAGCTCTTCTGCACGTAAATGTGTGAACATGAGTTCATGCTCAGTCAGTACACAGAGCTCATAAAAATGCTAGTTGCAGTCCATGAGTAGTATAAAGATCTACAAATGGGAAATTATTATACTCTATAAGATACTATGGAAAGTCAGGGAAAAAGCCAACCTTCATGTGTTGCTGCTCTCTTCACATGGCTTGCCATTTTGGGTTAATATTTGGAGGAAAATATGGCAATAAAAGCGCTGCTGTGTGGGGCTGGCCTTGGGGCTTTCGGCTCAGGTGCTGAAGCACGACGTTCAAGGAGGCAAGGTTGTTTGGGTTCATCACACCACGGCACGGAGGCAAGGCTGCTGTTGAACACCAACCCAAGAGCACTGCACCCATGAACTTGAACTTCCCCAGGTGTTCCTGGCTCAGATTCAGGGAACCGTGGAAAGCTGGTTTTATTACTCTGGGAAATTTCCAGTGACTCTTTCCATCCTGCAAAATCACCAGTCCTCACCCTGCTCTGCCCTGCCCCAGGTGGAGGGCTTGAAGAAACCTGCTATCACTTTTAGCCCTGAAGAATATACACCAGGCCATCATCCCAAGTGCTACACTCGGTGAAATATGAACTCTTGGGCCAATTACTTCAACTTGCCAAATTGCATCTGAAAGTAGGTGTTAAAATAAAATCTACCTACGGACCAGTGATGCGGTTTAGATGCAATAAAGTGTGGCACTCACCCAAAGGAAGCCATTACAGTTATGTAGAGGAGCAACCACTGTAGTGATGCTGCTGCCAGCCGAGAGAAGGACACCACTCACAGCTAAGGGACCATCCATAGATTGCCCGAAGTGGGCCCCTTCTGAGATTCATGGGGTGATAATAAGGTACCAGCATGTGCCTTTGGCCAATCAGCCTCTCCCTCTCTGTCCAGGCTCACCTCTCCTCTGACCTTTTTTTTCCCAAAACATATTATCAGAAGTTTTTTGTTTTTGTCTTGGCATCTTTGCTTTTTGAAGGTTACTCTTTCATTCCTCACTCCTTGGGAATTGAGTATTAGGCTGCACTTGGGGACAGAGTATACGTCAACTGCTGTACTAGGTGTTTGATGAAAATGAGCTCTAGGGGCTGGGGATTTAGCTCAGGGGCAAAAAGCGCCTGCCTGGCAAGCACAAGGTCGTGAGTTCAGTTCCCGGTACCGGAGAAAAACAAACAAAAAAAAAAGAAAAGAAAATGAGCTCTAAAATCCTCACCATGACTTGGGAGGCAGCTGTTACCTCTGTCTCTCAGCTATGGAACCTGAGGCTCAAGGTGGCCAAGTAACTCGCCCAACCAAGGTGTCAGATCTGGTCAAGCGGGGTATTTTGTGATTTACTGCATGTCACGCTCAACACCAAACACTTCACTGACCTTCCCTGGATCTGATGCTTGCAAGTCAGCCCAGGATGACTTGCGTATGCCTTGCTCTCCCACTCCCTCCAGGGATGCTCATGAGGCGAGTGCTAAGGTCGCCATCTTCCTCTCGTGTGCACACCAACTCCAGTCCTCAGAGAAGTCTGCTGAATAGCCACTGGGTGCCCTTTGACCCCACAGAAATGGGAGCTTCATAAATAAGAGCAGGTTCATAAACCTGCTCATGCTTGCTTTAAAAATGGAATCTTATGTAGTTTTCATTGGACCTAATAATTATATAGCTAAGGTTGCTGCTGATTTTGTCTTTATTTTTCCCATTTCAGTACTTCCGAGGCAGAGGGTAGAAAGCAGTACCTGTAGAGCCAAGGACTGGCTTATTTGATAAAATGAGTTGCTGATAAACTTTGCAGAAACACTTCTTCCAGGGATGCTTACTCCTGATTCTGCTGAGGTGGCGGAGCCGTACGATCTTACCTATCATCTGTTGGTGGAAAACTTGAGCTATGAGAGTCTGGTTCCACGTGAATAAAGTTAGGGCTCCCACTGAATTGGGCGATGACGCTCAGAATTTAGGCGAACTCCTTGGGCAACTATAAAATTGGGCCATGGTTGCCAGTAAGGTAGTTTCTATAGAAAATGACTACTTTCTATGGCACCGGTGTGAGTGTGAAGAGAAAGCTTTTCAGCAAACATCTTACACACGCACTCGTCAGGCGCTTGCCACCTCCAGGGCGCTTGTCCAGAAGGACTCTTATTTCCTTCAACCATGTCCTACCAACTAGATTTTCTCTGTACTCCCTGACTGATTTATTAGACCACTGCTTCCGTGCAGAACTCTAGCTGGCAGCCCACGGCGGGAAGCCGCCCCGCCCATCCACTCACAAGCATAGCGAGCCGAAAATGAAGTCTGTCCTCAAATACTCTGTTGAAGAAAAACTCCTGTGAGTGACTTTCACTGGGTTTTGCTGGAGCCAAATCTTGCTTTCTGGTGTCATAATTGCCATTAACAGAGAATGATGGCCATGTCAGTAGAGGTGCGCCCCATTGCATGAGGGCCTCCCTCACTACATCCCCGTGGTAAGGAGACCGTGCGGGAGCTCAGCGCCCAGCTGTTACAGAGTCCCCGTGGGACGCATGAACAGTGTCTCTCCCCGTTGCCGGAAGAACACCTGCAGGATTTGCAACGTCCTTCCTCCTTTTGGTAAGAGCGCTGTGGTCGTCCTTAGGGCCTCTGAACACACACTGTGCTCCCTCTCCTTAGCCCTTCCTTCTTGGCACTTGCTCTGGAAACCAAAAAGTGGGTGGAATAGGTCTCACAGAAACCGGATGGCATAGAAACTCCACTTAAGGGGGTGGCTGGCTGTGACTAGGGCTCTGGAGGAGCTTTTCTGTTTTATACTCAGCTAGGGCCCCATAGCTGCCTTTGGTAATGTGTTGAGGCTGGCCTGCACAAGTTAAGTATGGCCTTACCTGCGATGTCCCTCACCCCACCTCAGCTAGCACGGGACCCTGTGGTTGCTTGGGAGGGTGAGTCTGGCCCACCGCTGTGGCAGCTTGGGCTTGGTGGTCCTTGGGATGCTTGCCTGGGACAGTCACGCTCTCTCTTTTCAGGAACACGAGGTTGTGAACTCTTCCTCTGAATCTCCGGGAAAGTTAGAGTGAGGCTCAGGAAAAATTACGCCTGCTATTCACATTTTATCACATCTCACGGCAGGGAAGGTGTCATGATTACTGGTGAGGGAACTGGCGGCTCAGAGTGGTACAGTAACTGGCCCTGCCTTACACAGGGTGGGGCACACCTGAAGCGTGAATTATCCCCAAGATGACACAAATACATTAACAATCTAACATCCTAACAACTGATGTAACAATACAGACTAGGTCTCATTTATAAGTTCAAATTGGTCACAAATCATTCGGAGCTGTTTTCAGATTGTCTGTACCACCATTTAATGATACACCTGTGGTCTCTTTCCAAGTGTACCCTGCTTTGTAGAAATTTTGATTATTTTATTAGAATTCTCATGCCTGGTCAAAACCTCTACTACAGCTGTTCCGGGAAAACTGTTACACGCCTGCATTTCCGCTTGCTTCCCTTTCTTCCCGCTGGGTCTCTGACCTTTCCAGCTGCCTGCCTGGTCTTCAGGTGTGTCCCTTTCTTTAATCGCTTCCTGTCATCTCTCACATTCCCGATGTTCAGTTCTGGATCCCTCAGGAAGGGAGGGCAGAGCACTCTTTCTCATTTGCTGCACAATCACAGGGGCTGGTCGTAGAGCCATGTGACCAATGAGTGAGTAACCCCACAAACGTTCCACGGACAAACAGATGATTCTCCTGTGCAGTCTAACTGCTCAGTCCAGGGCATCCCTACTTCTTTTGGAATTGCGTCTGAAATCTACGGTATCATATTGTTAAGGTCCTCGGTGAGTTTCTGGTTCCCAATGGCAGACTAAAATACGTGCTCCGATCTTACTTCTCACCCCAAACTTCTGGAATTGATAGACAAGGTATTTTTAAAATCCATAACTGAACTATAAAACAAAAAGTGAGTGAGCCCTGTTTGAGGCAGAAATTCTGGAAGCATAAAAAAATGAATGGAATAGACCCCATAAAAGAAACAGATCAGAATATACACAGAAGGAAAGAATTTTCCTACAGGAGTGGGGTTAAAATCCAAGCATGCTCTACATCTGAAAACAGTGAACTGGGAGAGCAGGAAGAAAGGAGGGGCAGGTAAGAGGCCGGGAACCTGGCTCGGGGGTTTCCCTGCCCTCGGCAAGCAGCGCCGGCCAGGGAAGCGAGGAGTGCAGAGGGCTGGAGCTGGAGACACGAGGTACCCCAAGGCCAGCAGCCTAGCAGCCCAGCTACCAGGACATTTTCCCCCGGGGGGCGTCCTACTCCTTCTTCCGCCTTGTGGAGAACAGAATGGGGTGCAAACTGCTCAAAGGCATGTGTCTTCTTCTCCCTCCCCTCAAAAGTGGGCAAGCAGAGCCAGCCACCCGACTAGCAGGGAAATTCAGTTACAGAACTTGGCACATCGTTAAGAATCACTGTACATTTTACGAATGCCAACACTGGGAAAGGGAGTCACAAAGCGCAGACCATCAGAAGAGTTTAAATGAGGAAACACATTTACTGACGGATCAAAACTGGACTGTGCAATACCTTGGCTATCAGAGACACCAGCAGACACTGCATCCATAAAATAATGAACACAAGATGCACATTGATATTTTGATTTTTGAATTAAAAATATGAGTGATATGCTGAAAGGCCAAATAAATAACAATCGACAAGTTAGAAGAGCCAAGCAAAGGATTATCCCAGAGTGTGATACAGGGGATGGGCAATATGAAGAAAACAGCTTAAAGAAAAAAGAGAGAAAGAGAACCCATCAGACTCAATAGTTTTCAAAGTGATACTCTAAGAAGCAAAAATACTGAGGATGGCGGAGAGGTAACATTCAAAGAAATATGAATCAAACATTTCCCAGACAAGGAAAGGTCCGCCTCAATTCACAGTAGTAAAAGCATGTCACACACTGATATCTCTGTGAGGCCATTTCTTCATTCACTGAGAGAAGAATTGACCCTGAGAGCTGCAAAATGTCATTAGAAACCAAATGTAGTGCAAAAAAAAAAAAAAAAGTATGATTAAACTCAGGGTTTTTTATTTGGGGTCGATACCGGGGATGGAATTCAGGGTGCTAACACTGAGTGATACCCTCAGCCCCTTTTCTATTTTGAGACAGGGCACTGCCAAGTTGCTAAACTGTCCAGACTGGGTTTAAACTAACGAACCTCCTGCCGAAGCCTCCCAGAGTGCTGGGATTACAGCCACATGCCACGCTCTTGGATCAAGCTCGGTTTGTGCTGACAATGAGATGAGAGCTAAATTAGATGAGATTTAAAACAAAGTTTTTTGCTGGGCTTATAAATTAGCTCTAAAGATGCCTACTCCTATTAGGACCCACAGGCCTCTCGCCTGAAACCTCCTCTGGCCACATCTCCTAGTACTTGTCCTTAGTCTTGCGCTTGCCGGTCTCTCTCCCACTCCCGCTAGACTGCAGGCTGCCCTAGAGCGGTGAGAGCGCCAGGCCTTCGCTTTGTGCCCTGCCTGGAGCTTCTAGGGACACCCGTTAGGGAAGTATCTCCAGGAGGGGGAAGGAGCTGAAGCCTTAGCCCCTGGTACTGATTATCTGTGGGACAGTTTCCTCGGCCGGGGAGAGGGAAGAGGGTGGGTAGAAACTGCTGGGGCGTGACACAAGGAGGGATGTGTGGGTGAGGGTGGGCACGGCGGGAGGCGCCATCTGGAGACGCGCACACTGCTGTTCGGGCACCCTCGGGGTCTCTCCTATGTCCTCAGCACAGCAGCGGCAAGAGGCCACGCAGAGACAGAAACACAGCCATTTCAGGAATTATCCTACTCTGCGGAAGTACCCGAGAGAGATGTGGCCTGTCCCCGAGCACACAAACCTCTAGTGAGCCCAGGGGCCCAGATCCAGTCCAGAGAATCTGCTCCTCTCAGCTGGTCAAAAGCTACGCACTACTGTCTTGCAGAGTAAAGACTGATGACAACTTTTATTAAACTCTTACTGTGTGTCAGACGCCTAGCTCTGAATCTAATTTGCCCACAGAAGAACCATATTAAGAAACAGTATTATTTCCTCCCACTTTTCAGTAAAGAAACTGAGGCAGAGCCGTAGCACTGAACAGTGATGGATAACCCACCTGAACCCCCGAAAGGACATGGCACGGGGGTGGGAGGAGTGCCTTGGAATTTCCCGTCAGTTCTTTTGTCATTCTCCCAACCTGCAGTGTCCTTCCCCAAGTTGATACCTTGCAGAGGAATGCTCTTCAAGGCCTGTGCAGACGCCGGTCCGACCTTCCGGGGAGAGTAAGTCACTCTGTCCTCTCTTCTCATGCTTGTTTGGACCTCCGGTTGAACAGTTTTGCAATCAGACTTCTATTACAATGTTGCACAAAATTAACTGCTCGTGGGAAAAGACCGCATTTTCCCACATTCCTGAGGATCTAAAGCCGGGGCTGGGAGCGTGTAGGCTTAGTCACAGTCTGGGACGGAAGGAAGTCTCCTGAACGTGCTTGTGAGATGGCCCCTTCTGTGGCCGAAGCCCAGAGACGCTGTGAGCCCTGACACTCGCTGCAGCGATGACGCCTGAGCCGCCCTGGACGGTGCCAGGCTGAGGGGGGACACAGAGCCCCCCGTTCTCCCCTTAAATGTTTTTCAGTGGTTCCGTGGGCCAAAAAATCTACCACTTGTTGTCAAGGCTTTACCCCAAGAAAAATCTCTTTTGAGTACAGCCAGGAAGCAAGACTCTTGGTCAGTGAAGGTGGTTTTGCGCTGGAAAGACCCGCTGGGACCTTGGGCACCGGAGGCAGAAGGTGGAGCAGGGACGTAGACAGAGGAGTTGTCCATTCTTATGGGCCTCGGGCGGGTGGGGGCCCAGCTCGGCTTGTGGATTCCGGGATTGTTTCTCCAGAGAGATTGCACAGCTTCCATTAGATTCTGAGAACGGGCCTGGGGTTCCAGAGAGAACAGCTGGAAGCTGGCTGTTGGTAGCCCAGCCTCCCTGACCTCCTAGTCTGGCTCAGAAGGACTGGGGAGGTCCAGGCAAAGGTGAAGAATGCCGGGTATCACAATCAGCTGCCAGGGGTCACGAGGTCAAACCCTTTGTTTTGTAGATTAGGAAATCAAGGCCCAGGGGGTAGAGTAACCCGATACTTTGGTGTCAGCCAGGAGCTCCCTGGCCAGAAAGTGACCCTCCCGTAAGCTATCTCTGCAGCTTCACAGTTTGTTCATTAAACTGGAGATAAGGAGTGGCCAGGACAGCGCCTGCTATCTGACTGTTTGGGAAACTATGGGCCACTGCGTTGCTAAAACTTGGCCTTTGGAATCAGAGATAGGAGAAGGAAAACATGCCTCCGGCGATATGCGAAATGTATCATTTTTTTAGTCTCAGGCGTAAAAACCTTAATGTGCTAATCTAAGCACCTCGGTAACTGGTTCGCTTCCGTCACGGTTGCTGAGCACCCACCGGAAGCTCCCCGGGGCACTGACCAGAGCGAGGTGCAAGGCCCTGCCACGAAGGGGCAACACCTTCTGGTGATGATGGAAGAGATCTCACGGCAGGGGCAACTGGCTGCTCTGAACGAGGGCTGGGTAGAGGGCTTCCTGCTCTTAGAAGAGCTGATAGTGTCCCGGTAAATGAGCAGATACAAGACCACTTGGTCCGCAAGGTGATACATCTTGGACAGGAAGGCTCGGGTATAGCTCCGGGCCTGCCAGTGTCCTCTGTGGGGTCTGGACCACACTAACGGTGGTGGATATCCTTGGAGACCTTCCACTGCTGCTACCAGAGTCATGGAATCACAGAACTGCATGTGCCAAAGAGAGCAGCGTGGCAACCGGGACACTGGTGCGTAGCTCCTGCACTGGAGAGGCTTCATCTACACAGCTGCCCCTCAGGCGGCTCTGGAATTGAGCAAGGTCACAGGGCTGCAAGCCCATAGAACTGGGACTTGAACTTGGGTTTTCTGACCACCCCCTCTGGCTCCATCATGCTCTTGTGATGTGATGCCATAACTTCTGCCTTTGCCCCTTTTAGGCTAAAACCAAATTTGGCTGGAGAAATCTGCTAAGCGAGGCAACATGTTAAGTGTTATAAATTTCAACGGAAAAGTGAAGTGGTGGGAAACATCTTAGAAGGGAGTATTTCTTTTGGCCCTCTCTTACACTTGATAAGACAGAGGCAGCTTGCTAATGAGAAAAAGGATGGTTTGCATGTCAGACATCCCCAAAACTATAGGATCTGATGGCCCACAGTGGGCTTCCAGTCCGAAAATGCTACTTGGACCTCCCATCGTAGACCGACTACCTTTAAGGATCAGGATCTAGATGGCCTGTAAGGCAGTCACTGTTGGCCCTATCTCACATAAAGTCTCCCGCGAACATCACAAATCAAATAAATTGGGAGACAAGAGGCACCATCAGAATGGCAAAGATGAAAGGTCAAAGGACACTGCAGAAATTGCCCAGGCTCCAGCCTGCTGGTGGTGGCCCATTAGCCACTGTAAAGACAGGGTCATTTTCTCTGTGGGAGGACTGTTAGAAGCCCTCAAAGTGAGTAAGAAAGACCCAGCCTTGCCTGATGGGGTCTAAGAGCTTTGGTTCTGCATGCTCCTGCAAAATAGGGGTCCAGGCAGCACCTGCTCTTCACGCACTGTCAACAGTCTTCCCTGTGTGGTTGGATCTCCAAGGCTCAGGTCTCTCAGTCAGTGGTCCCTCCCGGGCATTTCATCAATCCACACAGAGCATGAGCCAGGGACTACAGGGTGGACAGGACACTTGCCCTTAAAGTGGGCTGGCCCAAGCATATTCATCCATCCCAGTCTCCCTAGTTGGTGCCTCTAATTCTCCTGCTCTAGAACAAGAAGTCCTCAGGGCGTGACTTGGAAGCTTGCTGGGAAGAGTGCCTAGAACCTCTACTGTCATGACCTTAGCAGAGCACAGGATGTAAGCACCAGTAAACTTCTTTGCTTTTAAGTGACTATGGAAAAGGGGCCCTATGTCCCTGGACCTCACACATTTGGTTCATTTTTTAAAGCACAGGACTGTGCTATTAGAAGACCTCAGCATCTCTTTCTAGTTCTCATAACCTGAATCTCTTTTTTTTTTGGTTTTTCTCCAGTACCGGGAACCAAACTCATGACCTTGCGCTTGCCAAGCAGGCGCTTGCCGCTGAGCTAAATCCCCAGCCCCAACCTGAATTTCTTCATCACAGTTCTTGGTGACCTCTGCCTGATATTGTAGAGAGTCGTGGCTATTTTATGATGCCCTGGCTGATGCCACCTTCACCTTGTTTATTTTACTGCTTCTCATATCTAGAGACAGAAGTGAATATAGTACAAGGTCCTTAACAAATGTTTAATAAATCCCTTCCATACATTAAACATTTTGTATATATATATGTGTGTATATATACATATGTGTGTGTATACATACATATATATATATGTATATATATAGTTCCTTGGAAGTCAAAAATCAAGAGCACTGGGCCTACAGCAGGGAAGAGATGGCTCTGACTCAAAGAGGAAAAGCCAACTCTTGGTGGCTGTGGAGGGCAGGAAGACACGGAAGATCAGAGAGAAATGGGGGAGGAAGCCAGCAGGGAGGATTCTTGCGGGTCAGTGAGGACTCAGTCTGAGTGGAGAGAGCCAAGAACAAGCCCGTGTGCAGGTAGGTTGGAGCCTTACAGCAAGCAGCACCAAGGAAGCCTTTCCAGCAGAGGATGGGTGTGCCAAGACTGAGTCTTAAGGCAGTCTGGCAGCAGTGGTCAGGAGCGCGTGGAAGGGAGACTCGGAGAAAGCACCGTAGTGCACTCACAGGACGGGTTTGTGGGGGACACATGAAGGCCTGGATGCTGCTCTAGAAATGGGGCCCGTGTGAGGGAGAAGACAGACCTCAGCCTTGGGGAGCTCCTTTCTAGAAGGAGAGAGATGAGTTTTAAGCAATACATGACACACTCTGTTATAAAGAGAAAGTTTACAAAAACACATCCAGTTGAGATGGATAAACAATTTTATCTACTGTTTTGACAATAAGCATTTTCTGACATCCTTTCCTCAGATAAAAGACTTCCATGTGACTGACCTCATAAGATCACTTAGCGTCACACATACAAAAAAATTTGTGGAAAGAACACAAGGATAAGCTCCCATTGCAGGGACAGGAGAGGAATATGGCTAGAGAAGGCAGGGGAAAGAGTATAGTGAAGACACCAAGAGTGTGAAGTCGAGAGACTGGGCTTGGGGAGGAGGTCAGAGGATGTTGACAGATGTTCCCGGAGGTGGTGGTGGGATGTCTAAGTGGCATAGTGCACTCAGCAGTGGGGGCTACAGATGAGGAAAGGGGGTCAAGGGTGGCATGGAGGAGGTGCCAGCACAGAAGGAGAGCAGCAGGTGGGGAAGTGCTTGAGCTGGGGAGATGATGGTGTTTGGGCCTGGGAGTTTGAAAGAGGAATTAGAACAGGTGTAGGAGAATACAAAGAAGAGCCAGGACAAAAGGAAAAGCTTGTCACAAGAGCCACAGGTGAACAGATAAAAGAAGGAGGAGTGGCCAGATGGGTCTAACGCCACAGAGTGAAATTGTGAAGGAGTGCAGTGGGGGAAGGGTACGGAGGTGGCAGCAGAGAGTCATGTGTCACCTCCGAGAGACAGGTGTCACTGGTGTGCTGAGGCAGAAGCCAGAGGATGAAAGGATATGGGTCAAAAGAAAATGAACACAGTGAAAATACATTAATTATTTTGAAAAAACAAAGAAGAAAGAGTCTGCCAAGCGGAGGGGGAGAGGTCAGAGATGTACAGGACATGGTCAGAAAAGCTATGGTAGATGTTTAAATTTAAAAATAACTATCACAGTAAAAGCCACATTGCCATGAATCCCCCTCCAACCCCCCTTCGCTTCAAGCCCACTTACCCCATCATTCTCGCCACTTTCTGACACAGTTCTGGAGTCCTCTTTTCTGAATGTCTTCAGTTGTGCCGTCCCAGCTGGGTCAACGTCCTGAACTGATTCAAAACGTCCCCTTTTCACCGTCATTTTGGATTTTGGAAGAGCCAGAAATTATATGGTGCCATTTCCAGTGACTAAGGTGGATGAGGAGACACTTGTCATAGTTTTGACAGAAATTGCCATAAGCAGTTGTTCAGTGTGGTATGATCAAAAAACAAGGCGAGGAGCTGGGAATGTAGCTCAGCGGCACAGCGCCTGCCTGGTAAGGGTGAGATCCTGAGTTTGATTCTCAGCACCAAAAAAAAAAAAAAAAAAAAAAAAAAAAAAAACCACCCAAGGTGAATATTTAAATTTGAAATAATTTAAATAAAAGGCAGATTGTAGTTAATTCTTCTTTAAAATGCTCCAAACATTCCCCCTTCCTCCAAAAACACTGATCCAACCATGCTTGGCAATGTAATTTTTAAAATATTTAAACATTCACTGTAGAGCTGGTATTGCAACAGCCAGGAAGGGGAACAGGCGGGTGGTGAGCCGGAGCAGTGAAAGTGGCTTGGGATATCGTGAGGCGAGAACCACTCGTGCCTGATTAACATGAGCCTCATCTCTCACCTACATGGAGGTATGGTGCTGGCTTATTCCACAAGGTAATTGTGATGCGGAGCTATAGTACATACAGAGCACTCTGTGGATTTTCTGGGGCGGGTGGGACCAGTCAACGGCCCTGCCCTATTCTCAGCAACTAGGGACACTATCCGCACTCTTTGCATGTCTTGTGAAGCAGCGGTAACAACTGCTGCAATCTTTCACAAATTGCTTTTGGAGACTGATCCCTTTATTCACCCACCAACTTCCCGGTCCCTAATTCCTGTCATTACTGCAACATCTCAACCTCCCCTCCTTGTTCACTGAGGACGCCGGCACTTGACTTGCCAAAGCCCACCTCCTCTGGGCTCTGGTTACTCGCTGGGCCACTCCCCTGCCTTCCCTGCACTCACCTTTCCCCAGGTCTGTCCTCCCCCGGTGGTGTCCCTGCACTCGCCCTTCTCAGGGTGTACACCTCCCTCAGGTAATGTCTTCCCTTGCCCAAGGCTCAGTTTCTACCCGTTTGTCAGTGCTCTGTGCAGCTGAGACCTGCACTCTCTGCTGTAGGCGGTACACCCCTGGCCTACTGGACATCACCCCCGGGGGTTTAACGGTTCTCTACTCCAGACTTCCAGTCTCTAAATGAGATTCCTGCGCACACAGCTGTCCTCGGTCAGAGAACGGCACCACCTTCCCTCCAGCCGTACAGTCTGGAGACTCAGCAGTCATCTCCAGTGCTCTCCGCTCCCCCGTGTGGTCATGACCTCCTCACATCACTTCAAACTCCAAGTGTCTCCTCACCTGTCCACCCACCTGTGTCCGCCTCTAGCCACCTTCCACGGCCACGCATCACCCCTCCTGGCTGCCAGGTTCTGGAGGCCTCCCAGCTTCCCTTTCCACCCATTCCTCCCACAGGCGCGGCCCCACCACGTTCTTCCTACTGTAGCTCGGGCGATTTCAACTTTCATAATTCAAATATGATCTTGTCGACCCCCTGCTTGAAGCCATTCAGCAGCATATCATTTTGCCTGGGACAAGTTCCAGCGTCTTCACTGCATCCAGTTAGTCTTTACGAAAGACCCCTTCCTCTGTCGCCAGTGCACGCATCCCAGTCACCTGCTTTCTGAGTCCCGGGTCCCCAGCCATCTCTGCTCCTTACTGAAGTTTCCTTTGGCTTCTTCTGCTCATGCTCCTCAGCCCCCTGCCGCACTCAGTATCACTCAGCAGCCCCTCACTTCCTGGGAAGAGCGTTCTCCAGCCACAAGGAAGCTCTCACTGACTTGGAAGGGGCGTTCTCCAGCCACAAGGAAGCTCTCACTGACTTGGAAAACCCTTCCGTAAGGGCTGATACCTCCCTAAGACTGTGTCTGCTCCAGGAGGCCAAAGCCACGTCCGTCTTGCTTTTGGTGGAATCCCTAAGAGTCAGCCTCCTGGGGGAAACCAAAGCAAGGGATGTAACAGAGGACACCCAAGGTAGCTGTGAAGCATGTCTCCAGAAACAGAAGTCTGAAAGACGGACCACCCAGGAATGCTGGAGAGGACAGCATCTTGCCCTGAGACTCAGGGTGCCTACATGGTCTCCCTGCTAAACCATTCAGGCGCATGTATTAGGTAGGGTGCACGATGGTGTAGCCAGGGAAGGCAGCACTTCTGGAAGCCCAGGTTCAGCCTCTGCTCCCTGCAGGGGCTGCACTAGGGTATGTGGGCGTCCCTACTGCACTATGGCTTTGGGACACATAAGCTGGGCTACTCCCCATAGGCTGTGCCCTGACACTGACTGAGGACTCTGAGCTCGGTGCTGCATTTATCAACACTCAGCTGGGCAGGGCACTGAGTGATGCTGGGTGCTCTAGGGCAGGCTACCTAACATCCCCAGGTCTCCATTTTTTTTCACATGTAAAATGAGCAGATAGCTCACAGGCTTGTGGTGAGGATGAAGGACTTAAGATCAGTAATTTCCTAGAGCAATGTCTGACGGACACCATATTTTTTTTATTTTAAGAAATAAAAGAAGGAAAACATATTAACAAAAAGACATCCATTTACAAAATAGCATAAGAACAATACAAACAAAACAGAGTTACAGACAAAGTTGTAGGAAATTAACAATGGTTGTTGTATTACTTACTGATATCTTCAAAGTGGTTTCTCAAGAAAACAAATAGAGACATACAAGACTGATCAAACAAGTAATCATTGACTGTTCCTTTCTGTAGAGCAATAGAAGACAGTAGTACAACTATGTTAGCTATCCTGTATATACATACATACATAATTTCCTTTTCTTTCCCTTCTCTTTTCTCACACCCCAGTTGCTCTTTATTTTTGAGCATTTTCCTTTCATTTCACAATGTCTATCATACCTCCTAGTTTTTATTTACTCTTTCAGGTCTTACACTAGTGAGACAATATGATGCTTACACATGTACATCTGGTTTATTTCACTTATGAGTTGGGTCTCTAGTTGTGACCATTTACCTATAAAAGCCTCAAGTTTATCTTTCTTTATAGCTGAGTAATATTCCATTATATAAAAGTACCACAATTTTTTTATCCAATCCTCAGTGGGTGGACACTTGGGTTGCTTCCACAGTTTAACAATTGCAAATTGCGCTGCTATGAACATAGATGCACATATATCACTGTGATATGATGTTTTCAGATCTTCTGGGAAAATACTCAGAAGAGGAGTAGCTGGGTTGAATGGGACCTCTACATCTAGTTTGCTGAGAAGTCTCCAAACTGATTTCCACAGTGGCTTCACCAGTCTGCATTCCCACCAGCAGTGGAGAAAAGTTCCTATTTCTCCACAGCCTTGCCAGCATTTGTTCTTGGTTGATTTCTTAATGCTAGCCATTCTTACTGGGGTGAGATGGAATCTCAATGTTGTTTTAATTTGCATTTCTCAAATGACTGATGATGTTGAACACTTTCTCATGTATTTATTTGCCATTTGTATTTTTTTTCTGAGAAGTGTGGATTCAGCTCAGCTGCCCATTTTTGGATTGGGTCTTTGAATTTGGGGGGGTTGATATCTTTTAATTCTTTATATGTTCTAGATAAAAGACCTCTGTCTGAGGGACAGTCAGCTAAACTTTTTTCCCAATTTGTGGATTTTCTTTTTACCCTGCTGATGATTTCATTAGATGTGCAGAAACTTTTCAGTAGGATGAGATCCCAGCTGTTGATTTTTTCAGGTGCTTCATGTGCAATTTGGTTTTTGTTCATGAACTTTCTGCCTACCTCTATGTCTTCAAAGTTTTTACCTACTTTCTCTTCCAATAGATTTAATGTTTCTGTTTTAATATTGAGATCTGTGATCCATTTTGACTAGAATTTGGTGCATGGTGATAGACTTGGGTCTATTTTCAGTCTTTGGCAGGTGGCAAGCCAGTTTTTCCAGCACCATTTATTAAAGAGGCTATTGTTCTTCCAGTAAGTTTGTTTGGCCCCTTTATCAAAGATGAGGTGGCTGAGTGTGTTTTTGGTTGTGGCTGTTTCTTCCAGTCTGTTCCATTGATCTTCAGGTCTGTTTTTTAGCCAGTACCATGTTGATTTTATTACAGTAGCTTTGTAGTATAATTTCAAGTCAGGGATTGTGATTCCACCTGACCTGTCCTTGTTGCCCAGGATTGCTTTTGCTATTCTGGGTCTCTTCTGGCTCCAGATGAATTTAAGGCATGTTTTCTCTAGACCTATGAGGTATGCTAATGGTAGTTTGATGGGAATTGCATTGAATCTGTACATCAATTTTGGGAGTATGGCCATTTTCACAATGTTGGTTCTTCCTATCCATGAGCAAGGAATATTTTTCCATTTACTGAAATCCTCTTTGATCTTTTTTTTCAGAGTACTGTAGTTTTCATTGAATAGATCTTTTACTTCTTTTGTTAGATTGATTCTTAAATATTTCAATTTCTTGGATGCTATTGTAAAAGGTATGGTTTCCTTAATTTCTCTCTCAGTCTGACACCATATGTTTTAAAGGTGTTAGAAATAGTCGCATGCTCTTGGGTCTTTAAATGGTGCTCTCAAGCAGGGGATGTAGCTCAGTGGTGCAGTGCCTGCCTGGCAAGCATGAGGTCCTGAGTTCAATTCCCGGTACCCAGATGAATGAATGAATGAATGAATGAATAAACAAATAAATAAATAAGTGGTACTCTCATGGGGTGTCTTCATGGTATATTCTTGAGGAAGATGAGTCAGGATTCTTAGTCCTATTAAACATTTAGACACACACAGTCTGCCCTTTGCATGATACTGCACCACTGAATAATGGCCACACAAGCTGAAACTGTGCAAAGCCATCTTAAAAACGAGAGAAAATTACAATCATTCCAATACTTTTAAAGTTTTTGTGAAATCATTAAAGGCTCTTCAATAGTAACTTTATAAATATATAGAGAATCAAAATAGCAAGACAAACATTTTGGAGCATAGTAATTCACATTAGAAAGAGTGAAGTCTTGGTTTTCTTTCTTTGTTAACTACGCATTATTAAGAGTGGTTACATACTTCTTACTTCCATTTATTTATGCTGAGGAAGCATCTTTGCTCTGCCCTGGTAAATTGCCTTACTCTTTTAAACTGCCATCAGCTCCTAAGATCTTAAACTTTGCAGTTTCCATGTTCTGAAACATGGCTGGGAGTTCCTTTCATGTGAAGTTTTCTGCTGGCATCTCTTCCTCCGAGATGCCTTCCTCCTTTTTATTGCAATCATTTTCCTCACTTGTACTTTTTACACTGGTCTCAAGTTTCACCCATATACACAGGGAGCTCAATGGTTATTTACATGGTAAATAAGAGAAGGAACTAACAAAAGGAAGAAGCAATGGAATCAATTCATCTATAATGTGAAGTTGCTATTAGCTGCAAAAAATTGGTTTTGGACATTGACAATCTCATAGAGATCAGAGAGATATAATTAAACACCCCGTAGGAATCTGATGATAATTCTAGCCTCTCTTCCTCCCAAGTGCACAAGCAGCTACATTTCATGCAACACATCAGGGAACTGGCAGAGACCTGACATCCAATGAAAAGCCCTGGCTATGGACATATGATTTTTATTGCTAGGTAAAACCCATCTAAAGTCTGTTTCAGAGTCAGAGCAAGTCCCCCATATTTGAGCACTTTCTAAGAAAAGGCAAAGCTCAGGGCATGTTAGGTGTCACTAGAAATAGGGGTTCTTTGCTGTACAAACTTATTCAGCCTAGGATTCTTCCAACTACCATCCCTGAAACTTTCTTCTGATAGTGTAAATTTGTAAAACCTGGCTGAAAAGACAGACTCAACAGCACACTGTTGTGGAGAAACAGCAGAACTAGCAAGCTGCACAGGGACTGTCTTGCTCAGGAAGTTGGCTGATCTTGGGGCGAGGCGGCTAGGTGGCCCCTGACTCTGTTGCTGCTGTCATCTGCCTGTCCTTTCTATCTGCCTCTCTCCAGTTCCTTTTCTTCCTGCCCTCCTTTCCCTTACTTCCTTTCTATTTTCCTCCCTCTACTTCTGATGTTAACCCTGATGGAGACTGCTCAAGCCAGCCCACGGCGTGAGAAATTGTAGGTCTCTGTAAAGGCCCCCAAGAAACCTGTCATATTCCACGAACCTGTCTGAATTCCACAGACAACTCAATGGCACACTCTGAGAGCATCCACCAGTGTCCACGAGGTGTGTAGGAAGGACTATTGGGAGAGCAATTTTGATCAAGGAAGGTGATTTGTAATTTGCTGATTTTGTTTTTTAATTGATTTGCCTTCAAGGAAAGATTGCCTATACCAAACCAGCTGATAAAGCCACAGAATGATTTCTCCGCTGGTGTAAGCTTCATTTTCTTTTATTTTGGTAAGGGATCCAGCTCTCAATTGCGAACTCACGTCACTCTACCCTCTCAAGGGCAAAATGATAAAGTTCTATCACATCACGTGTCTAAGAGAACCTGAGACTACCAAGGTCAGGAGGGCTGCACTTCAAGCCAAAAGATGTTTGGGGCTTGCTTGTTTTGACTTGTAGCTACAAATTTGTTTTGCCTGATCGTATTATAAAACAAAGTGTGATCTCCCCTGCAGCATCCTCAGAGGCAACAGGAGCCATAGAAAAACCTGCTAGGGGACTGTCTCACTTTTCTGCCTCTTGATTTCCACAGAACATTAATAGCTGTCTCTGACGCCCGGCAGCGCAGCATGATTTTGGAAATGCTGAACCCAATGCACTCGAACATCACCAGCATGGTGCCTGAAGTCATGCCCGTTGCTGCCATGCCTATCCTGTTGCTGGTGGGCTTTCTCCTCTTGATTTGGAACTGTGAGAGCACAGCCTCAATTCCAGGTCAGTTGCTTGATTATTTCTGTTGTAGGATGTTGCTTAATTGGGCATTTGGTCTATGATGACAAGGAAAATTTGCAAAAGTACAAAAGCAAACCGGGTAAGATCGTGGAAAATCACAGCCATGATAGCAAAATGGGACTTACGTAAACACTTACCCCAATGATATATACATTTTAAATTAAGTATGGAAAAGTGTCTCAGAAACTGTTTTATGTCTGTACAGCACTTTGGTAGATTTGGTACAGCTTTAGTTGGGGTGAAGCAAGATAAAAACCTAGGCATTTAAAAATTTTTAAAGCAATCAAAAAGGTGGAAATGTCTCTGGGATGTCTTCTGGCCTGCTGTCTTTCTCATCCCTCACCACCTCATCCCACTCTTCCTTTCTTCTGTTTATTCCTTCTCTTCAGCTCACTCTCCATCTTTCACAGTACCAGTATGGCAATGGTGGGATCGCCCTGGGACTGAATGGGACCTGGGCAGTGGGAGAAGTGTTGGGGATCCCTTCCATTCTCTTGGGAAGTCACACCCCAAAAGAATCCTAAACAAGGCCTGTGGGTCAATCAAACTTGGAGAATAACATAATTATCCAGATTATTCTCCACCTTTCCATGGTTATAGCTAGAATTATCTGGTATTAAGTTGCTTCTGAGTTATCAGATAGCTCAGACTGGTTCTTTTGTTTTCAGTGTCCATCCCTCATGGCAGGTATCTGTTCCCAATTCTGTAAGATCCCATAAGCTTTGTTACAAGAGCATATTCATTAGACACTTCTATGTGTGGTGAGCTTCAGGATAGGGCAGTTGGGTGTGGGAGCAGAGCCTGGTACAAAATTCTCTGTCTGGATTATTATTATGTTTTGAGACAGGGTCTCACTATGCAGTGCAGGCTGGCCTTGTGCTCACTTTGTAGCCCAGGCTGGTCTCAAACTTGCAGGGATCCTCCTGCCTCAGCCTCCTGAGTGCTGGGATTACAGGCATGTGCCACCACACCTGGCTGTCTGGATTCTTTTGAAACATTTCAAGAAAACTACCTGTCTGCTGATTCACCCTGGAGCTGTAGATTACGTCAATGCCCAGTAGAATGGACTAGTTAATAAGTGACCTCGCTGGGGTTATCTCCGGAGAAGGAGGCTGAGCACTGAGGAAAGTCTCCCAGCATCTTTAACTTGAACTCCCTTTTGCAGTGCTGTGTTCCTCAGTCAGGTTCTTCTCCCTGCAGTGGACTCTTCAGTCAGGGTCAGTGAATGTGAGGTGGAGATGGGTACAGAAGGTAGTAGAACGTTTCTTCCTTCTCTTTCCTGTCACAGGCTCAGGTGTGAAAGTCCAATCTACCTGTATTATCAGACCATCCCACAAGGTGATGGAAGTCAGCACTGCCTGTACAGGGAGTAAGCCAGAGGTTCTCAAAATTGTGGTATAAGTATCACCTTGCAGGTGAGGGCTGGTTATCCAGACTCTTGGGCTCTACTTCAGAATTTTGAATCAGACTCTCCAAGCCAACATCTATTTAAAAAAAAAAAAGACTCACTCTCCCCACCCATCCCTAGATGCTCATGCTGCAAGCTCTGGTGGCACTTCTGTAGAGCCCTGCATGAGGAGTGGCTGGGACTCAGAAGGGAAGCCACTTGTTATGGTTGAAACATTGTGTCAACTTGGGGAGTCTAGAGTTTGGCTAAGTGACTCAGCAGGAAGCCAGGGTGCTTACTTTGTATACATCCTGAGCCTGTGGAAGAGGAGGGCATGGAGATTATGTGAGAGCTACATGCCCCTTAGGTGGGGAAAGCCTGTTTACAA
>NW_004955409.1:3278590-3281066 GCF_000276665.1 Chinchilla lanigera
TGCCTCGGAGCCAGCCAAGTATGGACTGAAACCTCCACAAACTGTAAGCTAAATAAACCTTTCCTTCCTTCATTTTGGGCGCTGGATATTTTGTCTCAGCAACGAGAGAAAAGTAACCAAGACACCACTCTTCACCTCTTCAGCATTCTGGGCAAGGACGTCGAGCTGTGACACATTGTCAACTAGATCACGTAGATATACTGCAGAGGCTCTTAGCCGCGTCTAACACTCTATGGCGTTCGTAGCAGGCCCCCAAGTTGATATTTTAAAAATGTTCTACAGGTGATTTTCGTATAAACCAGGGTTGAGAGCCACAGAAATGAACCCAGGACCTTCATCTGATAGAACGGGGAACAGACTCATAGCCGAGATCTGCTTGAAATGACCACTCAGAGGAGTCAGGAGTTTGGACTTCTGCTTTTACAAGTGAGGGGTTAAAGTGCAGAGAGGAAAGATGTCTTGTCAGCACCCAGGCAGGAAGGAGGACAGGAGCACAGGGCCCACAGCTCCCTCAGGCCAGGCTGACGAGCATTTTGCTGGCCAGGGAGCAAAGCTTCAAGCTTTCACTTTGAGAATGTGGGGTCTGGCCAGAACCTCTCAGGCACAGACTAAGATCCTGTGGTTCTTGGGCGGGCCGGGAGGAAGAAGGTCGGTTTGGTAGGGTGGTGCCTGCCGTTCAGTTCTCCTGACCTGCCCATGTCTCCTGAATCACTGCTGCTTGGGCTCTTGGTTTGATAGGGTCGATAGCTCAGGGTCATTAGAAGCCAAAGAGTGCTCAGAAGGTGCAGCCATCGAAAGCCGGAAGCGGGAGTTTAGGAGGCAGTGCCCTGCCTGTTTCTGTGGTGCGGCTGGTGTGTGGGTGCCTGTTTCCTAAATGAAGAGCCTGAAACAAAGAAGGCAGGGACTGCACAGCGAGGAAGGGAGGAAGTGGGGGCTCCGTGGACGCTTCTTCACCCCTGCAGTGTGTGGGGCTCCTATGGCAGGGGACGCTGTAGGCTTCCGGTGCGAGAAACGCCCCAGCTCCACTCGTCCTTGTCTGGCACACACATAACGTGGCGCTGGCAGCTCTCCCTTCCCTGCAGACACGCGGCCATCCCGCCCCTAACTTGGGTCCCCTGCCCCCGAAGGCCACACTCTGCCCTGGCAGCACATCCCCACCGCGGGCCCAGGAGGCGGACATGCCGACATGCTCCCCTCTGCCCACTAAGGAAGCATTCCACAGCAAACTGCACAGGGTGACCGCAGGTTGCCATCATGATCCGACCAAGAGATGGGGTGTAAACAGCATCCAGGAGATCCTCCTGTGCTGTTATGTTGCTGTCTCCTCAGCCCTGGATATCGGTAGCTTCCTGGGTTTTTGTGACAGTCACGCTCTTGCTTTTTCATAGGTTGGCCGCCTAATTTCACATTCCCAGACAACATAGTTTAATCTGTTTAGTTTATTCTAAACTAAAATTGCCTACTTTACTCTAAAAGCACAATACATATTAAGAATTTAATACCCTATTTTATGATATTTTATGTTCCTATCAACTACATTACTGCATAATATAGGAAGAACCTCCTGAAAAAACAGCAAGAGCCCTGAGGTGTCCAGTATATCCCTCAAAAAGGCCAGGAAAATAAAACATATGTGCTGTCACTATAAACACTACACGTGTATGAAAGGTGCCATTGTCATGTGTGTAGACTGCTTTAGCTGTGATAATTGAAGGAAAGATTTTTTTGTAAAAAAAGTAATTTGCCCAGTTTAAAAGATATTAGCGATAAAATCATACATTGCTTCTTCTTCTCTCTCGCTTCTTTTACTCAGTGTCGTGTTTGTTAGACTCACCCGTGCTGTGACCGTGGCATGCTGCTGTAGCTCGTTTACACTGCCATGCCGTCTTGAGTCTGACCATCTCTACAGTTCCATGTTGAGGGGCATCTAGACTGTGTCCAGCCTGTGTCCAGGCTATTTTGGACCCTGCTGCTGTGAACACGTACACACTCCGGTTTCTGTGGGGTGTACACAGAGACGTGGAATGAAACAGCTTCTTGGTTACAGCTATGGATGAGCAATCCCAGCAGCTGGGATTCAAGGAGGCTGTCTCTGCACAAAAACACAGTGAAGTATTTACCTCTTTGGGTGTGAAAGAGGCTACTGTAGTTGCTGCATGCCTACATAAGCGTTCCCAACTCTGAAAGGCAGAGAGCAGCTTGAGGTGGATGCAAAGAAAATTATTTCTCCACTATTTGTCTGAAGGCTGTAACTTGGAGTTAGTGTCTATACCTAGGAAGGTCTTGGTAAATGTTCGTTGGCTAAAGTAAGGTGAGTTACAATTGCTCACTGAGGACCTAAACTCTTTGCTTCTGGTTAGAACATCCACGTTCTCAACCCAAGCGCAAGATTTACTGCAATCTCCGTTGTCATACTTATTTTTAAAATATTTTTATTTTTATAATTAGTACATTTGTCAAGCTTTTTTTTTTTTTT